>NC_084573.2:36910000-37222500 GCF_033978685.3 Nerophis lumbriciformis
AAGCAATGGGACTCTGTCTGTGAATGTACCTTGTAGTTACAACTCCGGTGCAGTAGGTGGCGGTAGCCTACTATGCATTATAACTCCGCCAATAGCACTTAATTCACCTGGTGGGCCAGAAAAAGAAGATGACGACGACGACGACGAAGGATCAAAATACGAGGGTAATATAGGTTATATGTAGATAGGTTATAGCTACATCGCTCGCGGCTCGTCATATATTTAATGTTAATCCGCGATTTCACCGAGCGTTTCACTGACGGTGAGCAGCCTGACGCTGCTTCATTAACACCGCCGCTGTTTGACTCGGGGTCCGGGGCAGACGCACGTAGTAACAGTCACCTGTTTTCATACCGACGAGCTAACGTGTCCAGGTTATAACCCTGTTGTCAATAAACACACGTGGACTGAAGCTAAATTGTCCACTGTCCACTGCAGCATGTGAATGCAATGAAAATAATAAAATCTGAGCCAACCAGCTGTTATATAAACACATGGTGTCTGTGTAACTAAGGTATTCAATTGTGCACATTGAACCTACAAGCTGTGCTCGTGTAAAACAGAGTGATTGGTCTGTACGAGACAAAGGTGTTTTTAAAGGGGAACATTATCACCAGACCTATGTAAGCGTCAATATATACCTTGATGTTGCAGAAAAAAGACCATATATTTTTTTTAACCGATTTCCGAACTCTAAATGGGTGAATTTCGGCGAATTAAACGCCTTTCTAATATTCGCTCTCGGAGCGATGACGTCACAACGTGACGTCACATCAGGAAGCAATCCGCCATTTTCTCAACTCTGTTATTTTCCGTTTTTTCGACTGTTTTCCGTACCTTGGAGACATCATGCCTCGTCGGTGTGTTGTCGGAGGGTGTAACAACACGAAAAGGGACGGATTCAAGTTGCACCAGTGGCCCAAAGATGCCAAAGTGGCAAGAAATTGGACGTTTGTTCCGCACACTTTACCGACGAAAGCTATGCTACGACAGAGATGGCAAGAATGTGTGGATATCCTGCGACACTCAAAGCAGATGCATTTCCAACGATAAAGTCAAAGAAATCTGCCGCCAGACCCCCATTGAATCTGCCGGAGTGTGTGAGCAATTCAGGGACAAAGGACCTCGCTAGCACGGCAAGCAATGGCAGCAGTTTGTTCCCGCAGACGAGCGAGCTATCGACCCTAGCTTCCCTGGCCTGCTGACATCAACTCCAAAACTGGACAGATCAGCTTTCAGGAAAAGAGCGCGGAAGAGGGTATGTCTACAGAATATATTAATTGATGAAAATTGGGCTGTCTGCACTCTCAAAGTGCATGTTGTTGCCAAATGTATTTCATATGCTGTAAACCTAGTTCATAGTTGTTAGTTTCCTTTAATGCCAAACAAACACATACCAATCGTTGGTTAGAAGGCGATCGCCAAATTCGTCCTCGCTTTCTCCCGTGTCGCTGGCTGTCGTGTCGTTTTCGTCGGTTTCGCTTGCATACGGTTCAAACCGATATGGCTCAATAGCTTCAGTTTCTTCTTCAATTTCGTTTTCGCTACCTGCCTCCACACTACAACCATCCGTTTCAATACATGCGTAATCTGTTGAATCGCTTAAGCCGCTGAAATCCGAGTCTGAATCCGAGCTAATGTCGCTATAGCTTGCTGTTCTTTCCGCCATGTTTGTTTGTGTTGGCATCACTATGTGACGTCACAGGAAAATGGATGGGTGGTTAAAATCAGGCACTTTGAAGCTTTTTTAGGGATATTGCGTGATGGGTAAAATTTTGAAAAAAACTTCGAAAAATATAATAAGCCACTGGGAACTGATTTTTAATGGTTTTAAAAATTCTGAAATTGTGATAATGTTCCCCTTTAAGGTACGTTCTGAGACTGCTAAATAGAGTAGGACACTACACCAACCAAAAAATTTTAATAATAATATTTGTTTTGTTATGTATTTTTCATTTAAATAAATCTTAAAGAGCAACAGTACAAAGTAACAATAGAAAAAATTAAAACTTATCCAATAAAACGGATAAAATACTAAGAGTATCAGTAAGGCATAAGAAACACAAAACATGCAAAATAGTGGGGTCTCTTGCAGTGTGTTTAAAAAAATACTTCCTCAAAAACTTTCAGCGTGTGTATAAGTACTTTTTGAGCACATTCAACAATACCGCAACCATTTTGGTCACCATAGCCGTGATATAGAATGTCCATGTGGTTACATTCCTATGAGGCAACCAAAGATCTCTCGCTCCATGGTGTAATGAAGACAACTTTGACAAGAACAAACATTGCTCTATTTTTTTTGTGATTTTGCAAGCCAGCGGTAATGACTGATGAGGGTGTTCCTGGATGAGCTAGGATAAATCATCGAACCGTGAATAAAGAATTGTTGTTCTAACTGCTTCTAAGAAACAGGTTTGGTTGTTGCAAAGGATGAAGAACGGGCAGGTCAGGGCGGTCATTGAAAGCCAAAGACCATAAGTTCAACGCACAACAATGTGCAAAGAAACAGCTTTTCTTACAACTTAGTTACCGTATTTTCCGCACTATTAGCCGCACCTAAAAACCACAAATTTACTCAAAAGCTGACAGTGCGGCTTTTAACCCGGTGCGCTTTATATATGGATTAATATTAAGATTCATTTTCATAAAGTTTCGGTCTCGCAACTACGGTAAACAGCCGCCATCTTTTTTCCCCGTAGAAGAGGAAGTGCTTCTTCTTCTACGCAAGCAACCGCCAAGGTAAGCACCCGCCCCCATAGAACAGGAAGCGCTTCTTCTTCTACTGTAAGCAACCACCCGCCCGCGTAGAAGAAGAAAAAGCGCGCGGATATTACCGTACGTTTCATTTCCTTTGTGTGTTTACATCTGTAAAGACTACAAAATGGCTCCTACTAAGCGACAGGGATCCGGTTCATGAAAAGACGCAATCTCTCCATCCGCACACGGATTACTATTTCACAGCAACTGCCTAAAGACTTTCAAGAAAAGCTGGCTACTTTCCATGCATATTGTAAAAACAAGATAGCTGAAAAAAAGATCGGGCCAGAGAACATTATCAACATGGACGAGGTTCCACTGACTTTTGATATTCCTGTGAACCGCACTGTGGATACAACGGGAGCACGTACAGTGAATATTCGCACCACAGGGAATGAGAAGTCATCCTTCACTGTGGTTCTAGCTTGCCATGCTAATGGCCAGAAACTTCCACCCATGGTGATATTCAAAAGGAAGACCTTGCCAAAAGGGACCGTTCCAGCCGGCGTCATCATAAAAGCTAACTCGAAGGGATGGATGAAGAAAAGATGAGCGAGTGGTTAAGGTAAGTTTAAGTTTACGCGAAGAGGCCGGGTGGCTTTTTTCACGCAGCTCCGTCCATGTTGATATACGATTCCATGCGCGCCCACATCACGCTGGTTTTAATATATTATTAAAGTTTGACTGACCTATTTGACTGTTTTTTTGACATTCCTTTAGCGCAGTTAGATGCGGCTTACAACACGGGGCGGCTTATAGGTGGACAAAGTTTTGAAATATGCCGTTCATTGAAGGCGCGGCTTATAACCCAGGGCGCCTTATGGTGCGGAAAATACGGTACAACTTTTCCTTGCTTTCTACTTTCGTGGAGCACAGATGAAGCACCCATTCTACCATGACAACGAGAATGCATTAAAAAGATTACCAGCTGCCAGCCTGCAGTCCTCAGAGACAGTCAGCCAATCAGAACAATCAATAGCTGTTCCCTATAGACACGGATTGACTCAATCAGTCATAATTAAATGTATTAAAAGCCTTGACAAACAACAGTCACAACAAATCACCAGCTACATAATATGGGAGACAATGGCCTCACCAAGTGCAAACAAGCATACAAAGTAAAGATATTGAAGTGAAGTGTGAAGTCAATTTCTCTCGAGACTCAAAGCGCTTTACATACTAGAACCCATCATCTACATCTTTAAGCTACATTTAAACCATTGTGGGTGGCACTGGAAGCAGGTAGGTAAAGTGTCTTGCCCAAGGACACAACGGCTGTTAAGCTAAAATGTTAAAGGGGAACATTATCACCAGACCTATGTAAGCGTCAATATATACCTTGATGTTGCAGAAAAAAGACCATATATTTTTTTTAACCGATTTCCGAACTCTAAATGGGTGAATTTTGGCGAATTAAACGCCTTTCTAATATTCGCTCTCGGAGCGATGACGTCACAACGTGGCGTCACATCGGGAAGCAATCCGCCATTTTCTCAAACACCGAGTCAAATCAGCTCTGTTATTTTCCGTTTTTTCGACTGTTTTCCGTACCTTGGAGACATCATGCCTCGTCGGTGTGTTGTCGGAGGGTGTAACAACACCAACGGGGACGGATTCAAGTTGCACCAGTGGCCCAAAGATGCCAAAGTGGCAAGAAATTGGACGTTTGTTCCGCACACTTTACCGACGAAAGCTATGCTACGACAGAGATGGCAAGAATGTGTGGATATCCTGCGACACTCAAAGCAGATGCATTTCCAACCATAAAGTCAAAGAAATCTGCCGCCAGACCCCCATTGAATCTGCCGTAGTGTGTGAGCAATTCAGGGACAAAGGACCTCGGTAGCACGGCAAGCAATGGCGGCAGTTTGTTCCCGCAGACGAGCGAGCTAAACCCCCTGTCGACCCTAGCTTCCCTGGCCTGCTGACATCAACTCCAAAACTGGACAGATCAGCTTTTAGGAAAAGAGCGCGGATGAGGGTATGTCTACAGAATATATTAATTGATGAAAATTGGGCTGTCTGCACTCTCAAAGTGCATGTTGTTGCCAAATGTATTTCATATGCTGTAAACCTAGTTCATAGTTGTTAGTTTCCTTTAATGCCAAACAAACACATACCAATCGTTGGTTAGAAGGCGATCGCCGAATTCGTCCTGCTTTCTCCCGTGTCGCTGGCTGTCGTGTCGTTTTCGTCGGTTTCGCTTGCATACGGTTCAAACCGATATGGCTCAATAGCTTCAGTTTCTTCTTCAATTTGGTTTTCGCTACCTGCCTCCACACTACAACCATCCGTTTCAATACATTCGTAATCTGTTGAATCGCTTAAGCCGCTGAAATCCGAGTCTGAATCCGAGCTAATGTCGCTATAGCTTGCTGTTCTTTCCGCCATGTTTGTTTGTGTTGGCTTCACTATGTGACGTCACAGGAAAATGGACGGGTGTTTATAACGATGGTTAAAATCAGGCACTTTGAAGCTTTTTTTTTTAGGGATATTGCGTGATGGGTAAAATTTTGAAAAAAACTTCGAAAAATATAATAAGCCACTGGGAACTTATTTTTAATGGTTTTAACAATTCTGAAATTGTGATAATGTTCCCCTTTACGAATTGATACAATTCTACACATTGAGTCTATTAGATGCTAAACATGCCAGGAGTTAATCAATAATATACCCATTTGAAGCATTCTAAACACATCATCACAAAATGCTTGTTTCTTTTTCAGCGGTTTCAGCTGTCCTTTTTAAAAACAAAAAACAAAACAAAAATATATATTTTTTTATCTCTTTGCCTATCTCTGTTTTCAAAAGGACAAAAGTTTTAGTTATTTCCTTATTTCTGTAACAGCCGAATGAGCGGCATAGTTACAGTATAAATATTAATTAATTAATTAGTCATATTTGCATATAAGCACATGCCAATAAAATATCTCAAGCCGAATTTCAAAAATGATTAAATGAGTACACTTTATTAGTCAATGAATTAGTCGACTAATCATTACGATAGTCAATGACGAGTCGCCTATCAAAACAGCCGATAGTTGGAGCCCATGTAGAGAACAATAAAACAGCAGTAGATCACATGACTTCAAGACAACATTGATTGCTTCATTTAAATCATTCACAAGAACATAGTTGTTCATACTTCATCTAGTGATGTAAGAGTTAAACATTCATATACAACAACTTAGACAAGGTCATTGACATGTAAACCAGCAATTACAAATAGTTCACTGCAAAGTTAGTATGATCTAGGGATGTCCCGATCCAGGTTTTTGCACTTCCGAGCCGATACCGATATTGTTTTTGCACTTCCGATCCGATACCGATACTGACCGATACCGATATTGACCGATAATGGCCTATCCGAGCATGTATTAAAGTTTAAAGTTATTTAGCCTACTATAACGTCACTTTCGTCACTTGATTGACATTCACGGCACCCGAGGGTCTTCTGAGATGACGCTGGCTGCTGCCAGCTCATTAAAATTGCCGACTGGAAGGCGAGAAACACTTTATTTCAACAGACTCTGGCGCCGTACCTGTCGTCAAAACTCCAAAGACCGACTGCACAGTTGCACAGTTGCGCTAACAAAATAAGAGTCTCAGAAAGCTGGCGTGCACAAGCTAGCAAGCTACGGAGTTTGCCGACAATGTATTTCTTGTAAAGTGTATACAAAGGAGTACGGAAGCTGGACAAATAAGATGCCAAAAACCAACCACTTTCATGTGGTATTGGACAGAAAGGAGGACTTTTTTTCTCCTCTATTCGAAAATGCGGACATTATCAGCACCACTGTCTGATTCCTATCAATGCAAGTCATCAGAATCAGGTAATACACCAACTTATATTCTTGTCTTCATGAAAGAAAGGAATCTATATGTGTTAAACATGCTTGTATTATCTTTAAACACCTTTAACTTGTTAACAATATTAACTATATGTGTTAAACATGCTTGTATTATCTTTAAACACCTTTAACTTATTAACAATATTAACTATATGTGTTAAACATGCTTGTATTATCTTTAAACACCTTTAACTTGTTAACAATATTAACTATATGTGTTAAACATGCTTGTATTATCTTTAAACACCTTTAACTTGTTAACAATATTAACTATATGTGTTAAACATGCTTGTATTATCTTTAAACACCTTTAACTTGTTAACAATATTAACTATATGTGTTAAACATGCTTGTATTATCTTTAAACACCTTTAACTTATTAACAATATTAACTATATGTGTTAAACATGCTTGCATTATCTTTAAACACCTTTAACTTATTAACAATATTAACTATATGTGTTAACATGCTTGTATTATCTTTAAACACCTTTAACTTATTAAAAATATTAACTATATGTGTTAAACATGCTTGTATTATCTTTAAACACCTTTAACTTGTTAACAATATTAACTATTTGTGTTAAACATGCTTGTATTATCTTTAAACACCTTTAACTTGTTAACAATATTAACTATATGTGTTAAACATGCTTGTATTATCTTTAAACACCTTTAACTTGTTAACAATATTAACTATATGTATTAAACATTCTTGTATTATCATTAAACACCTTTAATTTTTTAACAATATTAACTGTGTTAAACATGCTTGTATTATCATTAAACACCTTTAACTTGTTAACAATATTAACTATATGTGTTAAACATGCTTGCATTATCTTTAAACACCTTTAACTTATTAACAATATTAACTATATGTGTTAAACATGCTTGCATTATCTTTAAACACCTTTAACTTATTAACAATATTAACTATATGTGTTAAACATGCTTGTATTATCTTTAAACACCTTTAACTTGTTAACAATATTAACTATATGTGTTAAACATGCTTGTATTATCTTTAAACACCTTTAACTTGTTAACAAAATTAACTATATGTGTTAAACATGCTTGTATTATCATTAAACACCTTTAAGTTGTTAACAATATTAACTATATGTATTAAACATGCTTGTATTATCATTCGACACCTTTAATTTTTTAACAATATTAACTGTGTTAAACATGCTTGTATTATCATTAAACACCTTTAACTTGTTAACAATATTAACTATATGTATTAAACATGCTTGTATTATCATTAAACACCTTTAATTTTTTAACAATATTAACTATATGTGTTAAACATGCTTGCATTATCTTTAAACACCTTTTACTTGTTAACAATATTAACTATATGTGTTAAACATGCTTGCATTATCTTTAAACACCTTTAACTTGTCAACAATATTAACTATATGTATTAAACATACTTGTATTATCATTAAACACCTTTAATTTTTTAACAATATTAACTATGTGTTAAACATGCTTGCATTATCATTAAACACCTTTAACTTGTTAACAAAAACATATATTTCATAAATAAGTAAATATAAATGATATATATGAATGAGGTAGATCCCCACGACTTGATCAATTGAAAAGTAGCTCGCCTGCAGAAAAAGTGTGAGCACCCCTGCTTTACACTGTTATGAGTCACTCCTCTATCACTGCACATAGCCTTCCTCTCTACCCTCCCTCAGTGCTACATCTACCAACACCTGCTGTGCTGGCCTGGGGCATGCATATAGGGGTCGATTATAAATTATTAAAAATCCTGCAGGTTCCCCTGTGGTGAGAGAAAGGGGGTAGAGGGCAAAGCGGCAAAGACACAGAAAAGGGGCGAAAAATAAAAAGGGATAGATTGAGTGTCTGATGACGGGGTGTGTGTGTGTGTGTGTTGGTGGTGGTGGTGGGGGGGGGGGGGGGGGGGGGGGTGACGCAATGAATGAGTCACAGTTTAAAGCTTCTTATTGCACCTTCACTGTCTTGCACGAAGCTGCCGGGTCCCAACTGTGAGCAGTCACAAAAACTGATTTTCTTGGAGCTCCTTTTTGGAAGGCTGACATAGGGAAGCTCTAATGACAAAACCATGAAATGCAACACTGCAACATTGCTCTTGTACAGCAAAGGACTTGGACTATAAATCAGTTGAGGCGACAACACTGACCAAACACGTCTTGCAAGAGCTCGATGTTTCGTTTTCTTGCATTGGTGTCATGTTTTTAGGCCATTACCTGGGGGAGAAGTTAGGGCTGGACAATACATCAAATTTCGGTTTCGGCTTCTCAAATATAAAAATATTAACGAGGCTGCGCAACATGCATGGAAATTCCTGAGCTTTGTAACGGTGAGTGAGCGTTTGAGTGAAAACAAGACCACGTCTACTAGAAGTTTGGGATCGCACTCTATTGTATTTGACACAGCGCTAGTAAGCCTAAACCAGGGGTCGGCAACCCGCGGCTCCGGAGCCGCATGCGGCTCTTTGATCACTCTGATGCGGCTCAGCAGCTTACTTGCTGAACCCCCCAATTTTCCCGTGAGACTTCCGGATTTCAGTGCCTCTCGCAGAAAACTCGCGGGATTAATATTCACAGATTTTCACCCTTACAGCTATAATAAGGGCGTGCCATGATGATACAACATTTGGCACTCTCTACAATCTGTATTAACAGCATGCCAGCCCAACACTTGTTATACATTATACATCTTCTGCTTGCACACGTACGTGACAGCAAGGCATACTTTGTCCATAGCCACACAGGTTACACTGACGGTGACCATATAAAACAACTTTAACACTCTTACTAATAATGCGCCACACTTTGAACCAAAACCAAACAAGAATGACAAACACATTTCGGGAGAACATCTGCACTTTAACACAACATAAACACAACAGAACAAACACCCAGAATCCCATGCAGCCCTGACTCTTCCGGGCTACATTATACACCCCTGCTACCACCAAGCCCCCCCACCCCCCCCTTCTGTGCGTCGGTTGAGGTGGGCGGGGTTTGGTAGCGGGGGTGTATAATGTATCCCGGAAGAGTTAGGGCTGCATGGGATTCTGGGTATTTGTCCTGTTGTGTTTATGTTGTGTTACTGTGCAGATGTTCTCCCGAAATGTGTTTGTCATTCTTGTTTGGTGTGGGTTCACAGTGTGGCGCATTATTAGTAAGAGTGTTATAGTTGTTTTTTTTTTATACCGCCACCGTCAGTGTAACCTGTGTGGTTGTTGAGCAAGTATGCCTTGCTGTCACCTACGTGAGCAAGCGAAAATACCACACGTGTGGCTAATCAGGCACGCTGGTTGTAGCGGGTGCTATATGCTGTACCATCAAGGCACGCATGACGCTGACAAGATTAGATTAGATTAGATTTATTGGTCCCCTTGGGGAAATTCATTGTCACTGCCGTACATTTAAACACTAGACCAGTGATCCTCAACAGGCGGACCGCGGTCCATGTCCGGACCCAGCGACGTGTCCGTCCGGACCCAGCACGAATTATAGTAAAAAAAAAAAAAAAAAAAAAAAAAAAAATGTTTTTTTTTTAAAAAAATTTTTTAATTATAATTATAATTATTATAAAAAAATATAATAATTGTATTCATCTGTGAGTTATCGCTTGCGCAAGTCAACGTTCTTCGTTGTTTTTAGTCAAATATCTCCACGTTTCGTTTACACTTCTCGTGTCTCACTCACTCCGTCCCTCTCTCTCTCTCTCTCTCTCTCTCTCTCTCTCTCTCAGAGAGAGAGAGAGAGAGAGAGAGAGAGAGCGAGAGAACGCCATTCTGATTGGCTAATTCCGGGGTATGGGTTGTCATCTCGATCACAACGACGCGCTGATAGGCTGATACCACCTGGGTCATACACATGTGCAGTGCACAGTGCATGGAACCTTTGTCTCGTATCGCTACTTCGCTAACTGTTCACTCGTCAGTCACTGAATGTGAATCAAATCACAATGGCATGCTCCAAGTTGGCTCAGGCTGGTAAAAGAAAGGTGGACAGGGAAAACCGACGTTTCAAGGAAGAATGGACAGAGCAATATGTTTTCATCCTACCTACTGCAAGTACCAGACCAATGTGTCTAATATGCAACAGTACTGTTGCTCTGGTGAAAAGTGAAAATCTGAAACGTCACTATCTGAAAGAGCACCGCGAATTTGAAGAGACATTTCCTCATGATTCAGAGCTAAGAAAAAAAGAAATCACGAGGCTGAAAAAGTCATATGAAACATCAAGCAAGATTTTTGTTAAATCTATGACACAACAACAAATAGCAACAGAGCAGTAACGTGCGGTGAGGTTGATGGCTGGTGAGGCACTGACTTCATCACAGTCAGATTTACAAACATAAAGAGTATCTTATTCACCATTTGATTGGCAGCAGTTAAAGGGTTATGTTTAAAAGCTCATACCAGCATTCTTCCCTGCTTGGCACTCAGCAGCAAGGCTTGGAATTGGGGGTTAAATCACCAAAAATGATTCCCGGGCGCAGCGCCACTGCTGCCCACTGCTCCCCTCACCTCCCAGGGGGTGATCAAGGGATGGGTCAAATGAAGAGGACACATTTTTTCAAAGTTCTTATTTATTTTTGTTTCAAAGAAAATATTTCATGTATTTTATTGGATATTTATTTTATTTTTGTTAATTTTAAGAAAATGTTAAACTACTTACCTCCTGCTACTATATAAGCTAGACCGATAATAAACGGACCCAGCCTGTTTAAAAAAAAACATTTGTGGACCTTCAAGATTTGTACTTGAGGACCCCTGCACTAGACATTACACATCACACAAAAAAATAACAAAAAGACATCATACATGACTAACACACATTTACAGGCTTGTCAGACAAGCGCCATTCATTTAAAACCCGCGTGCCGCACCAGCTTTCATATTCCATATAAGGGTGTGGGCAGCGTGTCTGAGACCCCTGGTTTATATATGGCACAAAGCAATAAGAAAACTTTGCATGCAGTGTTATTTCAAAAAACTTTTGCGGCTCCCATTGGTTTCTATAATTTGCGAAACTGGTCAAAATGGCTCTTTGACTGGTAAAGGTTGCCGACCCCTGGCCTAAACAATCATCACTAAACTCAACAAAAAAAGTAAGGCATTTCCGCGTTAACTTAACCGCTGACGGAGTCGCACAATTAGCCTATAAAACGGAATCCACTGTTAAACGCAAAAATATCAAGGAAATTGACAAAAATGTGAGCGAAATGCTGTTATTGTGAGAAGGAACTTTTGTTGTGTCGGTTACTGTTCATTCATGCCCCAATCACTCAACCGCCCCGTCCTGAGGTAATCACTTGAAACACCAACTAAAGCAAGAGCAATCCATACACCTACAACACGTTTTTTTCCCCCATATACCTTTATTTATAAAGTTCAACATTTACAAATGTAAACATATGAACAAAGACAATTAAAACAAGTACAAAAACAGTGCAATAGATCACCGGGGGGTTGTTAATTCAATAAAGTAATTATAGTAGAATGTAAAATATTGTCATGACGAAGACTTTAGGGTGTTTGTTTTCCCGAGATGCAAGAATAGAAGTGGACATGGCGTGAAGGTAAGGACATCATTTTATTTTAACACTAACTACAAAAAGGGTACAAACAAAAGGCGCGCTCAAGGCGGAGATAAACTTGGCTAAAAAACAAAAACTACCACAAAGGCAAAACTATGGACAATAAACAAAAACTTACTTGGAACATGAAAATAGACCTAACTCACTTGGCATGGACTATAGTAGCATGGGTAACATGGGTAGCAGAAGTCAAACCGAGTTCATTTCGCCAGGCTGACTTCCTGGCAACTATCGGCTTAAATAGTCTTGAACATGATTAATGACAGGTATGTGAGTCCAAATGAATCAGGTGCGCATACTTGCCAACCTTGAGACCTCCGATTTCGGGAGGTGGGGGGTGGGGGGTGTGGTTAAGATATATATATATATATAAGAAATACTTGACTTTCAGTGAATTCTAGCTATATATATATATATATATATATATATATATATATATATATATATATATATATTTTATTACATATATATATATATATATATATATATATATATATATATATATATATATATATATATTATTACACATATATATATATATATATATATATTATTACATATATATATATATATATATATATATATATATATATA
The DNA here is from genome assembly GCF_033978685.3 of Nerophis lumbriciformis. Taxonomy (NCBI): domain Eukaryota; kingdom Metazoa; phylum Chordata; class Actinopteri; order Syngnathiformes; family Syngnathidae; genus Nerophis; species Nerophis lumbriciformis. Next base: position 36,922,822 of record NC_084573.2, read on the forward strand.
TATATATATATATATATATATATATATATATATATATAAATAAAAGAAATACTTGAATTTCAGTGTTCATTTATTTACCGTATTTTCCGCACTATTAGCCGCACCTAAAAACCACAAATTTACTCAAAAGCTGACAGTGCGGCTTTTAACCCGGTGCGCTTTATATATGGATTAATACTACGATTCATTTTCATAAAGTTTCGATCTCGCAACTTCGGTAAACAGCCGCCATCTTTTTTCCCGGTAGAACAGGAAGCGCTTCTTCTTCTACGCAAGCAACCGCCAAGGTAAGCACCCGCCCCCATAGAACAGGAAGCGCTTCTTCTTCTACTGTAAGCAACCACCCGCCCGCGTAGAAGAAGAAAAAGCGCGCGGATATCACCGTACGTTTCATTTCCTTTGTGTGTTTACATCTGTAAAGACCACAAAATGGCTCCTACTAAGCGTCAGGGATCCGGTTCATGAAAAGACGCAATCTCTCCATCCACACACGGATTACTATTTCACAGCAACTGATATTCCTGTGAAACGCACTGTGGATACAACAGGAGCACGTACGGTGAATATTCGCACCACAGGGAATGAGAAGTCATCCTTCACTGTGGTTCTAGCTTGCCATGCTAATGGCCAGAAACTTCCACCCATGGTGATATTCAAAAGGAAGACCTTGCCAAAAGAGACCTTTCCAGCCGGCGTCATCATAAAAAGCTAACTCGAAGGGATGGATGAAGAAAAGATGAGCGAGTGGTTAAGGTAAGTTTAAGTATACGCGAAGAGGCCGGGTGGCTTTTTTCACGCAGCTCTGTCCATGTTGATATACGTATGTTTGTGATTGCACATTTGCGTACATTTTGGGAGTGAACAGAGTTGTTAGAACGCTGGTTTTTAATATATTATTAAAGTTTGACTGACCTATCTGACTGTTTTTTTTGACATTCCTTTAGCGCAGTTAGATGCGGCTTACAACACCGGGCGGCTTATAGGTGGACAAAGTTTTGAAATATGCCGTTCATTGAAGGCGCGGCTTTTAACCCAGAGCGCCTTATGGTGCGGAAAATATACACACACATAACACTCATCTACTCATTGTTGAGTTAAGGGTTGAATTGTCCATCCTTGTTCTATTCTCTGTCACTATTTCAGAACACACACATTATACAAAAATACATTATAAAATCAATAAGAAAACGGGAGCTCTAATTTGGGAGTCTGAATTAGGATCAGAAGTTCCTATATAAACATTGCGCACTCATAAATAAATCAACACAAAAATGTGACACATTATGGGTGGGTCACATATGCATGTACAGTAGATGGCAGTATTGTCCTGTTTAAAAGTGTCACAACATTGCTGTTTACGGCAGACGAACTGCTTTACGGTAGACGAAAACTTGACTGCTGTTGTGTGTTGTTACCGCGCTGGGAGGACGTTAATGAAACTGCCTAACAATAAACCCACATAAGAAACCAAGAACTCACCCTCGATCATTAGCTGTTTATATTGTGGGAAAGCGGACGTGTGAACAGGCTGTCAACACGTCACTCAGGTCCGCATGGAGCTGGAGGGGGCGTGGCCTCCAGCTCCGCCTGAATTTCGGGAGAAAATTTGTCCCGGGAGGTTTTCGGGAGAGGCGCTGAATTTCGGGAGTCTCCCGGAAAATCCGGGAGGGTTGGCAAGTATGCAGGTGCGTGACATGAGGACAGGTGAAAACTAGTGGGTTGTCATGGAAACAAAACAAACAAGAGTGCACAAAGAGTCCAAAAACCAAACCGAACATAACCAAAACAAAACACGGTCATACAGACATGACAAATATATATATGTATATGTAGTAATGTATATAGTTATAGGCTCACACAAGTTCTGTAAATATTAAAAATTTGGAGCGTAGCATTATAGTTTTCACAGCTTTTTGGTTGCTAGAGTTAGATAGCGTTTTAATACACCTACGACACATTGTTGTTGTAAACGACATCATCGATGTAAGATCAGTGTACAAACAGCCTCAAGTAATCGATCTCCACGCGTTAAACTCGGAGCAACAGCACACTTCCTCCTTCATATTAACAGTGGTAAGCGCAACATGCATTCTGACTGCGCTAACAAAATCAAGGTTAAAACAATACCTCACACAAGCATAATGTCCTTGAAGCACTTATTAGTACATTTAAAAAAAATACTACGCTTGACTTAAAATATTGGTCAAAATTGTCCAAAGATGTTTCCACCAATAAATGCGAGGATTGTTTATATGTTATTACATTTTATGTATGACACAAAAAGCACACACTTTATCTATGGTGGTAAAATAAGTGTAAAAGGTAAAAAACGGAATTTTAAAAAATCGAAAAGAAAAAATGTATTTCATTGTTTTGTTATATTGCGATTGTAATTTTAATGTATTGTTATTACCGGTACTGTTTATATCAGGGGTGCTCACACTTTTTCTGCAGGCGAGCTACTTTTCAATTGATCAAGTCGTGGGGATCTACCTCATTCATATATATAATTTATATTTACTTATTTATGAAATATATGTTTTTGTTAACAACTTAAAGGTGTTTAATGATAATGCAAGCATGTTTAACACATATAGTTAATATTGTTAATAAATTAAAGGTGTTTAAAGATAATGCAAGCATGTTTAATACATATAGTTAATATTGTTAACAAGTTAAAGGTGGTTAAAGATAATGCAAGCATGTTTAACACATATAGTTAATATTGTTAACAAGTTAAAGGTGTTTAATGATAATACAAGCATGTTTAAGACATATAGTTAATATTGTTAACAAGTTAAAGGTGTTTAATGATAATACAAGCATGTTTAATACATATAGTTAATATTATTAATAAGTTAAAGGTGTTTAAAGATAATACAAGCATGTTTAACACATATAGTTAATATTGTTAACAAGTTAAAGGTGTTTAATGATAATACAAGCATGTTTAACACATATAGTTAATATTGTTAACAAGTTAAAGGTGTTTAATGATAATACAAGCATGTTTAACACATATAGTTAATATTGTTAATAAGTTAAAGGTGTTTAAAGATAATGCAAGCATGTTTAACACATATAGTTAATATTGTTAACAAGTTAAAGGTGTTTAAAGATAATACAAGCATGTTTAACACATATAGATTCCTTTCTTTCATGAAGACAAGAATATAAGTTGGTGTATTACCTGATTCTGATGACTTGCATTGATTGGAATTAGACAGTGGTGCTAAAAACGTCCGCATTTTCGAATGGAGGAGAAAAAAAGTCCTCCTTTCTGTCCAATACCACATGAAAGTGGTTGGTTTTTGGCATCTTATTTGTCCAGCTTCCGTACTCCTTTGTATACACTTTACAAGAAATACATTGTCGGCAAACTCCGTAGCTTGCTAGCTTGTGCACGCCAGCTTTCTGAGACTCGTTTTGTTAGCGCAACTGTGCAGTCGGTCTTTGGAGTTTTGACGACAGGTACGGCGCCAGAGTCTGTTGAAATAAAGTGTTTCTCGCCTTCCTGTCGGTAATTTTAAAAAGCTGGCAGCAGCCAGCGTCATCTCAGAAGACCCTCGGGTGCCGTGAATGTCAATCAAGTGACGAAAGTGACGTCATAGTGAAGATTCACGATCGCTCATTTTTAGGACTATTTTTTTAATGCCTGGCTGGTGATCGACTGACACACCCTCCGAGATCGACCGGTAGCTCGCGATCGACGTAATGAGCACCCCTGGTTTATACTATTACACTTGTGGTTTATTTGTTACTAATTTATATCTGTTGTTCTTTTCAATTATATCTAAAGTTGAGTTTTTGTAGTACAATAGATACTCATGTTTTCAAATTAATGAATAATCGTGTTATTAATCGTGATTTCAATATAAATCAAAATAACCTTGATTATTATTTTTGCTATAATCGTCCAGCCCTAGAAGAAGTTACTTCTGAGGTATGAGGTATCATGCACGTCAATGCTATGTAAGATTTCCCAAATGTGAAAGATGTAAATCCATCCTGTATTTAGGGCTGAAAAACATCTGGAGTCACGTTATGATCTTATGGAAACTATTACAAAAATTACAATGTAAGCAGGATCTGAAAGACATCAGAAAACACATCTGGTATGCACATTAATTTGTCGAGTTTGGTTCGGGGTTTCGTCAAGGTGTATTATTGGCATGGAACGAGCAAGGAAAGCTACACTAAGTGGTGGGTGGGTAAGTGTTTTAATGGAAGCTGTGGAAAAACACAAACAGGTAAGGGGGGGGGGTCTCACGACATCCGCCCACCCTGCGAGATTCACAGGCGTTGCACAAGGCGCACAGAAACCCACACAAAAAACATGCACATTGCACAAGCACTGAGGAGCGACTAAATAACGAGAAGAGAAAAGAGAGGTTACGACCTATGTGACATCTCTAACATGTTTTCCGAGTTTGACGAGAAAGCTGCATGTCCATGCAAGGTGGACTAAAACATGTGCGTGGGGGGCCGGGGGGTCGGCACAGTAGGGAACCCGCCAATCACAAGACTATTTATATCTCCCTAATAATGGCCGGCTGCATTAACAGATTACACTCTCCATTTCCCGCCGGATGTTAACATTCACATTGCCCCATTAGGGTGAGAGAACGGCAGGCTGGGAGAAATACTGTGAAGCGAGAATGAAATAGGGCAAAAATGATTACATGTTAACCAATGACAAATGTTTCCCCATAGGACAGACATTTAATTAATCTACTCCAGTGACAGTCTGTCCCCATCATAACACCTATTTCAATGACACAAGCGCGGTCAAAAAAAGGGAAACTGCACTTTTATTTGGAATTTAGCATCATTCATTCACCATCCCTATGTAACTCAACCAAGACATATGTTTTTTTATGCATTCTAATTTTGTACAATAAGGCATATACGAGGTAACTAACAATGCAGCTAATGGGAGTACTAGAGATGCGCGGATAGGCAATTATTTCATCCGCAACCGCATCACAAAAGTCGTCAACCATCCGCCATCCACCCGAACTAACATTTAATCAAAACCGCACCCGCCCGTTGTTATATATCTAATATAGACGATGCAAGGCATTAGTGAGGTTATAAAGCTTTTGCCTGTTAAAGAAAGGAGACTGATCCAATGCAGCAGAGACATTTGCGTGCCACGCTGTCACGGCCCAGACGCACACCAGTGCGCAATCATCTGGGAGCCGCGTGGAGGTGCGATGTCCCTCGCACCCGCGGCGGCTCCACCCGGGCTCGCGCCCGAGGCTTCAGCGCGCACCGCGGAGGCCATCCTACTCGTCGCGGCTTAGCCCTCGCGGCTCTCGCTGCCGGCGACGGCCGGGTATGGGCCCGACGCTCCAGCGCCATCCATTTTCAGGGCTAGTTGATTCGACAGGTGGGTTGTTACACACTCCTTAGCGGGTTCCGACTTCCATGGCCACCGTCCTGCTGTCTATATCAACCAACACCTTTTCTGGGGTCTGATGAGCGTCGGCATCGGGCGCCTTAACCCGGCGTTCGGTTCATCCCGCAGCGCCAGTTCTGCTTACCAAAAGTGGCCCACTCGGCTCACCAGGGTGAGCCCCACCCCTTTCGTGAGCGCACTGCGCGCGGAGTGACCCCTGCTACGAGCCCCCGGCCACGGGGGTGGCGGGCAGGTAAGCTGCTTACCTGCTGCGCGTGACGCCGGCCGCGGCGGAGGCGGACGAGGCGGGGTGTCGGTGCGGTGGGCGCGGTGGTGACCCTGGACGTGCGTCGGGCCCTTCTCGCGGATCACCTCAGCTACTGCTGTGATTATATGCATCAAGTGTTCATTCAAGGCTAAGGCAAAATATCCACATATATATCGTGTATCGCGATATGGCCTTAAAATATCGCGATATTAAAAAAAGTCAATATCGCCCAGCCCTAATATATATATATATATATATATATACATACAGTGTTTCCCACACATTCATTTATTTGTGGCGGGCCGCCACGAAAGAATTACGTCCGCCACTAATGGATTTTTCGGCTTTTGACTCGCTCGACCGCTCATAAAAGCAATGGGACTGTTGCTTGTAGTTACAACTCCGGTGCAGTAGATGGCGGTAGCCTATTATGCATTGTAACTCCGCCAATAGCAGTTAATTCACCTGGTGGGCAGCAGCAGCAGCAGCAGCAGCAGCAGGAAGAAGAAGAAGAAGAATTTAGAAGAAGAAGAAGAAGAAGAAGAATTTAGAAGAAGAATTTAGAAGAAGAAGAAGAAGAAGAAGAAGAAGAAGAAGAAGAAGAAGAAGAAGAAGAAGAAGAAGAAGAAGAAGAAGAAGAAGAAGAAGAAGAAGGGAAGAAAGAAAGAAAGAAAGGAAGAAAGAAAGAAAGAAAGAAAGAAAGAAAGAAAGAAAGAAAGAAAGAAAGAAAGAAGAGGGACGGACGGACGGGATCAAAATACGAGGGTAATATAGGTAGATAGGTTATAGCTGCATCGCTCGCGGCTCGTCATATATTTAACGTTAATCCGTGATTTCACCGAGCGTTTCACTGACGGTGAGCAGCCTGACGCTGCTTCATTAACACCGCCGCTGTTTGATTCAGGGGCCGGGGCAGACGCACGTAGTAACAGTCACGTGTTTTCATACCGACGAGCTAACGTGTCCAGGTTATAACCCTGTTGTCAATAAACACACATGGACTGAAGCTAAATTGTCCACTGTCCACTGCAGCATGTGAATGCAATGAAAAGAATAAAATCTGAGCCAACCAGCTGTAAAAATGTTGTCCAGGTTAATGTTTTGGCCATTAAAGGCCCTTCATTCCAAGATTTCAACTGTGATCGGGCTTTAAACAGGTGGCTGACCTGTTCAGATGAGTGTAACTGCTACTGGTCAAATAATGTGAAATAGCATTTAATTTTACATGTATGCAATGCCATTTAAATGTAATTATAGATAATAATAATAATAATAATAAATACTGTGTAGTGTTGGAAATAGTCAACGGGAAGAATTTTAGTAAGATATAAGCCATGAGCACTACACAGCCAGAAAAAAACCTAGGCAGGACAAGTAAAAATATTGGGGCAAGTAGATTTGAGAAGTCGGGCAAGTAGAAAAAAACCTTAACGTTGAACCCTGCATGTGTTGAGCTGCTGCCGCTTAAGGTTAGACGGCACTGTACATAGAGCGGTTCTGCTCGTTAGTAATACATTCTAATGTTGGATGTTCACTCCTTCACACAGATGAGTATTGAAAAATATTTTCAACGGCCGAAAAGTGCTCGACTTGGAGAGGAGGTAGGCCTACAGTCCGGACCACAGGTGCGACCTGTTCAGCAGCAGCAGGAGGAGGTTGACTGACTGTGGCAGGACACCTCTGCCTCTGTTTCACTTCATGTTGCTGGTAAATAATATGGTTGTAGTAGTAGGCTAAAGTGAAATTATTTAGTATTCACTAATTAAAGGGGCAGAGCTTTAAGAGACATTTTAGCTTTTATATTTCATAAGATATATTTTTTGTAGAAACCACAATTAATAAATATATTTCAGTGAATCACTAATTGTTCAAATCTGTATATAAATATGGACATAAAATGTTGTAATTATATTCCAACTCCGCGTTCTTCTTGGCCATCGCCGCTGCCGCCGCCACCCCCCAACCACACCACCACAAATAGATGCCTGTCCTGTGGGAAACACTGTATATATATATATATATATATATATATATATATATATATATATACATATATATATATATATCTGTACAACCCCCCATACAGCAAAAACGTCTCAACGAACATTGGACACAAATTCCTCAATCTGATTGACAAACACTTTCCCAAAGACAACACCCTAAGAAAAGTATTCAACAAGAACAACATTAAATTGAGCTACAGCTGCATGAACAATATACGACAAATCATCTCAAACCACAACAAAACAATTGCAAATGAGCTGTCGACCCCCAGACAGAGCGACTCCAAAACCAACAAAGGATGTAACTGTCGAAAGAAACCTGATTGCCCTCTCAACGGGGGGTGCTTACAAACATCAGTTGTCTACCAATCTAAGGTAATACGCAAGGACATTAACACATCCGACACATATGTAGGATTAACCGAGGGAGAATTCAAAACCAGATGGAACAATCACAAGGCTTCTTTCAGGAACAAAAACCTGCGAAATACCACAGAACTCAGCAAACACATTTGGGACCTCAAAGACAATAATGTTGAATATTCAATAACATGGCAAATTCTTGCATCCAGCACACCTTACAATAGTGGTAATAAAAGATGCAACCTATGCTTGAAAGAGAAACTGTTTATTATTTACCGTCCAGACCTGTCATCCCTCAACAAGCGCAGCGAAATTGTAACAACATGCCGCCATAGACGGAAACACCTCCTAGGTAACACATGAGCCAATCACCACGCCCCTAGGCCAGCCTGTACCCACCACCCACTCTGTGCCCTATATAAACCATGGTATGCGAATGCTCCCATTAAAACCTCCTGATGATTGAGGGCACCCCCCCTCATGAAACAGGCCTGTAGAGATGAAATAGTCTTGTGATTTTTTCCCACACATACATATATTGCGCTCTACTACGGTATCGAGCACTATTTTTTGGATAACCTTATTAAGACATATATATATATATATATATATATATATATATATATATATATATATATATATATATATATAAATAAATTAGTGGTGCAACAGATCAACATTGATCTGTGATCCGTTCAGATCAATATCTTCGGTTCGGCACACACGTGATCCGCGGTTTGATTTATTAAAAAAAAAAAAGTTGTTCGCATGTTCAGTCATGGCGAGCAGAGTAACGGAGGAGCCCCGCGCCATTTAATCAGTGTGTTTATAGGTGCAGACATGAGGCCATATTCCCTTGTGCAAAACGAGGGTTTTAAACACATGCTGAAAGTGCTTGAGCCATGTTACGACACCCCATTGCGCACCCACTTCAGCGATAAGATTGTGCCAGATATTTATGAGCAGGAGAAGAAAAAAGTTGTGAATTAACTATCCCGAGCATCATCTGTTGCGCTCACGACACACAGGTGGACGTCCAGGGGAACTATGTGACGATAAGCGCTCACTTCATCACAGCAAACTGGGGGATGAGAAGACACGCCCCCTCCACGAGAGTCACCTTGCGCAGGTACTGACACAAGCAGTGGAGGAATGGAAGATAAAGATACTCATCGTCATCGGCGGTCACTCAAATGAGTATGACGATACTCCTGGTAGGGGTGTATCCCTTTATGGAGGATGCCTGTGCTTGACTTTGTTTTAGGTGGGGAGACTGGTGCACAGACAGTCACCACACGATCCTTGACAGAATCGGGTCAGGGTCCAGTGGCATGGAGTCCAAGACGACTGGGGACCCTTTTCTGCTGCAGCCGTTGTGGTAGTTCTTAAATCTACCGTCTTCCGCCTGCTCCGCCGTTGAGGTCTTCACCGTATCCCTGGCTAAGGGGCAGTCAGGTACTAGGCCTTTGCTAAGGGCCGCCTGGGGTAACAGTAGTAAAGGGGTTAACCTCCTAGTGCCCTAAGACCCCATAGAGGAGCCTCCACTGCCGGATGCACTTTTTTTAACATCATGCCCAGGACTGATACATAAAGATACTAATATCTCAGTCACAACTGATAATGCCAAAAATCAAATAAATGCAGTGAATGAGGCAGTACTGGGACCACAGATAGGTGCTTTGCACATGTAGTGAATTTGGCATCTCAGTCAATAGTATGGAGTGCCTCCTTGGGAGAATCAGGAAGGAGGTTTCCTACTTCCACCCAAGCACAACGGCTGCTCATGTGCTTAAGACAAAGTAAGAAATGCTAAAGCTGCCTACTCATAAGCTCATACATGATGTCCCAACAAGGTAGAACTCGACTTATGATATGTTGGAGCAGCAGGCAGCTATATACTCTGCATTGACCCACAAGACCCTGAAGACAAAGGTCAAAGACATCATCACCCTGTCTGATGATGATGTGAGAGCGGCAGAGGAGGTCCTCCAGGTGCTTAAACCCCTCCAAACTGTTACATCTCTACTGAGCACTGAAACTTCACCATCTGTGTCAGTGATCCTGCCAATGAAAACAAGGATTCTACAATCCATGGCTCCAAGTGTGGAAGACAGCAACATCACTCGAGATGTCAGGCTTTATTTTACTACCTATATTTCAAGGAAGATGATGTGCCTTCTTATGTTGCACTTTAAGTTGTTTTTTTGATTAATGGTCATTGGTCCAAGTTTAAAGAAAGGAGAAATGCCTTTTTATGTTGCACTGTTTTTCATTAATTATGTTAAAAATAAGATATTATGCCTTGTGCACTTTAAGTTGATTTTATATATTTTAATTTATTAATTTAAAAGTGTTAATAAACAAAGACAAAACTTCTGTTTGTCTTGTCTTTTTTTTTTTTTTTTTTGCTGATCCGAAAAATGATCCGATCCGTGACTCTGATCCGAGAAACTATCCGAACCGTGAGTTTTTTGATCCGTTGCACCCCTAATATATATCTATATCTACATATATATACACATATATATATATATATATATATATATATATATATATATATATATATATATATATATATATATATATATATATATATACATACACATATATATATATATATATATATATATATATATATACATATATATATATATATATATATTAGAGATGCGCGGTTTGCGGGCACAACCGCGGAGTCCGCGGATTATCCGCGGATCGGGCGGATGAAATTAAAAAAAATTAGATTTTATCCGCGGGTCGGATCGGGCGGTTGAAATAAAAAAAATTAGATTTTAAATAGATTCAGGCGGGTGGCAGTTAAACCAATTCGGAAATATATATACATAGTTAAATGTTGTTACCCACATACGAAAAACGAGCAGGCACCTGCTGCATATGCCACAACAGAAGAAAAAAAAAAAAAAGAGATGGACACTTTTACGGAGCGGAGAAGGCCCCCGACGCCTCGCCGGGGTCCGGGACCGAGGCCCCTTCCCCCGAGAGGGCCCCACCGGGAGCCGTAGCTGAGGCGATCCGCGAGAAGGGCCCGACGCACGTCCAGGGTCACCACCGCGCCCACCGCACCAACACCCCGCCTCGTCCGCCTTCGCCGCGGCCGGCGTCACGCGCAGCAGGTAAGCAGCTTACCTGCCCGCCACCCCCGTGGCCGGGGGCGCGTAACAGGGGTCACTCCGCGCGCAGTGCGCTCACGAAAGGGGTGGGGCTCACCCTGGTTGATATAGACAGCAGCTAGGACGGTGGCCATGGACGTCGGAACCCGCTAAGGAGTGTGTAACAACCCACCTGCCGAATCAACTAGCCCTGATAATGGATGGCGCTGGAGCGTCGGGCCCATACCCGGCCGTCGCCGGCAGCGAGACGCGCTTGGAGGTGCGCTCAGCGCGGCTCCCATATGATTGCGCACTGGTGTGCGTCTGGGTCGTGACAGCGTGGCACGCGAATGTCTGTGCTGCATTGGATCAGTCTCCTTTCTTTAACAGGCAAAAGCTTTATAACCTCACTGATGCCTTGCATCGTCTATATTAGATATATAACAACGGGCGGGTGCGGGCGGATGGCGGGCGGATGCGGTTCTGATCAAATGTTAGATCGGGTGGATTGCGGATGGTTGACGACTTTCTGATGCGGTTGCGGATGAAATAATTGCCTATCCGCGCATCTCTAATATATATATATATATATACATATATATATATATATATATATATACATACATACACATATATATACTGTATATATACACATATATACATATATATATATATATATATATACATATATATATATATATATATACATATATATATATATATATATATACACACATACACATATGTATGTATGTATAGTCGAGGTTACTGTGGTTTTATCCGTTATACAGTGCTCAATACCGTGGTAGAGCGGAATATACGTTAGGTCAGGAAGAAACACATAGGCTATTTCATCCCTACAAGCCTGTTTCGCAGGTAATTTTATGGTAAACATAATAATAAAATCCCCTGAAGAGCAGGGAAACCTGCGAAATAGACTATCTAAACGAGAAGATATGAACATCCCATCAGCTGGCATCCCAGTGAGAGCAGACATTGTACAGTAAGTGATGTTTGTAGTTTGTACTGTATTTCTTGTTTAGCCCTTTGCAAAACTGCTGCATGATGCTTAGTGTTTCACTAAAGCTGGATATGTTAAGCACAAAGCTTCTGAAACTTGCAGCACTTCCTTCTTAAATTCAGCCTTAAAAATATAAGGTTCTGGATCATCATTTGTCCCAAAGTAGTTTGTGTTGTCTGGGAAGTCTGTCAAGATTAGCAGTAGTTGTTGAAGAAAAAACGAACGTTGATGCGTCTGTGAAATTAATACGCCGCCGTATGCTTAAAATGCCCAAAATACGTAAATAGTACATGTTAATATGAATGTGAAAGTTACTACATTACATATATATTTACAGCATGTATGTAAAACGTTAATGGAGGCTTTTGGCTGTTTTTTAGAGCGCTGTACAGGCGGAATAGAGCAAGACTTTTGCTCATGTTTATTTACGAGTTAGAATGCATAAAAAAACATGTGTGCTTGTCTTGCATAAGAATTGGGAATGATAGGCTCCATTAACATTCTTAACTCCCATACAAGCGTAAAAGAGAAAACTCTTGACAACAAGGGAGAGTAAAAAACACACTGAATTAAGTGAATTGCTGCTATTCACTTGGGAGGCAAGTCTCTTCCTGCTAAAACCAAAAGGCAATCACTGTTTCCTGTCCATTGCATGCTACTGTTATTGTTGACTTTGTGCCAGGACAGAGACGTGTGTACTGCAATTACTTCTATTTTCTGTTCTTTGGGTGTCATCACATTTTCCTCCAACCCGTGTGCACCACTAGAGCCCAGAACAGGCATTACATGTGTCCCTTATGTGATATGACTGTTCATTTTGTCATTTAAAAAATAAATAAAATAGCATCGTGTTTTTGATTGCAACGTTGTTAGAATTGGATACAAACATTACGTATACACACATCCTCTAAGAAACTATTTCAGTCCCATTGACTGCTATTATAACTGCTATTTTTAAACACGCTGTAATCTTGTCTTTTTGCTAAGCTTTTTCCATGAAAACCGAAATAATCTCCTTCTTGCCGATTGAAAAAACAAGAAAATATTGTCCAGATGGTGCCATTTAACCTTGAGCATAATTCTCAGAGCTTTAATGAGCGTAATGGGTTAAACTTCCATTCAAACCGCTGAAACGCAATAAAAATGATCTTGGGCAGTTATATATAACATGGCAGATATATATACAAAATACTTGCATGAACTCAATAAACTCAACCAAATAATGCCTGCTTTCTCTCTCTCTCAGTAGGCACTGTAAAAATAAATATTTTTGTCTACTGTATCAAATTCCATTTACTGACCTAATTAAAGGCTGTAATTACCCAACTTGGCAAATTAGTTTTCATTTTTCCATTATAAAAAACTATGATTTTTAACAAAAAGGCCAAAATATACATTAAAAAATGTACTAAAAAATTGTAAAATATTTATATCATACTTGCCAACCTTGAGACCTCCGATTTCGGGAGGTGGGGGGTGGGGGCGTGGTCGGTGGTGGGGCGGGGCGGGGCGTGGTTGGGGCCGTGGTTAAGAGGGGAGGAGTATATTGACAGCTAGAATTCACCAAGTCAAGTATTTCATACATACATACATACATACATACATACATACATACATACATACATACATACATACATACATACATACATACATACATACATATATATATATATATATATATATATATATATATATATATATATATATATATATATATATATATATATATATATATATACACATATATATATATATACATACATATATATATATATATATATATAAATTATCATAATAATTCATTTAAAATGACCATATTTAATTATTAAAATAATTGCTTGTTTATCAACAACTTTAGCATTTTATTCATTACATTTTGAAACTCTCAGAAGCCAAGTTATGTTATATTCCTTAAGATTTATTTATGCAAGTTTGAAGTATCAATTATCCAAACACAGTTTTGTTTGCATATTTTCAGGATGTAGATATATATATTTATATATATCTACATCCTGAAAATATGCAAACAAAACTGTATATATATATATATATATATATATATATATATATAGATATAGATATAGATATCTACATCTTGAAAATATGCAAACAAAACTGTGTTTGGATAATTGATACTTCAAACTTGCATAAATAAATCTTAAGGAATATAACATAACTTGGCTTCTGAGAGCTTCAAAATGTAATGAATAAAATGCTAAAGTTGTTGATAAACAAGCAATTGTTTTAATAATTAAATATGGTCATTTTAAATTAATTATTATGATAATTTAAAATCAATTATTTAAAACATGTTTATTTTAATGTATAATTCTATGGCTGGATGTAATAAGGAGTCAGGAAAAAATACAAAGAAAAATACAATTAATTTTGATGTTTTTAGCAAAATATAGTAAAAATGTTTTTATTTTTATTTTTTTTAAATTAATAAATATATTTATTTTTAGGTAAGATAAACATAATAATACAATTTATCTCTAGTCTGGATGATTTAGTTGTTGTCATCCTGTCGTCCTCCCGTTGTGAAAAAAGGCTGTCCTCACCCAGGTCCGCATGGAGCTGGAGGGGGCGTGGCTTCCAGCTCCGGCTGAAAATCGGGAGATTTTCGGGAGAATATTTGTCCCGGGAGGTTTTCGGGAGAGGCGCTGAATTTCGGGAGTCTCCCGGAAAATTCGGGAGGGTTGGCAAGTATGATTTATATCAATAGATATGTCTGAGGTTAAAAGATTTCAAGCGTTGAAAGTTAAAAAAATATATATTTTTGACTTATGACACTTTTATGAGAGGGTCCCTTTTGGATCCTAAGAATAAGAGTGTATAGTAGAGGTGGGAATAATAATAATATTGATTATTTACGTATGTTAAATAAAGCAATACAGACGGTTCTAAAATGCGGCATTAATGCTAATTTTCTCTTAACGTTAGTTCTCGGTTCGGTTCTATCTGACAATGGGAGAACCATTAGTTAACATTCTTTAAACGTGATGATAAGCTTGGTTAGAACAGACACACGGAGGAGAGAAGCGAGGACAAGCTATGCTAGCAGTGGCGCTAAGCTTGCTTGAGTGTGGAAACTTTACACTAGACTTCAGGCACGTGGATCCTGTGCCTCTCCTGTCTTCCTCCAGACTCTGGGACCTCGATTTCCAAAGGAAATGCAAAATTTGCATGGTTGGGTGATGGTTTGGGGTGCCATGTCATCTGCTGGTGTCGGTCCACTCTGTTTCCTGAGATCCAGGGTCAACGCAGCCGTCTACCAGCAAGTTTTAGAGCACTTCATGCTTCCTGCTGCTGACCTGCTCTATGGAGATGGAGATTTCAAGTTCCAACAGGACTTGGCGCCTGCACACAGCGCAAAATCTACCCGTGCCTGGTTTACGGACCATGGTATTTCTGTTCTAAATTGGCCCGCCAACTCCCCTGACCTTAGCCCCATAGAAAATCTGTGGGGTATTGTGAAAAGGAAGATGCAGAATGCCAGACCCAAAAACGCAGAAGAGTTGAAGGCCACTATCAGAGCAACCTGGGCTCTCATAACACCTGAGCAGTGCCAGAAACTCATCGACTCCATGCCACGCCGCATTAACGCAGTAATTGAGGCAAAAGGAGCTCCAACCAAGTATTGAGTATTGTACATGCTCATATTTTTCATTTTCATACTTTTCAGTTGGCCAACATTTCTAAAAATGCCTTTTTTGTATTAGCCTTAAGTAATATTCTAATTTTGTGACACACGGAATTTTGGATTTTCATTTGTTGCCACTTCAAATCATCAAAATTAAATGAAATAAACATTTGAATGCATCAGTCTGTGTGCAATGAATAAATATAATGTACAAGTTACACCTTTTGAATGCAATTACTGAAATAAATCAAGTTTTTCAAAATATTCTAATTTACTGGCTTTTACCTGTTTATATATATATATATATATATATATATATATATATATATATATATATATATATATATATATATATATATATATATATATATATATATATATGAAATACTTGACTTGGTGAATCCTAGCTGTAAATATACTCCTCCCCTCTTAACCACGCCCCTCCCCCAACCACGCCCCCTCCCCGCCCCCCCACCTCCCGAAATTGAAGGTCTCAAGGTTGGCAAGTATGTATTAATGCCTTATTTGGCATGGCCTTATTATAACCCTAACCCTCTAACCCTGACCCTAACCCTAACCAAATAACTCTAAATTAAGTCTTTGTTACTTAGAATATGTTCCCCATACTAAAGTGTTACCAAAAACATATAACTTTGTCTTGAATTTGAAAAAAAAAAACATTTTATTTTTCACTAAAGAAGGGTTCGGTGAATGTGCATATGAAACTGGTGGGGTTCGGTACCTCCAACTGTCATGACTTGGTCCTGGGGTTTAGTTTTTCTCGAAGGCAACGGAAAGTTGGCTCGGGCGAGACGGGAATGAAGGTACATGATTTATTTAATATATCAAAATAAATACAAAAAAAGAAGTAAACAAAAGGCGCGCACAATGGCGGAGAACAAACTATGAAACCAAACACTTGCACAAAGGCAAAAACTATGAACAACAAAAAACACTATAACTGTGGCAATAATAAACAAAACTTACTTGGCATGGACAAAAAGGAGCAGCGTGAACGATGGACATGAAAAAAAGAGTCAGAAATGTGTAGGGCATAAATGTGGGGATGTCACCAGAAAGACAAACTGAAAACACTGAACTTAAATACTACAGACATGATTAACGAAAACAGGTGCGTGACTCAAAACGTGAAACAGGTGCGTGACGTGACAGGTGAAAACTAATGGGTAATCATGGAAACAAGACAAGGGAGTGAAAAGCCAGAAACTAAAGAGTCCTATAACTAAACAAAACATGACTTAAAACAAAACATGATTACACAGACATGACACCAACAAGGTTAAGAACCACTGTTCTAGAGGCCAACAAGCAAGCTACTTACAATGAGTCACATGGTTACATGCGAGGAAATACGTAAGATGGCACAGGAAGAGTTGTGGGAAGCTATAAAGCCATTGAAAGAGGAGATGAGCACTGTGGAGAGGATGTTGATTAGGATATCGGGAAGTGGAGAGTGCTGCAAAACCGACAACAGGGATGAAATGAAACTTCCTGTCTGTGTCCATATGATACATAAATGAATCATCATCACGGTGAAAGCATCTTTTAAATCTATTGCCCCACTGCAGAGGCGTTCTCATACCTGCCAACTTTTGAAATCAGAAAAACCTAGTAGCCAGGGTCCTGGGGCCGCAGGCCCCGATAGGTCCAGGACAAAGTCCTGGTGGGGGGTTCAGGCTCGCCCCCTGACGCAAAATGATTATTAGCATTCAGACAGGTTAAAATGTTGCTAAAACCATCACTTTTCTATCAGTCACAGTGACTTTTCAAAACAAAAATATTACAGCAAAAATCATATGGGTTGATTGACATGTTTATTCTGTAAGCTAATTTCAATAGTTTGAAATTATTTTGACAGTTAATGCCAGTTATCCTGTCAACCTTTCACAAGACTTCAATCAATCAATGTTTGATGTTTTGGTTCGACCACATCCATATTTTTTGGCGATTTTCGAGTCGGGAAACATTTTCCGAAATAACTGTCCCATGTGATCAGCCAGTGCGATTGGAAGTCCATGCTCAATTATTGCCTCCGTAAATAAAACTTCGGCATTTATCACATCCAAAGAATCTGTTTGGGCGACGAAAAACGTTGAAAGTTTTCCACTTGTATCGCTAGCAACGGCATTAGACTTGTGTTTTTTTGTCCCAACGTGGTCTTTTACATCGCTAATTCCTCCGTGTCCGATCGAAAAATCTTGTCTGCACAAGGTGCAATTCGCGTAGTTTTCACCCCTTTTGGAAGGGATAATTATTCCCGGATAGGCTTTTGAATATTCTTCACGGAATGACTGCAGTTTTCTTTTCGGTTTAAGACTCGTTTGCGATTTTTCTCCGGCTGATTCCATGATCGTTCGCTCGTTTGGAAACAATGGGCAACAGGTGCCTCGTGCTTGGCAGCGGTGCTATAAATAGCCTCGCGCATGGCATTCGGAATGGCTCGATAGGAAGTTACGGGAAGCAGTGTCGATTGTCATTGTTGTTACGCGATTTCGTGAATAAAACTTTTAAAAAAAAAAAAACATTTTTAATTACCGTAATTTCCGGACTATAAGGCGCACTTGACTATAAGCCGCACCAGCTAAATTTAGGGGAAAATACAGATTGCTCCATATATAAGCCGCACCCGACTATAAGCCGCAGGCGTTTTGATGTGTAAATACCGTAGTATATAGGGGTTCCTGCTACCACGGAGGGGATTGTCGGGACAGAGATGACTGTTTGGGAACGCAAAGCGTCCAATTTATTAACAATAAATCTTTCAATCATTCAATCAAACTTTCACATCTTTGACATGGCGAACATGATTCATTGATGTCAAGGGTACGTGCAGCAGCTCTATTTCCTTATTTGACAGCCAGATCGATAGCCTTTAACTTAAAAGCAGCATCATATGCACTTCTCCGTTTGTTTTCCATATTGAGGGTGTTTGCATGAACACTTCCTTCGCGCAAACTGTCGCTGACGCTCTCCTACTCTTTATTTTGCTCTCGTTACCTGGCGCCAGATGTCTGCCTCGGTCTCGCGCAACCTCGGTAGTGCGCGCCCCTGGTTACCGTAAGCCGTAGAAAAGCCGCACCGTTGTATAAGCCGCAGGGACCAGAACGAGGGGGAAAAAGTAGCGGCTTATACCGTATTTTCCGCACTATAAGGCGCACCGGATTATTAGCCGCACCTTCAATGAATTACATATTTCATAACTTTGTCCACCAATAAGCCGCCCCGGACTATAAGCCGCGCCTACGCTGCGCTAAAGTGAATGTCAAAAAAACAGTCAGATAGTTCAGTCAAACTTTAATAATATATTGAAAACCAGCGTTCTAACAACTCTGTCCCAAAATGTACAAATGTGCAATCACAAACATAGTAAAATTCAAAATGGTGTAGAGCAATAGCAACATAATGTTGCTCGAACGTTAATGTCACAACACACAAAATAAACATAGCGCTCACTTTCTGAAGTTATTCTTCATTCGTAAATCCTTCGAATTCTTCGTCTTCGGTGTCCGAATTGAAAAGTTGCGCAAGCGTGGGATCCAAAATGGCCGGTTCCGTCTCGTCGAAGTCATCGGAGTCAGTGTCGCTGTTGTTGTCCAGTAGTTCTGTGAATCCTGCCTTCCGGAAAGCTCGGACCACAGTTGTGACCGAAATATCTGCCCAGGCATTTACGATCCACTGGCAAATGTTGGCGTATGTCGTCCGGCGCTGTCTGCCCGTCTTAGTGAAGGTGTGTTCGCCTTCGGTCATCCATTGTTCCCACGCCGTTCGCAGTCGTGATTTGAATGCCCTGTTGACACCAATATCCAGCGGTTGGAGTTCTTTGGTTAATCCACCCGGAATGACGGCGAGTGTTGTATTTGTGTGCTTCACTTGTTTTTTGACACCATCTGTGATGTGGGCGCGCATAGAGTCGTATATCAACATGGACGGAGCTGTGTGAAAAAAGCCACCCGGCCTCTTCGCGTAAACTTCCCTTAACCACTCGCTCATCTTTTCTTCATCCATCCATCCCTTCGAGTTAGCTTTTATGATGACGCCGGCTGGAAAGGTCTCTTTTGGCAAGGTCTTCCTTTTGAATATCACCATGGGAGGAAGTTTCTGGCCATTAGCATGGCAAGCTAGAACCACAGTGAAGGACGACTTCTCATTCCCTGTGGTGCGAATATTCACCGTACGTGCTCCCGTTGTATCAACAGTGCGGTTCACAGGAATATCAAAAGTCAGTGGAACCTCGTCCATGTTGATAATGTTCTCTGGCCGGATCTTTTTTTCCGCTATCTTGTTTTTACAATATGCACGGAAAGTAGCCAGCTTTTCTTTAAAGTCGTTAGGCAGTTGCTGTGAAATAGTGGTCCGTGTGCGGATGGAGAGATTGCGTCTTTTCATAAACCGGAAACACCAAGAAGCACCACCTTTAAAATCATCCAGGTGAAGTTCGCTTGCTAGCGTTGTTGCCTTCATTCGAATAGTGATGGTGCTGACACTTCTGCTTGCTGCTCTCTGCTCAACAACCCACTGTTCGAGTTTGTCCTCCAACAGTTGCCATCTTGCTTTGTTCCCTCGGAAACTCTGTTTTGTCTTCTTTACCTGGCGCAGGTCATCTTCTTGCTTCCTCCACCTACGCACCATTGATTCATTTATGTTATATTCTCTTGCTGCTGCTCTATTTCCGTGTTCTTCGGCATGACTTATTGCCTTAAGTTTAAATTCTGCGTTATAAGCGTGTCGCTTAGTAGGAGCCATTTTGTAGTCTGGTCTTTACAGATGTAAACACACAAAGGAAATGAAACGAAATATCCGCGCGCTTCTTTTTCTTCCGGGGGCGGGCGGTAGCTTACAGTAGAAGAAGAAGCGCTTCCTGTTCTATGGGGGCGGGTGCTTACCTTGGCGGTTGCTTGCGTAGAAGAAGAAGCGCTTCCTGTTCTACCGGGAAAAAAGATGGCGGCTGTTTACCGAAGTTGCGAGATCGAAACTTTATGAAAATGAATCGTAATAAAGCGCACCGGGTTATAAGACGCACTGTCAGCTTTTGAGAAAATTTGTGGTTTTTAGGTGCGCCTTATAGTGCGGAAAATACGGTAGTCCGGAAATTACGGTAATGAAAAACCGTATTTTTTATCACTGCAACCGTAACCCGGAATAGGTTGATGAAAACCGTACTAATTACGGGAAAACCGGAGTAGTTGGCAGGTATGCGTTCTTATTGTAAACGCTCAAGGCACAGATTTTAATCCAGAGTGGGTGGCAGAGAACATGGTTGGCATAATGCCATCAACACACACACACACACACGCCAATCACATTGACACAAGGCCAATCCGACACACTCTGGATCCCAATCAGTCCGGTGTTGATGAATATAGGCTCGGAGCGCACAGCAAAATGTTTGTTTTCTCCCCCACCAGTAAATCCGCTCAAGATGGGACAATATTTACACCACTGAATCAAACTTTCAAAGAAGGAGCACGTCTTGTCAAAATAGGAATCTTAGACACGTACAAACCAAACATGCTTGGTTACAGGCTGTATCTACTCCACAACATACTATGACAGTGTTGACCACATGACATCCAACAGCACACATGATCAAAAAAGGCATGAAATTAAACATAATTGAGGATAAATCTCTTCAAAGTGGCGTCCTCTTCAAAGCTAATCATTGGAATAGTGTGGTCCTTGTGAGAAGGAACGACGGTCCGGGGAATGACGGTCCAATGACATGACGCTCAATGAAATGTGTAAAGACAAATGCGGACAAACTGGCTGCACGCCGCACGCTTTCAGTCGCTCACACGCTGACACGGGCGAGAACACACAAGCACAACAATGGTTATTCATCTTACCATACATGGAACGTGACGCTGGAGCCGCACGCTTGCAGATGCTTCCTTTCAGCAGGTTCAGTCACTCATACACAGCTTTGGTGCCAAGAGCACTAAATATGCGCGCTCACACACACACATACACACTGAGGGATTAATGCCTGCATGTGCTTGGAGCTAGAAGGCATATGAATGCGCACGGTGATTGGTGCAGCGGCTGCAATGATGCAATAAAATTCATACACACTTTCCCCTCTGTTGTGGTCTTTCTCTCACTCACACACACACACACACACACACGCGCACGCGCACAAAGGCATTTGCACGCAAAAGGGGGCTGAGAGGCAACGTCACAGAGAAGCGTGCCGAGATGACCTTGGATTCTCCCCTTTCCAAAAATGCCAGTGCAGATTTACCATGCAGCAACACTCGGCGCACATTCTCACACATGCCACCCTTTTATCTAACTTGCACAAAGAGAGAGTGATAGAAGGGAGATATATTGGAATAGAACAACAGAGGACCTCCCACCCACGCAACCTTGTCTCCTTCTCTCCACCCCCTGCTAGCATCGCGCCTTGCCTGTGTCGTGCTTCTTCCTTAACTTTCGCTCTTTCCCCTTGTTTCCGAAATGTTTGTCACTTTGGTTATGTGCTTTTAATGCTGATAAGTTGCCAACACTAACCTACATTACATCACAGTGTTTCCCACACATTCATATGCATTGTAACTCCGACCAATAGCACTTAATTCACCTGGTGGGCCAGAAGAAGAAGACGACGAAGCATGTGAATGCAATGAAAAGAATAAAATCTGAGCCAACCAGCTGTTAAAATGTTGTCCAGGTTAATGTTTTGGCCATTAAAGGCCCTTCATTTCAAGATTTCAACTGTGATCGGGCTTTAAACAGGTGGCTGACCTGTTCAGATGGGTGTAACTGCTACTGGTCAAATAATATGACTTGTTTTTTTATTACCGTATTTTCCGGACCATAGGGCGCACCGTATTATAAGGTGCACTGCCGATGAATGGTCTATTTTCGATCTTTTTTCATATGTAAGGCGCACCGGAATATAGGGCGCATTAAAGGAGTCCAGTGACGTGCGGTGAGGTTGATGGCTGGTGAGGCACTGACTTCATCACAGTCAGATTTACAAACATATGAACCCTAAAGAGTATCTTATTCACCATTTGATTGGCAGCAGTTAACGGGTTATGTTTAAAAGCTCATACCAGCATTCTTCCCTGCTTGGCACTCAGCATCAAGGGTTGGAATTGGGGGTTAAATCACTAAAAATTATTCCCGGGCGCGGCGCCGCTGCTGCCCACTGCTCCCCTCACCTCCCAGGGGGTGATCAAGGGATGGGTCAAATGCAGAGGACCAATTTCATTACACCTAGTGTGTGTGTGACAATCATTGGTACTTTAACTTTACACATACAAACTGTAGCACACAAAAAAGCACATTTAATTTAAAAGAAGAAGAAGAAGAAGAAGAAGAAGAAGAGGAAGAAGGACGGACGGACGGGATCAAAATACTCGCCGGCTACTTTTCATAATGATGGCGCTTCTTACGTTTCTACCTCAAACGTCCAAAAGCTGCTGAAAGCCTTGATCCAGGATGCCATGGGGAAAAAACCTAAATTGTGCCTTTTGGCGATAGTTAGCAGCTTGGTGGCTCATAGCCGGCTAGCTAACGCTTACTAGCGTGGTAGCATTGCTTCATTTTTACAGGTGTTATAGGTAGATAGTAGTGATGGGTCCGGCAACACCGATGCATGCGTCGAGCTCAAAGAGCGAAACCCTGTGTCGGTGCGCGTACCGCTTTTAGAAAGTCACGTGACCGATCATGAGCTGTTTTGGTCACGTGACCGATACGCGAACTGTGTCGCACTGACGCCTCCTCTGTGCCCTGTGAGCGGCTCTTTTCTACAGCCGGAGAAATAATAACTAAGAAGAGAAATCGTCTAAAATTGAATACGTTGGAAAAACTGTTTTTCTTTAAATAAAAATGTGTAAAAAAAATTAAATAATAATTTCCAGGTCCACAAGCATCCTCATTCACAACACGTTCTCTTAGATGTCCATGTTATGATACATGTTCACATTATTTATTGACTGTGTCTAAAAAAGACAAAAAATATATTTTTATTTAAATGAAGTTATGAAATAATCCTAAATGAAATACAATGACTTGGTTTATATTATTGTATATACTAGGTCAGTGGTTCTCAACCTTTTTTCAGCAATGTACCCCCTGTCATTTTTTTTTAAATTCAAGTACCCCCTAATCAGAGCAAAGCATTTTTGGTTGAAAAAAAAAAAGATAAAGAAGTAAAATACAGCACTATGTCATCAGTTTCTGATTTATTAAATTGTATAACAGTGCAAAATATTGCTCATTTGTAGTGGTCTTTCTTGAACTATTTGGAAAAAAAGATATAAAAATAACTAAAAACTTGTTGAAAGATAAACAAGTGATTCAATTATAAATAAGGATTTCTACACATAGAAGTAATCATCAACTTAAAGTGCCCTCTTTGGGGATTGTATTAGAGATCCATCTGGATTCATCAACTTAATTCTAAATATTTCTTCACAAAAAAAAAAAAATCTTTAACATCAATATTTATGGAACATGTCCACAAAAAAATCTAGCTGTCAACACTGAATATTGCATTGTTGCATTTCTTTTCACAGTTCTTTTTGACAGACATTTTAGTGACAAACCTGAGCTTGTGCTTCACTGAGTTTATGAACTTACATTCATATTTTGTTGAAGTATTATTCAATAAATATATTTATAAAGGATTTTTGAATTGTTGCTATTTTTTAGAATATTTAAAAAAAATCTCACGTACCCCTTGGTATACCTTCAAGTACCCCCAGGGGTTCGCGTACCCCCATTTGAGAACCACTGTACTAGGTCATAAAATCAGTGTCAGTTGAGTCGGTCCATAGGTTGCCTGTAGGGATTTTTAATGTCCAGCAGATGTCAGTATTTAGTGACACAGTATCGACACAGTATCAATACAGTTTTGCAATGTGTCAAAACGCTTCATGACGCCTCATCAACCCATCACTAGTAGATAGGTTATAGCTGCATCGCTCGCGGCTCGTCATATATTTAACGTTAATCCGTTATTTCACCGAGCGTTTCACTGACTGTGAGCAGCCTGACGCTGCTTCATTAACACCGCCGCTGTTTGACTCGTGGCCCGGGGCAGACGCACGTAGTAACAGTCACGTGTTACAATACCGACGAGCTAACGTGTCCAGGTTATAACCCTGTTGTCAATAAACACACATGGACTGAAGCTAAATTGTCCACTGTCCACTGCAGCATGTGAATGCAATGAAAAGAATAAAATCTGAGCCAACCAGCTGTTAAAATGTTGTCCAGGTTAATGTTTTGGCCATTAAAGGCCCTTCATTTCAAGATTTCAACTGTGATCGGGCTTTAAACAGGTGGCTGACCTGTTCAGATGGGTGTAACTGCTACTGGACAAATAATGTGAAATAGCATTTAATTTTACATGTATGCAATGCTATTTAAATGTAATTATAGATAATAATAATAATAATAATAATAAATACTGTGTAGTGTTGGAAATAGTCAACGGGAAGGATTTTAGTAAGATATACACGGTGGCAGAGGGGTTAGTGCATCTGCCTCACAATACGAAGGTCCTGAGTAGTCTTGGGTTCAATCCCGGGCTCGGGATCTTTCTGTGTGGAGTTTGCATGTTCTCCCCGTGACTGCGTGGGTTCCCTCTGGGTACTCCGGCTTCCTCCCACTTCCAAAGACATGCACCTGGGGATAAGTTGATTGGCAACACTAAATTGGCCCTAGTGTGTGGATGTGAGTGTGAATGTTGTCTGTCTATCTGTGTTGGCCCTGCGATGAGGTGGCGACTTGTCCAGGGTGTACACCGCCTTCCGCCCGATTGTAGCTGAGATAGGCTCCAGCGCCCCCGCGACCCCAAAGGGAATAAGCGGTAGAAAATGGATGGATGGATAAGCAATGAGCACTACACAGCCAGAAAAAAACCTAGGCAGGACAAGTAAAAATATTGGGGCAAGTAGATTTGAGAAGTCAGGCAAGTAGAAAAAAACCTTAACGTTGAACCCTGCATGTGTTGAGCTGCTGCTGCTTAAGGTTAGACGGCACTGTACATAGAGCGGTTCTGCTCGTTAGTATTACATTCTAATGTTGGATGTTCACTCCTTCACACAGATGAGTATAGAAAAATATTTTCAACGGCCGAAAAGGGCTCGACTTGGAGAGGAGGTAGGCCTACAGTCCGGACCACAGGTGCGACCTGTTCAGCAGCAGCAGGAGGAGGAGGAGGAAGTTGACTGACTGTGGCAGGACACCTCTGCCTCTGTTTCACTTCATGTTGCTGGTAAATAATATGGTTGTAGTAGTAGGCTAAAGTTAAATTATTTAGTATTCACTAAATAAAGGGGCAGAGTTTTAAGAGACATTTTAGCTTTTATATTTTATAAGATATATTTTTTGTAAGAACCACAATTAATAAATATATTTCAGTGAATCACTAATTGTTCAAATCTGTATATAAATATGTACATAAAATGTTGTAATTATATTCCAACTCCGCGTTCTTCTTGGTCATCGCCGCTGCCGCCGCCGCCCCCCGACCACACCACCACAAATAGATGCCTGTCCTGTGGGAAACACTGCATCATCACCAGTTTTTTCTATTTTTAAAAGATACAATGGCACCTAGGTTTTCATACGCCCCAGCCTTAGTTGAAAAGGTTCACTAGAAATATGACTTGTTTTTTTATTACCGTATTTTCCGGACCATAGGGCGCACCGTATTATAAGGTGCACTGCCGATGAATAGTCTATTTTCGATCTTTTTTCATATGTAAGCGCACCGGAATATAGGGCGCATTAAAGGAGTCCAGTGACGTGCGGTGAGGTTGATGGCTGGTGAGGCACTGACTTCATCACAGTCAGATTTACAAACATATGAACCCTAAAGAGTATCTTATTCACCATTTGATTGGCAGCAGTTAACGGGTTATGTTTAAAAGCTCATACCAGCATTCTTCCCTGCTTGGCACTCAGCATCAAGGGTTGGAATTGGGGGTTAAATCACTAAAAATTATTCCCGGGCGCGGCGCCGCTGCTGCCCACTGCTCCCCTCACCTCCCAGGGGGTGATCAAGGGATGGGTCAAATGCAGAGTACCAATTTCATTACACCTAGTGTGTGTGTGACAATCATTGGTACTTTAACTTAACTTTAACTTTACACATACAAACTGTAGCACACAAAAAAAGCACATTTAATTAAAAAAAAACGTTATTATGGTCTTACCTTTACTTATAAAATAAGTCCATGAGCCGCTGTTGTGCTGGATTAATGCACCCCCTGACGAGAGTGTTATATCAACTAAAGCCCTCACTTAAACTTTCCACGTGCAAGATTGAATCTATTTAAAAAAGTGTAACCGAGGGTTTATAAATGTCGCCTATACTGTATGAAACTACAAAATAACAAACACGGAGGCTCCAGTTTACACGAGGACCACTTTATTTACCTTCTTTCAAAAACCTCCGCTCCACTCCGTGTCAAAATTCCGCTCTTAGCGCCTTCAAAATAAGAGCTCAAGGCATATACTGTATAACAGCGCATAACAGGAACTTAACATCACAAAGAGGAAAGCCCATAAAAATAGGTTACAAAAGTTATTAAATAAGAAGCCAAAAAGTGCAAAAACAATAATGTTCGTGTTGGAGGAGTTGTGAATTAGGTACACCTGCAGTCTGCAGCTGTACCTAATGTTGTGGCCCTGCAGTCATTCACAACTCCTCCAACACGAACATCATTGTTTTTGCACTTTTTGGCTTCTTATGAAATAACTTTTTTAAATAGATTCAATCTTGCACGTGGAAAGTTTAAGTGTGGGCTTTAGTTGATATAACACTCCCGTCAGGGGTTCCCGTGCATTCTACGGCGGGGGTGCAGGAGGCGAGCCTCAGCCAGTGCGTCTTTTGCAGCCGTTTTATGATCGCTCAGCACAAGAAATACTTTACACACATACAGTTGTTGACAAAATACACTGTACATTATATACCTCAGCTAACTAAACTATGGAAATGTATAATATAGTTCATATAGCAATACGGTCTCACTGCACAGCAGGCCAGCAGTTAGCCGAGTCAGCAATCCATGGTGAGGCACAACGCAGTGACGTGCCTCAACTGGCTGCTGATCACCGCACCGTCTCTTCTCAGTATTTGAACGGCAAATGTGAAAATTCAGCGATTTTAAATAAAAATAATCTAAAACGGGTGGAGTTAAATGGAAAATAACTTTATAGTATAATCACTGGATACATATAACAATTTAATTTAAAAAAATATTTGGCCTCACCTGCCTCTAGTGACTGCACGTCACTGAAGGAGTCATTATATTATTTTTTGTTTTCTAAATGTAAAAGACTTCCTTGTGGTCTACATAACTTGTGATGGTGGTTCTTTGGTCAAAATGTTGCATAGATGATGTTTTACACAGCATCTTCAAGTCGCTTTCTGACAGTCACTTCCGGACACGCCGTTTTGTGGGCGGTTTTATTTACGTGGCTCACCTTCGGCGGCGTATTCTCCCCGTCATCTTTGTTGTAGCGGTGTAGCGTGCAAGGACGGGAGTGGAAGAAGTGTCAAAAGATGGCGCTAACTGTTTTAATGACATTCACACTTTACTTCAATCAATAACGGAGCAGCATCTCCTCATCCGGAAACAACAACATAGAAAAACCGTCCGACCGGAACTCTCTAATAACTAAAGTTCCTTGGGTGAATAATGTAAACTCACTACACCGGTATGTTTTAGTGCTTTCATGGCGAGTTTACTGACAGATATAAGTAAGAACGTTACACTACTTTATATTAGAAATGGCAACAGCGGAGGATGAATGTCCTATAACAAGAAGATAGAGAAAAAGAAGCTTAACGACTACGGTGTCGCCACGGACTAACAAAGACGGAAGAGCGCAATTATTCAGGATTTATGCAGATCCCAAATACAGATTAGCAGGTACCAAAATGTAAGAAAAGTTGATTTTGCATAATGTTGTGAAACAAAACAGCAGATAATATGTCTTACATTATACACACACCATAATAATACATAATAATAATGTTGAAGCTAGGGATGTCCCGATCCAGGTTTTTGCACTTCCGATCCGATACCGATATTGTTTTTGCACTTCCGATCCGATACCGATACTGACCGATACCGATACTGACCGATACTGGCCTATCCGAGCATGTATTAAAGTTTAAAGTTATTTAGCCTACTTAGTTGTCAGAATCATGTTGAAAAGGGTTTTAGTACTCTTGATAACAACTAGCCAGCTGAATTAGGGGAGTTTGAATAATACACAATGGTTGGTAACAAGAAACTGACCTGTTTATTCAAGGATAAACACAAAATAGACAAAATTATACATGACAAACAGAAATGGCATCATTGAACTAGGGCTGGGCGATATGGGCTTTTTTTAATATTGCGATATTTTAAGGCCATATTGCGATACACGATATATATCTTGATATTTTGCCTTAGCCTTGAATGAACACTTGATGCATATAATCACAGCAGTATGATGATTCTATGTGTTTTGATTGATTGATTGAGACTTTTATTAGTAGGTTGCACAGTGAAGTACATATTCCGTACAATTGACCACTAAATGGTAACACCCCAATAAGTTTTTCAACTTGTTTAAGTCGGGGTCCACTTAAATTGATTCATGATACAGATATATACTATCAGATATATACTATCATCGTAATACAGTCATCACACAAGATAATCACATTGAATTATTTACATTATTTATAATCCAGGGTGTGGAGGGGGGCGCCGGATGTAAGTGTCAAAAAGACAGCCAAAAGAGTTTGATATGAGAATAAATCTAAAGTTAAAATATAGGGTAGAAATGCACCCATTTGCAGGAAATGTAGTCTTGATTTTCAAAATGTTCTTTCAAGGCTTGCATGTCTACATTAAAACATTCTTCTTCATACTGCATTAATATATGCTACTTTTAAACGTTCATGCAGAGAAGGAAATCACAACTAAAAAAATCACTAATTTTTTCATACGGTGTTGATGTGGAAATTTTTGCCTCGGCATTTTGATGTTGTGGGCGTGTGGCCCCGAATGGAGATAAGCGTCTCAACAGACGTCACAATATTTGAACAATGATGACGAAAACTGTTTTCTCTGTCGAAAATTGTAATGCGCTTATTTTTTTATTTGATTTTGTGCGTGGCATAGATTTGCTATGCGCAGAGGACGCTTAAACAGTGCGCAATTGCACAGGCGAGCACCTTAGAGGGAGCGTTGCTCGCACGGCTGCGCTAGCAACACAGCTAACGTTAGCCATGCTGCTACCTCTCTGCTCGGGGAGGACGTATACGTATGTGACGTATGACGTGACAGTATGTGACGTGTGTAAGAAGGTGCACTTGCTGTCTGTGAGAGGGAGACACAGGAAAGAGTGAGAAGAGCCTGTCGTGTAATGCCAGCAGCTAAAAGCAACTGCGTGAGAATTCACAGACTTGTGGATGTGTTGAAGGTGTGCTGGAAAATGCGGAACGGAAATGACGGAGCAGCAGAAAAGTGGAATGTATTATTTAAATCGGTGCGTTGGAAAACACAGACCGGAGTTTTTTTTTTAAACTGGATCTGGATCGGCATTTTGACATGCCTTGCAGATACGCAATTTTTGGCAAATATCGGTAGCCGATCCGATCCAAATATCGGATCGGGACATCCCTAATCTCTAGTTAATACCCATCTTGACTAACTGGGTTAATAAACGTGCCACTGACTGTTTACAGTACAGTTGTCATTCACTTCCATTTCATTGAATCGTGCTGAAAAATTAATATCTTTATATGTCTACTTTCACCAGAAAATATATCGAGTTTAAGTAAAAAATATATCGAGATATACTTTTTCGTCCGTATCGCCCAGCCCTTACTACATATCTTGCTGACTCATGCATGTGGGATATGTGAATCCAGAGTTATGGTACGGCTTCAAAACAGAGGCACCGTTGTCACTTACCCTTGCCAACACGATGATCCAGAAGGGTGCGACAATCCAGTGCCAGCCTCTGGGAGGCCGGGACTTCGGACACAGGCATGTGCATGACAGCGAAACAAATGCACAAGGCAGAAAGTATCAAACGCAGACAACACCGAGCCTTCTTGCCTTATCCGCAAAAGTCCAGCAAAATGCAACAATTTATTAAACAAGTATCCACTGATGCAATCCAACCAGGACGGAAAAAAATCAGACGCTGCCAACGACAACCTTAGTTAGTGTCCCCGTCTTAAAGCACCTAAGTCATTAATATTTCTGCACAGACAGGATCATCCTATGAATCGGAGAGATTAGCGATGAGTCCAACAGCTCTTCGCCGTGTGACAAAACATCTCACTGACACAATGGGCCTCTATCCAACCGGAGTCTCACTCTCTGGACCAGCGAGAGACAAAAGACAGAGGGGTGCTCAAACCCACAGACAAGCAACGCTAAGGAGGCACCCATTAAATCAGTGGGTTTGGCATTCAAACAACGTTGGCCATGAAGATGTGACAATCCAGGCATACCTGCCAACTTTTGAAATCAGAAAAACCTAGTAGCCAGGGTCCAGGGGCCACAGGCCCCGGTAGGTCCAGGACAAAGTCCTGGTGGGGGGTTCCCCCCCGACGCAAAATGATTGATTGCATTCAGACAGGTTAAAATGTTGCTAAAACCATCACTTTTCTATCAGTCACAGTGACTTTTCAAAACAAAAATATTACAGCAAAAATCATATGGGTTGATTGTAAGGCTGAAACGACGCGTCGACGTAGTCGACGTCATCGGTTACGTAAATACGTCGACGCCGTTTTTGTGCGTCGGCGCGTCGCATATTTACGTCACACTACTGTCATGGCGGAGCGCAAAGCAGACGATGCGAGCGAGGGGGAAAAAGCACGCCAAAAGTCGTCAAAAGTGTGGGAGTATTTCAATAAACGGCCTAATAATGTTGTTGTATGCACACTGTGTCGAGCGGAAATGGCCTATCATAGCAGCACAACGGCTATGAAGGAACATTTGAAAAGAAAACCCCCGACAGCGTTCTTGCCATCACCATCAACAAGTCAATCGTCCGCGTGCGTATACGTTGTCATTATTACACAAAAACATGAATGTGTCATTTGCATCTGCGTTGTAAATTCATAAACTAAAGCACCGTTTGCTCTGAGAGGCGCGTTTGGCGTGCCTGTTCAGTGTTTACAAAGACGCGCTCCTCTTTAACGCTGTGGAGAGGCGGCGGCGGCGAGCGAGCGGCGAGGCGGGGCGCGCCGGGAGCGACGCCGCAAGAGACAGGGGACGACGAGCGAGCGAGCAAGAGGAGCTGAAAAGCGAGGAAAGAAAGAGAAAAGAGTTGGAAGAGAAAAGACTTTGTGTAAAATTAAAAGATTGTAAACCTGGCAAAGCCGTCTGGCGTTCAGTCCGTCGGTCCTGAAAGAACCCCACGGCACAAGACGTGTCACAAACGCTAACGTTAATTAGTTGTGCAAATACCTTTTACAACATTAACAGTTACATATACTATGTACAAACCAACAATTAACTTTCACTTTAATCATACTATCATTGTTGTGTTATTAAGCAAAATAAGCAATACTTTTACTTTTGTTGAAATGTTTACACTGTACACTTTTTTGTATTGGATGTTTAGCTTTATTTTTGCACATTTTAGCAAATAAGCAATACTTTTACTTTTGTTGAAATGTTTACACTTGTTACAGAATATTTCCATTTTGCACTTTTTTGTATTGGATGTTTATCTTTATTTTTGCACATTTTAAAGCAAAATAAGCAATACTTTTACTTTTGAAATGCTTATACTATTCCAGAATATTAAGATTTGCACTGGATGTTTACTTTTATATTTGCACATTAAAAAGCAAATAAGCTACTTTTAATTTTGTTAAATGTTACAAGTTTTAAATGTTTACATTGTTACAGAATATTTTGTCATGTTGTTGTCAATGTTGACTGAGTGGCCATATTTTTTTTTTTTGTAAATAAAAGCCATGCCTTTTGAAAAAAGTGGCCTACATTTATTTTTTCCTCTTCATTTTAAATAAAAAAAAAATCGGTAAAAGGAAAAATAATCTATAGATTAATCGAAAAAATAATCTATAGATTAATCGAAAAAATAATCTATAGATTAACCGATTAATCGAAAAAATAATCTATAGATTAATCGATAGAAAAATAATCGTTAGCTGCAGCCCTAATTCCAATAGATAACATTGGTGTCATTACCTTTTTGTGGCTAAAATCCAAATTTACGTTGAAAGTTTTCCACTTGTATCGCTAGCAACGGCATTAGACTTGTGTTTTTTTGTCCCAACGTGGTCTTTTACATCGCTAATTCCTCCGTGTCCGATCGAAAAATCTTGTCTGCACAAGGTGCAATTCGCGTAGTTTTCACCCTTTTTGGAACGGATAATTATTCCCGGATAGGCTTTTGAATATTCTTCACGGAATGACTGCAGTTTTCTTTTCGGTTTAAGACTCGTTTGCGATTTTTCTCCGGCTGATTCCATGATCGTTCGCTCGTTTGGAAACAATGGAAACTGGTGCCTCGTGCTTGGCAGCGGTGCTATAAATAGCCTCGCGCATGGCATTCGGAATGGCTCGATAGGAAGTTACGGGAAGCAGTGTCGATTGTCATTGTTGTTACGCGATTTCGTGAATAAAACTTTAAAAAAAAAAAATTTTTATATTAATGAAAAACCGTATTTTTTATCACTGCAACCGTAACCCGGAATAGGTTGATGAAAACCGTACTAATTACGGGAAAACCAGAGTAGTTGGCAGGTATGTCCAGGCAAAATGTCAAATTATTACTGCTGCAAATAAATAAAAAAAGGTAACAACTTTCTTCTGCAAACAAATATAGGTTAAAATTTCAACTTACAGGTAAAAGCCAGTAAATTAGAATATTTTGAAAAACTTGATTTATTTCAGTAATTGCATTCAAAAGGTGTAACTTGTACATTATATTTATTCATTGCACACAGACTGATGCATTCAAATGTTTATTTCATTTAATTTTGATGATTTGAAGTGGCAACAAATGAAAATCCAAAATTCCGTGTGTCACAAAATTAGAATATTACTTAAGGCTAATACAAAAAAGGGATTTTTAGAAATGTTGGCCAACTGAAAAGTATGAAAATGAAAAATATGAGCATGTACAATACTCAATACTTGGTTGGAGCTCCTTTTGCCTCAATTACTGCGTTAATGCGGCGTGGCATGGAGTCGATGAGTTTCTGGCACTGCTCAGGTGTTATGAGAGCCCAGGTTGCTCTGATAGTGGCCTTCAACTCTTCTGCGTTTTTGGGTCTGGCATTCTGCATCTTCCTTTTCACAATACCCCACAGATTTTCTATGGGGCTAAGGTCAGGGGAGTTGGCGGGCCAATTTAGAACAGAAATACCATGGTCCGTAAACCAGGCACGGGTAGATTTTGCGCTGTGTGCAGGCGCCAAGTCCTGTTGGAACTTGAAATCTCCATCTCCATAGAGCAGGTCAGCAGCAGGAAGCATGAAGTGCTCTAAAACTTGCTGGTAGACGGCTGCGTTGACCCTGGATCTCAGGAAACAGAGTGGACCGACACCAGCAGATGACATGGCACCCCAAACCATCACTGATGGTGGAAACTTTACACTAGACTTCAGGCAACGTGGATCCTGTGCCTCTCCTGTCTTCCTCCAGACTCTGGGACCTCGATTTCCAAAGGAAATGCAAAATTTGCATGGTTGGGTGATGGTTTGGGGTGCCATGTCATCTGCTGGTGTCGGTCCACTCTGTTTCCTGAGATCCAGGGTCAACGCAGCCGTCTACCAGCAAGTTTTAGAGCACTTCATGCTTCCTGCTGCTGACTTGCTCTATGGAGATGGAGATTTCAAGTTCCAACAGGACTTGGCGCCTGCACACAGCGCAAAATCTACCCGTGCCTGGTTTACGGACCATGGTATTTCTGTTCTAAATTGGCCCGCCAACTCCCCTGACCTTAGCCCCATAGAAAATCTGTGGGGTATTGTGAAAAGGAAGATGCAGAATGCCAGACCCAAAAACGCAGAAGAGTTGAAGGCCACTATCAGAGCAACCTGGGCTCTCATAACACCTGAGCAGTGCCAGAAACTCATCGACTCCATGCCACGCCGCATTGACGCAGTAATTGAGGCAAAAGGAGCTCCAACCAAGTATTGAGTATTGTACATGCTCATATTTTTCATTTTCATACTTTTCAGTTGGCCAACATTTCTAAAAATCCCTTTTTTGTATTAGCCTTAAGTAATATCCTAATTTTGTGACACACGGAATTTTGGATTTTCATTTGTTGCCACTTCAAATCATCAAAATTAAATGAAATAAACATTTGAATGCATCAGTCTGTGTGCAATGAATAAATATAATGTACAAGTTACACCTTTTGAATGCAATTACTGAAATAAATCAAGTTTTTCAAAATATTCTAATTTACTGGCTTTTACCTGTATTGTTACGGACCGTGATGGAGAGAGCAGGTGCTATGGTTTAGTTTTGACATTGCTTACCTGCCATGTTGGATGTTTGCCACTAGGTGGCGGGGCTCTTCCGGTGTCACAGAGGGCGGGGATGGGAGTGACGCTAAGCCGCCGAACTGACGCTTCCCCGGGACTTCTCCGGGCAGGAAAACCGCAGGATCTCCTCGGGCCCCGTGGATGTCAGCACGCTAACATTAGCCGACGTCTTCCTCGTACGGTCTGTATAAAACACATGTTTAACATAACATAATAATATTATTGCGTGGACCAACAACGCGACACATTATGACGTTAATTCCACTTTAAGGCCACCGGGTAAGTATTACGATTTAGACCGTTTTCGGTGACCATTCATTTTTAGCTTAACGTATCCATGCTTAGCCATAAGTTGACATTTTAACAGTTTTGTTTACTTTTCTATAATTTGGGTAGCGTTCATGAGCTTGTAACAACAGCTAATCGTGTTATTAAATAATATCTATAGGAAAACCTGACATTAACCTATGGAACTAACCGAGCTAACGTTAGCTGACTACTAAACTATGACAACTAGCAGCCACAATCACAACTTACTCACCATTAAATGAACAGCCTTAGCATGTCTCCCACCATAAAGTCGTTGAATGTTGCCTTTACCAGGACATAATGAATAAAGTTAAGGCAGCGATATAATTGCACTTTTACTAGCTGCACTACTAAACATGAGTCAACACACGTCGTGACAGAAACAATGCTTTTAAAACACAAAAACGCCTCACCTGCGTGGCATTACTCAAATAAAATATTAGCCATTTTTTTGGAGAAAAAAAAGCCCAATAATTAATTCCCAAATGATAAACTTGTACTTCCATCCATTTCCTACAGCTTGTCATACAGTACAGCCTAAATGTGTGTGGGTTTTTTGTTTTTTTTTCCAATCAAAATAGTCAGCTGGAGCATGCAGTCTATTTTTCTACCACTTGGTGTCAGAAGTGAGTCAGGAATCTGTCAATGGAGGTAACAATAATATAATAAGATATTACTACCAGAGGTGGGACCAAGTCATTGTTTTGCAAGTCACAAGTAAGTCTCAAGTCTTTGCCCTCAAGTCCGAGTCAAGTCCCGAGTCAAGACAGGCAAGCCCCGAGTCAAGTCCAAAGTCAAGACTGGAAAGTCTCAAGTCAAGTCCTAAGTCCTGCATTTTGAGTTTCGAGTCCTTTCAAGTCCTTTTAACCACAGACTAATATATTAACACAGATTGTGTATGCTTTTCAAACGCTGTATTTATTTATTAAAACAAGTGCATTTTAAATTGCAGGAAAGAAAATTGTGCTGACATTGCACTTTATAATAGCACTATTAACCAGTCATTTTAAACATTAACTCATTCCTTTACAGAACAAACACATTGAAAAATAAAGTGCAAATGTACTTATTTGTACAAAAGTGTTAACATTGAAAAAACATGACATACACGTGAACATAACAAAAAAGTTGTACTTTTTATATGTCAGGGCCCTATGCTGCATTGCATTTGCAAAAGACCAAATTAGCCAAGAGTCTGTCAGTCATTTGTGCACGATGGGGGCGTAGTATGATGCCACCATGGCTGAAAACTCGCTCCACTGGAGCACCGGAGGCAGGCACTGCCAAGACTCTCATGGCCACTCGGAACAGTGAAGGAAGAGTCTTCATGTTCAATGCCCAGAACAAAAGGGGGGAGAGAGTTGTTTTGGGTTGGTGCACTACTTGTAAGTGTATCTTGTGTTTTTTATGTTGATTTAATTAAAATTAAAATTGTGCGGCCCGATACCAATCGATCCACGGACCA
Source organism: Nerophis lumbriciformis (assembly GCF_033978685.3). Taxonomy (NCBI): domain Eukaryota; kingdom Metazoa; phylum Chordata; class Actinopteri; order Syngnathiformes; family Syngnathidae; genus Nerophis; species Nerophis lumbriciformis. The sequence continues at coordinate 36,959,936 of NC_084573.2, forward strand.
GTACCGGGCCGCGGCCCGGTGGTTGGGGACCACTGAGGTAAACAACCAACAGTATATCAGAAAGCTAGCTAAAACGGTACACATATTCATAATATAGTATACATTTTAACTAACCTTTATTTTACTATTTTTGTCTTTTTTTAGGTGGCTAAAATACGCGGTGCTGCTGACCGCCGTCTAACGTTACGTGTGATATATTGACTAACGTAACCCTGCTTAAAAAAAAATCACTGAACAAAAAGTATGAATAAGGTAGTGAACTGCAACAGATTCCCGTGTTTGCAATAACGTTATAACGTTAGCAGTGAGCTAGTTTACAGCCTCACTGATTTAACTACACAGCAAATAAAAGTCACGTTACTTAGCCAATAAACGTTATCTTACATTCAAAACTTACCGTTCTTTGTGCAACTTCAAATGCCGGACGAAGTTGGAAGTTGTTGCCTCTCCATCAGTCATTTTCGAACCGCATGTGTTGCATACTGCAAACCGTTTTGTGTTGACCACCTCGTAATTTTTATACCCAAACAAAATTATTTTAGGTATCATTTTTTGTTCACTGGCGTGTGGTTTGGACATGTCTTCTTCGTTGGTTGTCCTGCAATTTGATTGGATGAATGCTGTGTGATGAAAACAAAGTAGATGTAATTTGATTGGCTGTTGTACTGAGAGCACACCAGCTGACACACGCAACGCTGATAGACAAGTACACAATGAAAAATACGGAGCGCTCCCGAATAACTTTTTCATCTTTGGGTTTTGGGGAAAGTAGCAAGTCATGTCAAGTCATGTCAATTCAAAAGGCTCAAGTCCAAGTGAAGTCACAAGTCATTGATGTTAAAGTCTAAGTCCAGTTGCAAGTCTTTTTACATTTTGTCAAGTCGAGTCTAAAGTCATCAAATTCATGACTCGAGTCTGACTCGAGTCCAAGTCATGTGACTCGAGTCCACACCTCTGATTACTACTAATATTAATATTTTTGATGTCATATAACATATACTATAATATTTCGTTTTTATAAATATTATAATAATTATAATTTTGGACCAGTTGATCTGCATCTGTGCATGAGTTGGGGACGTCTCTGCGCTGCTGACCTGTCTCCACTCAAGATGATCTCCTGCTGGCCCCACTATGGACTGGACTCTCACTATATTGTGTTAGATCCACTATGGACTGGACTCTCACTATATTATGTTAGATCCACTATGGACTGGACTCTCACTATATTATGTTAGATCCACTATGGGCTGGACTCTCACTATTATGTTAGATCCACTATGGACTGGACTCTCACTATATTATGTTAGATCCACTATGGACTGGACTCTCACTATTATGTTAGATCCACTATGGACTGGACTCTCACTATTATGTTAGATCCACTATGGACTGGACTCTCACTATATTATGTTAGATCCACTATGGACTGGACTCTCACTATTATGTTAGATCCACTATGGACTGGACTCTCACTATATTATGTTAGATCCACTATGGACTGGACTCTCACTATTATGTTAGATCCACTATGGACTGCACTCTCACTATTATGTTAGATCCACTATGGACTGGACTCTCACTATTATGCTAGATCCACTATGGACTGGACTCTCACTATTATGTTAGATCCACTATGGACTGGACTCTCACGCTATTATGTTAGATCCACTATGGACTGGACTCTCACTATTATGTTAGATCCACTATGGACTGGACTCTCTCACTATAATGTTAGATCCACTATGGACTGGACTCTCACTATATTATGTTAGATCCACTATGGACTGGACTCTCACACTATTATGTTAGATCCACTATGGACTGGACTCTCACACTATTATGTTAGATCCACTATGGCCTGGACTCTCACACTATTATGTTAGATCCACTACGGACTGGACTCTCACACTATGCTAGATCCACTATGGACTGGACTCTCACTATTATGTTAGATCCACTATGGACTGGACTCTCACTATTATGTTAGATCTACTATGGACTGGACTCTCACTATTGTGTTAAATCCACTATGGACTGGACTCTCTCACTATTATGTTAGATCCACTATGGGCTGGTCTCTCACTATTATGTTAGATCCACTATGGACTGGACTCTCATATTATTATGTTAGATCCACTATGGACTGGACTCTCACACTATTATGTTAGATCCACTATGGACTGGACTCTCACACTATTATGTTAGATCCACTATGGACTGGACTCTCACTATTATGTTAGATCCACTATGGACTGGACTCTCACACTATTATGTTAGATCCACTATAGACTGGACGCTCACACTATTATGTTAGATCCACTATGTATGGACTGGACTCTCACTATTATGTTAGATCCACTATGGACTGGACTCTCACTATTATGTTAGATCCACTATGGACTGGACTCTCACTATTATGTTAGATCCACTATGGACTGAAACTGTCACACTATTGTGTTAGATCCACTATGGACTGGTCTCTCACTATTATGTTAGATCCACTATGGACTGGACTCTCATATTATTATGTTAGATCCACTATGGACTGGACTCTCACAATATTATGTTAGATCCACTATGGACTGGACTCTCACACTATTATGTTGGACCCACTATGGACTGGACTCTCACTATATTATGTTAGATCCACTATGGACTGGACTCTCACTATTATGTAAGATCCACTATGGACTGGACACTCACTATTATGTTAGATCCACTATGGACTGGACTCTCACTATTATGTAAGATCCACTATGGACTGGACACTCACTATTATGTTAGATCCACTACGGACTGGACTCTCACTATTATGTTAGATCCACTATAGACTGGACTCTCACACTATTATGTTAGATCCACTATGGACTGGACTCTCACAATTATGTTAGATCCACTATGGACTGGACTCTCACACTATTATGTTAGATCCACTATGGACTGGACTCTCACTATTATGTTAGATCCACTATGGACTGGACTCTCACTATTATGTTAGATCCACTATGGACTGGACTCTCACACTATTATGTTAGATCCACTATGGACTGGACTCTCACACTATTATGTTGGACCCACTATGGACTGGACTCTCACTATTATGCTAGATCCACTATGGAGTGGACTCTCACTATTATGTTAGATCCACTATGGACTGGACTCTTACTATTGTGTTAGATCCACTATGGACTGGACTCTCACACTATTATGTTTGATCTACTATGGACTGGCCTCTCACACTATAATATTATATCCACTATGGACTGGACTCTCACACTATTATGTTAGATCCACTATGGACTGGACTCTCACACTATTATGTTAGATCCACTATGGACTGGACTCTCACTATTATGTTAGATCCACTATGGACTGGACTCTCACACTATTATGTTGGATCCACTATGGACTGGACTCTCACACTATTATGTTAGATCCACTATGGACTGGACTTTCACTATTATGTTAGATCCACTATGGACTGGACTCACACTATTATGTTAGATCCACTATGGACTGGACTCTCACTATTATGTTAGATCCACTATGGACTGGACTCTCACACTATTATGTTAGCTCCACTATGGACTGGACTCTCACTATTATGTTAGATCCACTATGGACTGGACTCTCACTATTATGTTAGATCCATTATGGACTGAAACTGTCACACTATTGTGTTAGATCCACTATGGACTGGACTGTCACACTATTGTGTTAGATCCACTATGGACTGGACTCTCTCAATATTATGCTAGATCCACTCGACGTTTATTGCCCCGGTCGCCCGGAGGTGGGGGGGTCAAAAATGCTTTACTGAACCAAAATATGCTTTATTACAAGCGAGCGTCATTATACAAGTCTGCAGTTCTTGGAGGAGGACAAGTCAAGAAAATGAGGCACTCCTAACTTGGAGAAACCAAACCATCACTTTTATGTTCCTCCTTCCTGTCTGTGTGTGTGCTAAGTCAGGAGAGCGCACCCTGACCATAAAAGGAGAAGTTTGTGTGTAAGTGTCTGAAAAACAACTGCTCTGGACTGAACATGTAGTCTCTTCTCAAGGATAGGGCTATCACTTTTGCATTCCAAAGTCCCAATTAGGGCCTCTTTCCTAAGAGAAGTGATCCAAACTCACCTGCGAATATCAAACTAAGGGGCCTTATCTTATTATGTGTTCAAACTGAAATTTAATTAAACTAAAGTGTTTACATCAGATGCAGTCAGTCATTTGTTCAACTTTTTCAGTTATACAAGTGGAGTTCCTAGAGGTTCCATTTTAAGTCCTCTCTTCTTCTTTTTTTGAATCATTTGTGATATTCAACCGGTGGAACGCGAGTTCAGTTAAAAAACCGAATGTCATGACTTGGTCCTGGGGTTTAGTTTTTCTCAAAGGCAACGGAAAGTTGGCTCGGGCGAGACGGGAATGAAGGTACATTTTTATTTAAACACTATAAATACAAAACAAGGAAGTAAACAAAAGGCGCGCACAATGGCGGAGAACAAACTATGAAACCAAACACTTGCACAAAGGCAAAAACTATGAACGACAAAAAAACACTAACTGTGGCAATAATAAACAAAACTTACTTGGCATGGACAACCCCAGGACCAAGTCCTGGGGTTTAGTTTTTCTAGAAGGCAACGGAAAGTTGGCTCGGGCGAGACGGGAATGTGAGAACATATTTATTTAATTTTATCAAAAAAAGTACAAACGAAAAGCGCACACAGTGGCGGAGACACAACTTGGCTATGAAAACAAATACTTGCACAAAGGCAGAAACTATGAACAACAAAAAAACACTAACTGTGGCAATAATAAACAAAACTTACTTGGCATGGACAAAAAGGAGCAGCTTGAACAATGGACATGAAAAAAGAGTCAGAAATGTGCAGAGCATAAATGTGGGGAATGTCACCAGAAAGACAAACTGAAAAACAATGAACTTAAATACTACAGACATGATTAACGAAAACAGGTGCGTGACTCAAAACGTGAAACGGGTGCGTGACGTGACAGGTGTAAATTAATGGGTTGCTATGGTGACAAACAAGAGTGCACAATGAGTCCAAACGTGGAACAGGTGAAACTAATGGGGTAATCATGGAAACAAGACAAGGGAGTGAAAAGCCAGAAACAAAAAAGTCCAATAACTAAACAAAACATGACTAAGACAAAACATGATTACACAGACATGACACCGCATTTTTGTAGCATTTTCTTAAAAACACTAGACTGCTGTCATAGAGATGATTTTTGACTAGCTTTTTTTTTGCAGAAGGTCCTTAAAAATAGTCGAGCTCCGACAAAATGAATAGGTCAAAATCAAATGTCTGCTATAGTAGTTCTCCAGGATATACAAAATAAGACGAATAGTGAAGGTAGAACATACTTGCCAACCCTCCCGGATTTTCCGGGAGACTCCCGAAATTCAGCGCCTCTCCCGAAAACCTCCCGGGACAAATTTTCTCCCGAAAATCTCCCGAAATTCAGGCGGAGCTGGAGGCCACGCCCCCTCCAGCTTTATGCGGACCTGAGTCCGCTTTCCCACAATATAAAGAAAGTCTACAGTAAAGCAGTCCGTCTGCCGTAAACAGCAATGTTGTGACACTCTTAAACAGGACAATACTGCCATCTAGTGCATTTGATGAAAGCACTTTTGTGCGTGCCACACAGCAATGCATCATCAGAGAGGGTGTTCAGCATGGTTAGAAAGATAGTGACAGAGAATAGAACAAGGATGGACAAATCAACCCTTAACTCAACAATGAGTAGATGAGTGTTATGTGTGTGTATATGTGTAAATAAATGAACACTGAAATTCAAGTATTTCTTTTATTTATATATGTATATATATATATATATATATATATATATATATATATATATATATATATATATATATATATATATATATATATATATATATATATGTATATATATATATAGCTAGAATTCACTGAAAGTCAATTATTTCTTATATATATATATATATATATATATATATCCATCCATCCATTTTCTACCGCTTATTCCCTTCGGGGTCGCAGGGATATATATATATATATATATATATATATATATATATATATATATGTCTTAATAAGGTTATCCAAACAATAGTGCTCGATACCGTAGTAGAGCGCAATATATGTATGTGTGGGAAAAAAAATAAAAATAAAAAAAAAATAAAAAAAATAAAAATAAAATCACAAGACTATTTCATCAGATGAAATAGTCTTGTGATTTTTTTTCCCACACATACATATATATATATATATATATATATATATATATATATATATATATATATATATATATATATATATATATATGAAATACTTGACTTGGTGAATTCTAGCTGTAAATATACTCCTCCCCTCTTAACCACACCCATATATATATATATATATATGTCTTAATAAGGTTATCCAAAAAATAGTGCTCGATACCGTAGTAGAGCACAATATATGTATGTGTGGGGAAAAAAAATAAAATAAAAAAAAATAAAGAAAATGAAAAGAAAATCACAAGACTATTTCATCAGATGAAATAGTCTTGTGATTTTTTTCCCCACACATACATATATATATATATATATATATATATATATATATATATATATATATATATATATATATATATATATATATATATATATATATATATATATATATACATATATATATATATGAAATACTTGACTTGGTGAATTCTAGCTGTAAATATACTCCTCCCCTCTTAACCACACCCATATATATATATATATATATATATATATATATATATATATATATATATATATATATATATATATATATATATATATATATATATATGTCTTAATAAGGTTATCCAAAAAATAGTGCTCGATACCGTAGTAGAGCGCAATATATGTATGTGTGGGAAAAAAAAATAAAATAAAAAAAAATAAAAATAAAATCACAAGACTATTTCATCAGATGAAATAGTCTTGTGATTTTTTTTTCCCACACATACATATATATATATATATATATATATATGAAATACTTGACTTGGTGAATTCTAGCTGTAAATATACTCCTCCCCTCTTAACCACGCCCCCAACCATGCCCCCGCACCCACCCCCACCCCCACCTCCCGAAATTGGAGGTCTCAAGGTTGGCAAGTATGAGGTAGAAATCCGGCCCCCCCGGTCCTTAGCTTTCTGCAAATGTGGCCCCCAAAAACACTTAGTTGAATATTCCTGATTTAGAGTCTCCAATTAGCCTAATATGCATGTTTTTGGAGAACATGCAAAGTCCACAGAGACATGATGATTCGAACCGTCTGTGTGACAAACACTTGCACCGCCTTCCATTTTCTACTACTCTTCTCTGACACAAGGTAACTTCTGTGCTGGCAGAAAGTGACAAATTCGGCACTCCGAGAGGCAAAAGTGTCAGCCTGCTTTACATGAGCAACTCGGAGCCAAAGGAGTTTGCTCTGATGCTAATTAGCTCGGAGGTGCTTGGCAAGTTCACAGGCGCCCCGATCGAGGCTTTTCACAATAACTTCCCATGAAGTGCAGACTCTTTAATTATCACTTCTAACGACAGCAACAATGCTTCATTTACAGTTTGGCCATGTCTACACAGACACGGATACTTTAAAAAACGCATACTTTTGGCCTTTTGGCCACATACAAACCCCGTTTCCATATGAGTTGGGAAATTGTGTTAGATGTAAATATAAACGGAATACAATGATTTGCAAATCCTTTTCAACCCATATTCAGTTGAATATGCTACAAAAACAACATATTTGATATTCAAACTCATAAACTTGATTTTTTTTTTGCAAATAATAATTAACTTAGAATTTTATGGCTGCAACACGTGCCAAATTAGTTGGGAAAGGGCATGTTCACCACTGTTACATGGCCTTTCCTTTTAACAACACTCAATAAACGATTGGGAACTGAGGAAACTAATTGTTGAAGCTCTGAAAGTGGAATTCTTTCCCATTCTTGTTTTATGTAGAGCTTCAGTCGTTCAACAGTCCGGGGTCTCCGCTGTCGTATTTTACGCTTCATAAATGCGCCACACATTTTCGATGGGAGACAGGTCTGGACTGCAGGCGGGACCAGGAAAGTACCCGCAGTCTTTTTTTTAACGAAGCCACGCTGTTGTAACACGTGCTGAATGTGGCTTGGCATTGTCTTGCTGAAATAAGCAGGGGCGTCCATGAAAAAGACGGCGCTTAGATGGCAGCATATGTTGTTCCAAAACCTGTATGTACCTTTCAGCATTAATGGTGCTTTCACAGGTGTGTAAGTTACCCATGCCTTGGGCACTAATGCACCCCCATACCATCACAGATGCTGGCTTTTCAACTTTGCGTTGATAACAGTCTGGATGGTTTTCTTCCCCTTTGGTCCGGATGACACAATGTGGAATATTTCCAAAAACAATTTGAAATGTGGACTCGTTAGACCACAGAACACTTTTCCACTTTGCATGAGTCCATCTTAAATGATCTCGGGCCCAGAGAAGCCGGCGGCGTTTCTGGGTGTTGTTGATAACTTTGCATAGTAGAGCTTTAACTTGCACTTACAGATGTAGCGACCAACTGTATTTAGTGACAGTGGTTTTCTGAAGTGTTCCTGAGCCCATGTGGTGATATCCTTTAGAGATTGATGTCGGTTTTTGATACAGTGACGTCTGAGGGATCGAAGGTCACGGTCATTTAATGTGGGTTTCCGGCCATGCCGCTTACGTGGAGTGATTTCTCCAGATTCTCTGAACCTTTTGATGATATTATGGACCGTAGATGTTGAAATTCCTAAATTCCTTGCAATTGCACTTTGAGAAACGTTGTTCTTAAACTGTTTGACTATTTGCTAACGCAGTTGTGGACAAAGGGGTGTACCTTGCCCCATCCTTTCTTGTGAAAGACTGAGCATTTTTTGGGAAGCTGTTTTTATACCCAATCATGGCACCCACCTGTTCCCAATTAGCCTGCACACCTGTGGGATGTTCCAAATAAGTGTTTGATGAGCATTCCTCAACTTTATCAGTATTTATTGCCACCTTTCCCAACTTCTTTGTCACGTGTTGCTGGCATCAAATTCTAAAGTTAATGATCATTTGCAAAATAAACTTTTGAACATCAAATATGTTGTCTTTGTCGCATATTCAACTGAATATGGGTTGAAAATGATTTGCAAATCATTGTATTCCGTTTATATTTACATCTAACACAATTTCCCAACTCATATGGAAACGGGGTTTGTACAATTGCATACTAATGTTTTTAAAAACAGGGTGAAGGTTTTCAAAACTCTTTCTGTGCGTGCGTGCGGATAGCCCAGAAAACAAAAAGAGGCATCAACACATACTTGCCAACCCTCCCGGATTTTCCGGGAGACTCCCGAAATTCAGCGCCTCTCCCGAAAACCTCCCGGGGCAAATTTTCTCCCGAAAATCTCCCGAAATTCAGGCGGAGCTGGAGGCCACACCCCCTCCAGCTCCATGCGTACCTGAGTGATGTGTCAACAACCTGTTTTCACGTCCGCTTTCCCACAATATAAACAGCGTGCCTGCCCAATCACGTTATAATTGTAGAATGATTGAGGGCGAGTTCTTGGTTTCTTATGTGGGTTTATTGTTAGGCAGTTTCATTAACGTCCTCCCAGCGCGGTAACAACACACAACAACAGCAGTCACGTTTTCGTCTACCGTAAAGCAGTTTGTCTGCCGTAAACAGCAATGTTGTGACACTCTTAAACAGGACAATACTGCCATCCACTGTACATGCATATGGCTTTTATAGAGTGCAGTGCACAACTGCGTACACAACAAGGAGACGAAGCAGAATGCATCATCAGAGAAGGTGTTCAGCATGGTTAGAAAAATAGTGACAGAGAATAGAACAAGGATGGACAACTCAACCCTTAACTCAACAATGAGTAGATGAGTGTTATGTGTGCGTATATGTGTAAATAAATGAACACTGAAATTCAAGTATTACTCTTATTTATATATATATATATATATATATATATATATATATATATATATATATATATATATATATATATATATATATATATATATATATATATATATGTGTTATTCACATGTGAATAATGCTGTATAATAGACTATTTATATTATTCACATGTGAATAATGCTGTATGATGGACTGTATTTATGTTATTCACATGTGAATAATGCTGTATAATAGACTGTATCTGCGATGAGGTGGCGACTTGTCCAGGGTGTACCCCGCCTTCCGCCCGATTGTAGCTGAGATAGGCTCCAGCGCCCCCGCGACCCCGAAGGGAATAAGCGGTAGAAAATGGATGGATGGATGGACATGTGAATAATGCTGTATAATAGACTGTATTTATATTATTCACATGTGACTAATGCTGTATAATAGACTGTATTTATGTTATTCACATGTGAATAATGCTGTATAATAGACTGTATTTATATTATTCACATGTGACTAATGCTGTATAATAGACTGTATTTATATTATTCACATGTGAATAATGCTGTATAATAGACTGCATTTATATTATTCACATGTGAATAATGCTGTATAATAGACTGCATTTATATTATTCACATGTGAATAATGCTGTATAATAGACTGTATTTATATTATTCACATGTGAATAATGCTGTAAAATAGACTGTATTTATGTTATTCACATGTGAATAATGCTGTATAATAGACTGTATTTATATTATTCACATGTGAATAATGCTGTATAATAGACTGTATTTATGTTATTCACATGTGAATAATGCTGTATAATAGACTGTATTTATATTATTCACATGTGAATAATGCTGTATAATTGACTGTATTTATATTATTCACATATGAATAATGCTGTATAATAGACTGTATTTATGTTATTCACATGTGACTAATGCTGTATAATAGACTGTATTTATATTATTCACATGTGACTAATGCTGTATAATAGACTGTATTTATATTATTCACATGTGAATAATGCTGTATAATAGACTGTATTTATATTATTCACATGTGACTAATGCTGTATAATAGACTGTATTTATATTATTCACATGTGAATAATGCTGTCTAATAGACTGTATTTATATTATTCACATGTGAATAATGCTGTATAATAGACTGCATTTATATTATTCACTTGTGAATAATGCTGTATAATAGACTGTATTTATATTATTCACTTGTGAATAATGCTGTATAATAGACTGTATTTATATTATTCACATGTGAATAATGCTGTATAATAGACTGTATTTATGTTATTCACATGTGAAGAATGCTGTATAATAGACTGTATTTATGTTATTCACATGTGAATAATGCTGTATAATAGACTGTATTTATGTTATTCACATGTGAATAATGCTGTATAATAGACTGTATTTATATTATTCACATGTGAATAATGCTGTATAATAGACTGTATTTATATTATTCACATGTGAATAATGCTGTATAATAGACTGTATTTATGTTATTCACATGTGAATAATGCTGTATAATAGACTGTATTTATATTATTCACATGTGAATAATGCTGTATAATAGACTGTATTTATCTTATTCACATGTGAATAATGCTGTATAATAGACTGTATTTATGTTATTCACATGTGAATAGTGATGTATAATAGACTGTATTTATATTATTCACATGTGAATAATGCTGTATAATAGACTGTATTTATATTATTCACATGTGAATAATGCTGTATAATAGACTGTATTTATGTTATTCACATGTGAATAATGCTGTATAATAGACTGTATTTATCCTATTCACATGTGAATAATGCTGTATAATAGACTATTTATATTATTCACATGTGAATAATGCTGTATAATAGACTGTATTTATATTATTCACATGTGAATAATGCTGTATAATAGACTTTATTTATATTATTCACATGTGAATAATGCTGTATAATAGACTGTATTTACTGTATATTATTCACATGTGAATAATGCTGTATAATAGACTGTATTTATATTATTCACATGTGAATAATGCTGTATAATAGACTGTATTTATATTATTCACATGTGATTAATGCTGTATAATAGACTGTATTTATGTTATTCACATGTGAATAATGATGTATAATAGACTGTATTTATATTATTCACATGTGAATAATGCTGTATAATAGACTGTATTTATATTATTCACATGTGAATAATGCTGTATAATAGACTGTATTTATATTATTCACATGTGAATAATGCTGTATAATAGACTGTATTTATATTATTCACATGTGAATAATGCTGTATAATAGACTGTATTTATGTTATTCACATGTGAATAATGCTGTATAATAGACTGTATTTATATTATTCACATGTGAATAATGCTGTATAATAGACTGTATTTATGTTATTCACATGTGAATAGTGATGTATAATAGGCTGTATTTATATTATTCACAAGTGAATAATGCTGTATAATAGACTGTATTTATATTATTCACATGTGAATAATGCTGTATAATAGACTGTATTTATGTTATTCACATGTGAATGCTTCTGTATAATAGACTGTATTTATATTATTCACATGTGAATAATGCTGAACAATAGACTGTATTTATGTTATTCACATGTGAATAATGATGTATAATAGACTGTATTTATGTTATTCACATGTGAATAATGATGTATAATAGACTGTATTTATATTATTCACATGTGAATAATGCTGTATAATAGACTGTATTTATCTTATTCACATGTGAATAATGCTGTATAATAGACTGTATTTATATTATTCACATGTGAATAATGCTGTATAATAGACTGTATTTATATTATTCACATGTGACTAATGCTGTATAATAGACTGTATTTATGTTATTCACATGTGAATAATGCTGTATAATAGACTGTATTTGTTATTCTCATGTGACTAATGTTGTTTAATAGACTGTATTTATATTATTCACATGTGAATAATGCTGTATAATAGACTGTATTTATATTATTCACATGTGACTAATGCTGTATAATAGACTGTATTTATGTTATTCACATGTGAATAATGCTGTATAATTGACTGTATTTATATTATTCACATATGAATAATGCTGTATAATAGACTGTATTTATATTATTCACATGTGACTAATGCTGAATAATAGACTGTATTTATATTATTCACATGTGAATAATGCTGTATAATAGACTGTATTTATATTATTCACATGTGAATAATGCTGTATAATAGACTGTATTTATATTATTCACATGTGACTAATGCTGTATAATAGACTGTATTTATATTATTCACATGTGAATAATGCTGTATAATAGACTGTATTTATATTATTCACATGTGAATAATGCTGTATAATAGACTGTATTTATGTTATTCACATGTGAATAATACTGTATAATAGACTGTATTTATGTTATTCACATGTGAATAATGCTGTATAATAGACTGTATTTATATTATTCACATGTGAATAATGCTGTATAATAGACTGTATTTATGTTATTCACATGTGAATAATGCTGTATAATAGACTGTATTTATATTATTCACATGTGAATAATGCTGTATAATAGACTGTATTTGTATTATTCACATGTAAGAAATACCTAAGTGTTTATTGTCTATTGTGAGCGAACTGTGGTGCTGAATTTCCCCCAAGGGATCAATAAAGTACTTTCTATTCTATTCTATTCTAATGTTAATAAAATAAGTAATAAGTAATTTTCTGTGCTTAATCGCAATTGTTCCAAATTCAAAAGTGTGATTAATCTGATTTAAAAAATGAATAATTAGGTTATCAACTTATTAAAGTATCCGTGTTGGAGTGGACATGGCCTTAATGCAATTGACAGGTGGGATAGGCTCCACCTTCCTAGGACCTTGGATATGAATCTGTAAAGGTAATTTGACAGCTGGTTTACACTGAGGTATTCACCCTGCCTCATTTACAAAAGTAACACCTCATTAAACGTAGAGCTCCTGTACATGCTTGCCAGGTGTAATGCCAAATGTGGCTGCAGTTCTAAGTACGCTAATTGCCTTAAACCCGGGGAAGACTATTTTTAGATGTGCACTCATGAGCCGCACTGGTCTGAGCTAGTGTACACAGTCCCGTTGGGACAGATGGGAACTCGTTTGATCAGCCTTAGGGGCTTTGTGCGTTGCCTGGTTACAATTAGCAAAGCATGTCTCAAAACTGTGACCAGTTTACAGCCGTGGCGATCACAACTTTGCTCGCGCTTTCAGCCAGACATGATTGTCATTTTTCTTAACAATCCAACACTTATCTCTTTTTTCAGTAGGTGTTAGGAATCATATAGTTAATGTATTGCACGGGTAACCAACTCATTTGTTTTGGGGTCCACATTTTCAGAGAGCTACTTCTCCCTTCACTATCAGCCATATTTGGGATATTCCTTAATGATTTCTGCTGTCAAATATCATCTTTATGACAGCACTCGAGTGTTTTTCAAGAATCCGCAGCAAAAATGTGAGTCTCACAAGTTTTTTGAACTGAACTCGCAGACAAAATGATGAAAAAGAGAGGACCTAAAATGGAACCTTGAGGAACACCACTAAGTTGAACAAATGACTACTGCCTGCATCTGAGCTAAAGAAGCTAAAGCAACACTTTAGTTACATAAATCACATTACGAAAAAAGGAAGGGTTGCCTTAAGACTCTAGAAAGAGGTTCCGCAGCCTCCGAAGCAGAACCTTCCAGGTTCTGTAACAGCTTCTTCCCTCAGGCCGTAAGACTCTTGAACGCATCATAATTAAATTAAATCATCCCCTCAACTCCCCCCAAAATGGATTAACTCACTGGAATAAAAAGACAATATAACATGCATCCATAAACGTGGATGCTTGTGAAAAAGTGCAATATATTTATCTGTACAGTAATTATTTATATATGCACCTTATTGCTTTTTTATCCTGCACTACCATGAGTTTATGTAACGAAATTTCGTTCTTATCTGTACTGTAAAGTTCAAATTTGAATGACAATAAAAACGAAGTCTATAAGTCTAAGTCTAAGTCAGTGTTTTTCAACCACTGTGCCAGTGTGAGATACATCTGGTGTGCCGTGGGAAATTATCTAATTTCACCTATTTGGGTTGAAAATATTTTTTGCAAACCAGTAATTATAGTCTGCCAAATATGTGTTGTTGTTGTTGAGTGTCTGTGCTGTCTAGAGCTCGGCAGAGTAGCCGTGTAATACTCTTCCATATCAGTAGGTGGCAGCCGGTAGCTAATTGCTTTGTAGATGTGGGAAACAGCGGGAGGCAGTGTGCAGGTAAAAAGGTATCTAATGCTGAAACCAAAAATAAACAAAAGGTGAGTGCCCCTAAGAAAAGGCATTGAAGCTTAGGGAAGGCTATGCAGAACGAGACTAAAACTGAACTTGCTACAAAGTAAACAAAAACAGAATGCTGAAGGACAGCAAAAACTTACTGTGGAGCAAAGACGGCGTCCACAACGACATGACAATCAACAATGTCCCCACAAAGAAGGATAAAAACAACTGAAATATTCTTGACTGCTAAAACAAAGTAGATACGGGAAATATCGCTCAAAGGAAGACATGAAACTGCTACAGGAAAATAGCAAAAAAAAAGACAAAAAGCCATCGCAAGACAAGAACTAAAACACTAGACACAGGAAAACAGCAAAAAACTCAAATTAAGTGAGGGTGTGATGTGACAGGTGGTGACAGTACACCTACTTTGAGACAAGAGCTATAGTGATGCATGCTTGGTTATGCTTTAAAGTCATATCCAACAATTGCGACGACAACTTTTTACTGTCAACTGAGTTTAGTTTTTTAATGATTTCTGCTGGTGGTGTGCCTCCGCATTTTTTGTGCCTTGGCTCAAAAAAGGTTGAAAAACAGTGGTTTAATGTACCGTAAGATTTTTTGTTAAAATAATGCAATTTTTTGTTAAAATAATGCCATTTTTTGTTAAAATAATGCCATTTTTTGTTAAAATAATGCCATTTTTTGTTAAAATAATGCGATTTTTTGTTAAAATAATAAATATTTTGTTAAAATAATGCAATTTTTTGTCAAAATAATGCCATTTTTTGTTAAAATGATGCAATTTTTTGTTAAAATAATGCAATTTTTTGTTAAAATAATGCCATTTTTTGTTAAAATAATGCCATTTTTTGTTAAAATAATAAATATTTTGTTAAAAATAATGCAATTTTTTGTTAAAATGATGGAATTTTTTGTTAAAATAATGCAATTTTTTGTTAAAATGATGGAATTTTTTGTTAAAATAATGCCATTTTTTGTTAAAATAATGCGATTTTTCGTTAAAATAATGCGATTTTTTGTTAAAATAATGTGATTTTTTGTTAAAATAATAAATCTTTTGTTAAAATAATGCAATTTTTTGTTAAAATAATGCAATTTTTTGTTAAAATAATGCAATTTTTTGTTAAAATGATGCAATTTTTTGTTAAAATGATGCAATTTTTTGTTAAAATAATGCAATTTTTTGTTAAAATAATGCAATTTTTTGTTAAAATAATGCAATTTTTTGTTAAAATGATGCAATTTTTTGTTAAAATAATGCCATTTTTTCTTAAAATAATGCAATTTTTTCTTAAAATAATGCAATTTTCTGTTAAAATAATGCGATTTTTTGTTAAAATAATGCGATTTTTTGTTAAAATAATACATCTTTTGTTAAATTAATGCGATTTTTTGTTAAAATAATAAATCTTTTGTTAAAATAATGCAATTTTTTGTTAAAATAATGCAATTTTTTGTTAAAATAATGCAATTTTTTGTTAAAATAATGCAATTTTTTGTTAAAATGATGCAATTTTTTGTTAAAATAATGCAATTTTTTGTTAAAATAATGCAATTTTTTGTCAAAATGATGCAATTTTTTGTTAAAATGATGCAATTTTTTGTTAAAATACTGCAATTTTTTCTTAAAATAATGCAATTTTTTGTTCAAATAATGCAATTTTTTGTTCAAATAATGCGATTTTTTGTTCAAATAATGCGATTTTTTGTTAAAATAATAAATCTTTTGTTAAAATAATGCAATTTTTTGTTAAAATAATGCAATTTTTTGTTAAAATAATGCAATTTTTTCTTAAAATGATGCAATTTTTTGTTAAAATAATGCACTTTTTTCTTAAAATAATGCAATTTTTTCTTAAAATAATGCAATTTTTTGTTCAAATAATGCAATTTTTTGTTAAAATAATGCAATTTTTTCTTAAAATAATGCAATTTTTTCTTAAAATAATGCAATTTTTTCTTAAAATAATGCAATTTTTTCTTAAAATAATGCAATTTTTTGTGGTCCCCTTTATTTAGAAAAGTATCGAAAAGTAACAAAATACATTTTAGTACCGGTACCAAAATATTGGTATCGGGACAACACTAGGCTTTGGTTCGTAAATCCAAAAGTTTGTACAATGAGGGGTTCGTAATTCGATGTTCCTCTGAATGTACATCAAATGTGGCATCATGGAGACATTTGATGTAGACAGAAACCTATAATAAAGGCCACCTAGAAAACAGTTCATTAACTTTATATCATTGACCATCAACGGATTGCACAAGCATTTGTACAAATAAACAATTTCATCAAATTGTTGATTAAATTGTTTTGACTGAACTATTTTTTCAATTACAAATCCCGACATTTGAGGCATAAACTAAACACACACTTGGCAGAATTTCAAGTGTCAGCCAAGTCTCGAACGGATTTAGCCGACTTGGCCGTTGTCTCGGTCCCAATGACTTCACCTCTGCAGGCCGCAGAGAATGGCTGCTGACTAACTAATCCTCTTTACACTCCTCATCTCTGCAGCCCTGCTTCCTGCCAGTTATGGACTTCTTTTTCAAACAGACCAGGTGGCGACCTACAACCCTGTCGGAATGAATCTTGGTTGAGTATTTGTCCTTTTGGGCTCGTCTGCGTACTTTTTTTTCCCCTTTATTGTTGTCTGGATTATGCCTGGAATTTCTCCCCCTGGTGTGGATCTTATGGAACGGGATCCTAAAGAATGGATTGTGCAGGGCTTGTTGCCTATAGCATGGACAACATCAAACACAAGGAGCGGATAACATGCAGAACATTAAAGGTCAGTGTGGGGATCTTCAATCTTGCTACTGTATATACACAACTTGTAGACTATGTACTCTAATCATTACACCTGTGATAACCCTTTAGCTGTTGAATTCAGATTCATTACAAGGGCACTTCTGCTCTCACCATGATGACATTTTTTGGGAATAATTTGACATATCCAGATTTTGAGGCTGTGGGCATCTGACTTATGACAGTGGACCCGTTGTTGGAAAGGGTGGTGGCAGTATCCAGCGCACTAGAACCACCTGGAGGAGTTTAACTCAGGAGCATTAACTCGCTCATGTCTAAATTTGGCTACCAGATCATTGGGTGAAAAGCTTCTGGCAGCACGTGGACTCAACCATGTGGTCTGAACAGGCAAACACTCAGTTCTGGCCCCCGCAGCTCAGGATCTTAAAGATACAAATGGATAGGGACCTCTTAGAGCAGGGGTCTCAAAGTCGTTTTCATGGTTGCCCTCAGAGGGCCGCTTTTAACAAGGAGTAATACAGGTAAAAGCCAGTAAATTAGAATATTTTGAAAAACTTGATTTATTTCAGTAATTGCATTCAAAAGGTGTAACTTGTACATTATATTTATTCATTGCACACAGACTGATGCATTCAAATGTTTATTTCATTTAATTTTGATGATTTGAAGTGGCAACAAATGAAAATCCAAAATTCCGTGTGTCACAAAATTAGAATATTACTTAAGGCTAATACAAAAAAAAAAGATTTTTAGAAATGTTGGCCAACTGAAAAGTATGAAAATGAAAAATATGAGCATGTACAATACTCAATACTTGGTTGGAGCTCCTTTTGCCTCAATTACTGCGTTAATGCGGCGTGGCATGGAGTCGATGAGTTTCTGGCACTGCTCAGGTGTTATGAGAGCCCAGGTTGCTCTGATAGTGGCCTTCAACTCTTCTGCGTTTTTGGGTCTGGCATTCTGCATCTTCCTTTTCACAATACCCCACAGATTTTCTATGGGGCTAAGGTCAGGGGAGTTGGCGGGCCAATTTAGAACAGAAATACCATGGTCCGTAAACCAGGCACGGGTAGATTTTGCGCTGTGTGCAGGCGCCAAGTCCTGTTGGAACTTGAAATCTCCATCTCCATAGAGCAGGTCAGCAGCAGGAAGCATGAAGTGCTCTAAAACTTGCTGGTAGACGGCTGCGTTGACCCTGGATCTCAGGAAACAGAGTGGACCGACACCAGCAGATGACATGGCACCCCAAACCATCACTGATGGTGGAAACTTTACACTTCAGGCAACGTGGATCCTGTGCCTCTCCTGTCTTCCTCCAGACTCTGGGACCTCGATTTCCAAAGGAAATGCAAAATTTGCATGGTTGGGTGATGGTTTGGGGTGCCATGTCATCTGCTGGTGTCGGTCCACTCTGTTTCCTGAGATCCAGGGTCAACGCAGCCGTCTACCAGCAAGTTTTAGAGCACTTCATGCTTCCTGCTGCTGACCTGCTCTATGGAGATGGAGATTTCAAGTTCCAACAGGACTTGGCGCCTACACACAGCGCAAAATCTACCCGTGCCTGGTTTATGGACCATGGTATTTCTGTTCTAAATTGGCCCGCCAACTCCCCTGACCTTAGCCCCATAGAAAATCTGTGGGGTATTGTGAAAAGGAAGATGCAGAATGCCAGACCCAAAAACGCAGAAGAGTTGAAGGCCACTATCAGAGCAACCTGGGCTCTCATAACACCTGAGCAGTGCCAGAAACTCATCGACTCCATGCCACGCCGCATTAACGCAGTAATTGAGGCAAAAGGAGCTCCAACCAAGTATTGAGTATTGTACATGCTCATATTTTTCATTTTCATACTTTTCAGTTGGCCAACATTTCTAAAAATCCCTTTTTGTATTAGCCTTAAGTAATATTCTAATTTTGTGACACACGGAATTTTGGATTTTCATTTGTTGCCACTTCAAATCATCAAAATTAAATGAAATAAACATTTGAATGCATCAGTCTGTGTGCAATGAATAAATATAATGTACAAGTTACACCTTTTGAATGCAATTACTGAAATAAATCAAGTTTTTCAAAATATTCTAATTTACTGGCTTTTACCTGTATATGAATATACAGTCGTGCAGGGGCGTCACTAGCTTTTAAGGACAGGGGGGGCTTAGCCCCTAGGGGATGGACAGGACGAGAGCGAACGTAGCGCACGAGCACAAAACTTCACAAACGGCTAACAAAGACTTAGAAATTATTCATTGTTATTATTATTATTTAAAAAATGCACGGGACGAAATGAAATGCTCCCCGGGACGATGGCTTTTAACCATTTTTTTTCTTTTTCTTTTAACGTATTTATTAATTTGACATTTTATATTAAATGTCTTGGTTTTTCCTCCCTCTGAAAATCCTATGAAATGTTTACCAAGCCATTCTATAACAATACAACAGCTATTAATGTAACAATACAATAAAATAAATATATTTAATGTTTTTTTCATTGTTTTAACATTAGACTAATGTATATTACTTTATATAGATTCTACAAGAGTGATGTGGGCATTTTCTATATGAACAAGTGCAAGGACCGCAGGCAAGGTCGCAGAGAAAATGCGGACTGGAATTTGAGTGATGTGGGCATTTTCTATATGAACAAGTGGAATGGATTGGACACCGACACACTAAAGGGGATCTCTACCTTAAAGTACCAATGATTGTCACACACACACACACACACACACTAGGTGTGGTGAAATGTGTCCTCTGCATTTGACCCATCCCCTTGTTCACCCCCTGGGAGGTGAGGGGAGCAGTGGGCAGCAGCGGTGCCGCGCCCGGGAATAATTTTTGGTGATTTACGCTATGAAGTGAGGGGAAACTGAGTGAATAATGACAGGTTATATGATTAATTTATTTAAACTCATATTCGGGCCACTTTATAATGAATATGTCGGCATGTATTTGTTAAAAAAATTAAAAAAAATGATATATATATATATATATATATATATATATATATATATATATATATATATATATATATATATATATATATATATATATATATATATATATATATATAACACCAAATTATTTAGGGGGGCTTAAGAATATTTTAGGGGGGCATGTTGTATCATTGTGGCATTACCACAGGTAACAATAATTATTACACTGTAACAATCATTTGTATCAACAATGGAGGAATAATGAATATAGCAATAATGGTAATAGACAATAGACAACATAGCAATAATGTAATAGACAACATAGCCATCCATCCATCCATCCATCTTCTACCGCTTATCCGAGGTCGGGTCGCGGGGGCAGCAGCCTAAGCAGGGAAGCCCAGACTTCCCTTTCCCCAGCCACTTCATCCAGCTCCTCCCGGGGGACCCCGAGGCGTTCCCAGGCCAGCCGGGAGACATAGTCTTCCCAACGTGTCCTGGGTCTTCCCCATGGCCTCCTACCGGTCGGACGTGCCCTAAACACCTCCCTAGGGAGGCGTTCGGGTGGCATCCTGACCAGATGCCCGAACCACCTCATCTGGCTCCTCTCGATGTGGAGGAGCAGCGGCTTTACTTTGAGCTCCTCCCGGATGACAGAGCTTCTCACGCTATCTCTAAGGGAGAGCCCCGCCACCCGGCGGAGGAAACTCATTTGGGCCGCTTGTACCCGTGATCTTGTCCTTTCGGTCATAACCCAAAGCTCATGACCATAGGTGAGGATGGGAACGTAGATCGACCGGTAAATTGAGAGCTTTGCCTTCCGGCTCAGCTCCTTCTTCACCACAACGGATCGATACAACGTCCGCATTACTGAAGACGCCGCACCAATCCGCCTGTCGATCTCACGATCCACTCTTCCCTCACTCGTGAACAAGACTCCGAGGTACTTGAACTCCTCCACTTGGGGCAAGATCTCCTCCCCAACCCGGAGATGGCACTCCACCCTTTTCCGGGCGAGAACCATGGACTCGGACTTGGAGGTGCTGATTCTCATCCCAGTCGCTTCACACTCGGCTGCGAACCGATCCAGTGAGAGCTGAAGATCTTGGCCAGAGGAAGCCATCAGGACCACATCATCTGCAAAAAGCAGAGACCTAATCCTGCAGCCACCAAACCAGATCCCCTCAACGCCTTGACTGCGCCTAGAAATTCTGTCCATAAAAGTTATGAACAGAATCGGTGACAAAGGGCAGCCTTGGCGGAGTCCAACCCTCACTGGAAACGTGTCGGCAATGCGGACCAAGCTCTGACACTGATCATACAGGGAGCGGACTGCCACAATCAGACAGTCCGATACCCCATACTCTCTGAGCACTCCCCACAGGACTTCCCGAGGGACACGGTCGAATGCCTTCTCCAAGTCCACAAAACACATGTAGACTGGTTGGGCAAACTCCCATGCACCCTCAAGGACCCTGCCGAGAGTATAGAGCTGGTCCACAGTTCCACGACCAGGACGAAAACCACACTGTTCCTCCTGAATCCGAGGTTCGACTATCCGGCGTAGCCTCCTCTCCAGTACACCTGAATAGACCTTACCGGAAAGGCTGAGGAGTGTGATCCCACGATAGTTAGAACACACCCACCGGTTCCCCTTCTTAAAGAGAGGAACCACCACCCCGGTCTGCCAGTCCAGTGGTACCGCCCCCGATGTCCACGCGATGCTGCAGAGTCTTGTCAACCAAGACAGCCCCACAGCATCCAGAGCCTTAAGGAACTCCGGGCGGATCTCATCCACCCCTGGGGCCTTGCCACCGAGGAGCTTTTTAACTACCTCAGCAACCTCAGCCCCAGAAATAGGAGAGCCCACCACAGGCACTGCTTCCTCATAGGAAGACGTGTTGGTGGGATTGAGGAGGTCTTCGAAGTATAAAAAAACGTTGTAGATTAGGCGGCAATAATTTGTTAAATGCTTTATATAAGATTATTAATGTATTATATTTAACAAGGTCATCAAATTTGAGCAACTTTGATTGCATAAACAGATTATGAGTATGTTCTAAATAACCAACGTTGTGAATGATCCGCACGGCTCTTTTCTGTAATATGATCAGAGGATGAATTGTGTTGTGGTAAGTATTCCCCCCATACTTCAACACAGTATGTAAGGTATGGCAGTACCAAGGTGCAGTATAGAGTACGGAGTGCATTTTCATTGAAGTATAGTTTTGCTTTGTTTATAATTGAGAGGCTTTTGGAGATTTTATGAATTTATTATGGGTCTACTGAAAATGTGAGGGTCAAAAGTATACATACAGCAATGTTAATATTTGCTTACATGTCCCTTGGCAAGTTTACCTGCAATAAGGCGCTTTTGGTAGCCATCCACAAGCTTCTGCTTGACCACTTGACCACAAAATTAGTGCAGTTCAGCTAAATGTGTTGCTTTTCTGACATGGACTTGTTTCTTCAGCATTGTCCACACGTTTAAGTCAGGACTTTGGGAAGGCCATTCTAAAACCTTCATTCTAGCCTGATTTAGCCACAGAACCTTCCTCCAGAAGGTCTTATCTTTGTCCATGTGATGTCATATGAAACAAAAATGGAGCTGTTTGGCCACAATACCCAGCAATATGTTTGGAGGAGAAAAGGTGAGGCCTTTAATCCCAGGAATACCAATTCCTACCGTCAAGCATGGTGGTGGTAGTATGCTCTGGGCCTGTTTTGCTACCAATGGAACTGGTGCTTTACAGAGAGTAAATGGGACAATGAAAAAGGAGGATTACCTCCAAATTCTTCAGGACAAGCTAAAATCATCAGTCGTAGGTTGGGTCTTGGGCGCAGTTGGGTGTTCCAACAGGACAATGACCCCAAACACACGTCAAAAGTGGTAAAGGAATCAGGCTAGAATGAAGGTTTTAGAATGGCCTTCCCAAAGTCCTGACTTAAACATGTGGACAATGCTGAAGAAACAAGTCCATGTCAGAAAATCAACACATTTAGCTGAACTGCACCAATTTTGTGGTCAAGTGGTCAAGCAGAAGCTTGTGGATGGCTACCAAAAGTGCCTTATTGCAGGTAAACTTGCCAAGGGACATGTAAGCAAATATTAACATTGCTGTATGTATACTTTTGACCCTCACATTTTCAGTAGACCCATAATAAATTCATACAAGAAGCAAACTTCATGAATGTTTTTTGTGATCAACAAGTATGTGCTCCAATCACTACATCACAGGGGTCACCAACGCGGTGCCCGCGGGCACCAGGTAGCCCGTAAGGACCAGATGAGTAGTCTGCTGGCCTGTTCTAAAAATAGCTCAAATAGCAGCACTTACCAGTGAACTGCATGTATTTTTTAAATTGTATTTATTTAATAGCAAGCTGGTCTCGCTTTGCTCGACATTTTTAATTCTAAGAGAGACAAAACTCAAATAGAATTTGAAAATCCAAGAAAATATTTTAAAGACTTGGTCTTCACTAACTGACAAAGAAACAGAAAACAGATTTGGTGTCCAGTTCAAAGTGTGACATGATTTATTTAAACATTTGAGAGTTGACTTTTGTATTTTACATGAGTTATTATTTGTACAAACTGTCACGACTGGGACTGTGGCGTGGTTTGTTCTCCCGAGGTGCAAAAGATTTGGACCATACGTACATGATTTATTTAAACACTATAACTACAAAAAAAAAAAGGATTAAACAAAAGGCGCGCACAGGGGCGGAAGTACAAAACTTGACTATAAACACAAAACTTGCACAAAGGCAGAAACTATGAACAATTAAACAAAACTTGCAAACTATGGCATGAATAAAGAAAACTTACTTGGACGAGAAACCGGCATGAAAAAAGAGCAGCAAGGGTCTTAAGAATACTTGCCAACCCTCCCGAATTTTCCGGGAGACTCCCGAAATTCAGCGCCTCTCCCGAAAACCTCCCGATTTTCAGCCGGAGCTGGAGGCCACGCCCCCTCCAGCTCCATGCGGACCTGAGTGAGGACAGACTTTTTTCAGACAGGAGGACAACAGGGTGACAAGAACTAAATCATCCAGACTAGAGATAAATTGTATTATTACGTTTATCTTACCTAAAAATAAATATATTTATTAATTAAAAAAAAACAAAAAACCTAAATACATTTTTACTATATTTTGCTAAAAACATCAACATTTATTGTATTTTTATTTTTATTTTTCCTGACTCCTTATTACATCCAGCCATAGAATTATACATTAAAATAAACATATTTGAAATAATTAATTTTAAATTATCATGATAATTCATTTAAAATGACCATATTTAATTATTAAAATAATTGCTTGTTTATCAACCACTTTAGCATTTTATTCATTACATTTTGAAGCTCTCAGAAGCCAAGTTATGTTATATTCCTTAAGATTTATTTATGCAAGTTTGAAGTATCAATACACAGTTTTGTTTGCATATTTTCAGGATGTATATATATATATATATATATATATATATATATATATATATATATATGTATATATGAAATACTTGACTTGGTGAATTCTAGCTGTCAATATACTCCTCCTCTCTTAACCACACCCCAACTACGCCCCGTCCCACCCCGACCACGCCCCCCACCTCCCGAAATCGGAGGTCTCAAGGTTGGCAAGTATGGTCTTAAGGGTGTGTGGAGAGTGTGCAGAAGCATAAATGCGGGATGTCGCCAGAAAGACAAACTGAAAACAATGAACTTAAATACTACAGACATGATTAACTAAAACAGGTGCGTGACTCAAAACGTGAAACAGGTGCGTGACGTGACAGGTGAAAACTAATGGGTTGCTGTGGTGACAAACAAGAGTGCACAATGAGTCCAAACGTGGAACAGGTGAAACTAATGGGTAACCGTGGAAACAAGACAAGGGAGTGAAAAGCCAGAAACTAAAGAGTCCAATAACTAAACAAAACAAAACATGACTAAAACATGGTGCAAAGTCATTCATGATTTGTTAAAAAATGTTAGTGTCTAGCTAGTTAAAATGGGATGTTGTGATTTCACAAGACTGTCTTAGAAGTGATCATTTGAAAACGTTCAATTTGAAAAATGTGCACTTAGAGAAAATATAAAAATAAAGTGTTGCATATTGATATTTATCTGTTTGTATATATATATTTATTGTGAGAAATCATTAAGATGATCAGTGTTTCCACAAAGATAAATATCATTAATTATTAATAATAACATAGAGTTAAAGGTAAATTGAGCAAATTGGCTATTTCTGGCAAGTGTGTATCAAACTGGTAGCCCCTGCGATAAGGTGGCGACTTGTCCAGGGTGTACCCTGCCTTCCGCCCTATTGTAGCTGAGATAGGCTCCAGCGCCCCCCGCGACCCCAAAGGGAATAAGCGGTAGAAAATGGATGGATGGAAACTGGTAGCCCCTCGCATTAATCAGTACCCAAGAAGTAGCTCTTGGTTTCAAAAAGGTTGGTGACCCCTGCTCTAGACATTGTAATAACAACCAAAAAAATATATAAAAGACATTTTAATGACTTGAATCTGATGAATCCAGTCCAATGAAACTAATAGATGTTGTTCGAAGGAACCCTTGAGAGGTTGTGTGAGTTCATGGCCAGAAGGCATGACTTATAAACAGATGTACCATCCAATAGCCTTGTGAGACTGAACAATAGGACCCAATGACTATGTAAATGTGGTAAAAAATATATATAATAGATTGTTTTTTAGGATGGTTAAAGGGAAACATTATCACAATTTCAGAAGGGTTAAAACCATTAAAAATCAGTTCCCAGTGGCTTATTATATTTTTCGAAGTTTTTTTCAAAATTTTACCCATCACGCAATATCCCTAAAAAAAGCTTCAAAGTGCCTGATTTTAACCATCGTTATATACACCCGTCCATTTTCCTGTGACGTCACATAGTGATGCCAACACAAACAAACATGGCGCATAGAACAGCAAGCTATAGCGACATTAGCTCGGATTCAGACTCGGATTTCAGCGGCTTAAGCGATTCAACAGATTACGCATGTATTGAAACGGATGGTTGTAGTGTGGAGGCAGGTAGCGAAAACCAAATTGAAGAAGAAACTGAAGCTATTGAGCCATATCGGTTTGAACCGTATGCAAGCGAAACCGACGAAAACGACACGACAGCCAGCGACACGGGAGAAAGCGAGGACGAATTCGGCGATCGCCTTCTAACCAACGATTGGTATGTGTTTGTTTGGCATTAAAGGAAACTAACAACTATGAACTAGGTTTACAGCATATGAAATACATTTGGCAACAACATGCACTTTGAGAGTGCAGACAGCCCAATTTTCATCATATTCTGTAGACATACCCTCATCCGCGCTCTTTTCCTGAAAGCTGATCTGTCTAGTTTTGGAGTTGATGTCAGCAGGCCAGGGAAGCTAGGGTCGATAGGGGGTTTAGCCCGCTCGTCTGCGGGAACAAACTGCCGCCATTGCTTGCCATGCTACCGAGGTCCTTTGTCCCTGAATTGCTCACACACTCGGGCAGATTCAATGGGGGTCTGGCGGCAGATTTCTTTGACTTTATGGTTGGAAATGCATCTGCTTTGAGTGTCGCAGGATATCCACACATTCTTGCCATCTCTGTCGTAGCATAGCTTTCGTCGGTAAAGTGTGCGGAACAAACGTCCAATTTCTTGCCGCTTTCGCATCTTTGGGCCACTGGTGTAACTTGAATCCGTCCCTGTTCGTGTTGTTACACCCTCCGACAACACACCGACGAGGCATGATGTCTCCAAGGTACGGAAAACAGTCGAAAAAACGGAAAATAACAGAGCTGATTTGACTCAGTGTTTGAGAAAATGTTGACGTTGTGACTAAGGCTGAAACGACGCGTCGACGTAGTCGACGTCATCGGTTACGTAAATACGTCGACGCCGTTTTTGTGCGTCGGCGCGTCGCATATTTACGTCACACTACTTTACTGTCATGGCGGAGCGCAAAGCAGACGATGTGAGCGAGGGGAAAAAAGCACGCCAAAAGTCGTCAAAAGTGTGGGAGTATTTCAATAAACGGCCTAATAATGTTGTTGTATGCACACTGTGTCGAGCGGAAATGGCCTATCATAGCAGCACAACGGCTATGAACGAACATTTGAAAAGAAAACCCCCGACAGCGTTCTTGCCATCACCATCAACAAGTCAATCGTCCGCGTGCGTATACGTTGTCATCATTACACAAAAACATGAATGTGTCATTTGTATCTGCGTTGTAAATTCATAAACTAAAGCACCGTTTCGCTCTGAGAGGCGCGTTTGGCGTGCCTGTTCAGTGTTTACAAAGACGCGCTCCTCTTTAACGCTGTGGAGAGGCGGCGGCGGCGAGCGAGCGGCGAGGCGGGGCGCGCCGGGAGCGACGCCGCAAACGTGCCCAGGTGCGCGATCCGCGCAGTTGGAAGAGAAAAGACTTTGTGTAAAATTAAAAGATTGTAAACCTGGCAAAGCCGTCTGGCGTTCAGTCTGTCGGTCCTGAAAGAACCCCACGGCACAAGACGTGTCACAAACGCTAACGTTAATTAGTTGTGCAAATACCTTTTA
The DNA here is from genome assembly GCF_033978685.3 of Nerophis lumbriciformis. Lineage (NCBI taxonomy): Eukaryota > Metazoa > Chordata > Actinopteri > Syngnathiformes > Syngnathidae > Nerophis > Nerophis lumbriciformis. The sequence continues at coordinate 36,988,548 of NC_084573.2, forward strand.
CAACATTAACAGTTACATATACTATGTACAAACCAACAATTAACTTTCACTTTAATCATACTATCATTGTTGTGTTATTAAGAAAAATAAGCAATACTTTTACTTTTGTTGAAATGTTTACACTGTACACTTTTTTGTATTGGATGTTTAGCTTTATTTTTGCACATTTTAGCAAATAAGCAATACTTTTACTTTTGTTGAAATGTTTACACTTGTTACAGAATATTTCCGTTTTGCACTTTTTTGTATTGGATGTTTATCTTTATTTTTGCACATTTTAAAGCAAAATAAGCAATACTTTTACTTTTGAAATGCTTATACTATTCCAGAATATTAAGATTTGCACTGGATGTTTACTTTTATATTTGCACATTAAAAAGCAAATAAGCTACTTTTAATTTTGTTAAATGTTAAAAGTTTTAAATGTTTACATTGTTACAGAATATTTTGTCATGTTGTTGTCAATGTTGACTGACTAGTGGCCATACTTTTTTTTTTTGTAAATAAAAGCCATGCCTTTTGAAAAAACTGGCCTACATTTATTTTTTCCTCTTCATTTTAAATTAAAAAAAAATCGGTAAAAGGAAAAATAATCTATAGATTAATCGAAAAAAATAATCTATAGATTAACCGATTAATCGAAAAAAAAAATAATCTATAGATTAATCGATAGAAAAATAATCGTTAGCTGCAGCCCTAGTTGTGACGTCATCGCTCCGAGAGCGAATAATAGAAAGGCGTTTAATTCACCAAAATTCACCCATTTAGAGTTCGGAAATCGGTTACAAAAATATATGGTCTTTTTTCTGCAACATCAAGGTATATATTGACGCTTACATAGGTCTGGTGATAATGTTCCCCTTTAAAGGTAACGTTGTAATTTTACAACAAGGGGTGTTACAGGCTTGCGTTTTTTTTGGTTTTTCTTGCCCAGTCTACCCCGCGTCTTTCACCAGATTGGTATAGGCTTGAATGTCCGACTTTATTTCATCATTTCCAGGCCGACATCTTTGCCGTATTTGACATCAACTACTAAAGCCACGGTTGCTATGGTGACCTTTGCTGAGACCACAAAGATCTCTCCTATGGAGCTGCGCGAGCCATCCTGCCTGACCACCACCTTCTCCCCGGGACTGCGGCGTAAAAACATGCTTTGGCAGAAAGCCGTGAAGCACATTATCATCCAGCAGGAGCTCAGCGCCCAGGTGAGGTTTGATCCCTTCTCCGGTTCTATCTGCCAGAACTGATGGTATGTTGTTATTTGGTATACCAGGTGGGCGTAGAGCCAGCACGCAAGATCTTCGTGACGGATGCCTACATGGAAGACATCAACAGACAAATCCGCAGCAAGGCCTCGCGTGGATTCAAGCGGCGCTCCTCTGCATTCCGAGTCCACCCTTCCCAAATCAGCAGCTCCATGAGCACGCACCACAGCGCGAGAGGATCCGGCGGCGAATACGCCAGCGATGCCGACTTCTTTGTCCACTGGGGCCGCATTATACACGGGATTTACATACCCACCCTGAGGCACACCTTTAAGTCGCGAGACCTGGAGAAACTCTACCAGCAACACTCCTCTCACCAAAGACGCAACTCCTTAGCCATCACTAACGTCATCGACGCCATGGCCAAGCTGCAGATCCTGGTTTTGTACCTGGCTCTGGCCCCGGAGGATGTCAGGGACCCTCTACGAGGCTGTTTGACGTTCATGTTCATGGTGTTTGCAGTGGCGTTGTGTATCGTGGTTTTGACCTACAAGGACTCTATGTCGCCGCGGTGGCTTCATTACGCCGGGCTTGCCAGCTGGCTGTCGCAGTCCACGCAGGTATTGGGGGGATTGGCGTACGGACTAGAAAAAGACCCGTCCTGGTACCTTTTGTTCTCGTTGTTCGCCACGTACACGCTGCTGCCGCTACCTCTTCTGTGGGCCATGTGTGCTGGGTCGCTAACGTCTGCGTTGCATCTTCTCGTGGAGATCATATGCTACCGCAACAATGCAGTACTTTTAAGGAAGGTAGTGCAGGTCTAACTATTATATGCAGAAACTGACTCTAATTCTCCGTACATTCTGGTTGAATTGAGTTGATAAATGCTTGTTTTGGTTGCAGGTGTTTGCCAAAGGCCTTCTGTACCTTGGTATGAACACAGCTGGATTCTTCATTCACTACCTGACGGACCATTCCCAGCGACAAGTATTCCTAGAAACGCGGCGTTGCATTGAAGGACGCCTGAAACTGGAACAGGAGAACCAGAGACAGGTAGGATAATGAGCATATCTGGAGTGTAGAAGCCAGACTTTTCCCTTCATTCTATTATTTTGTGTATTCCGGATAACCAGCGTCCTCAACAGTAGACATTGGATTTTGGTCAACAAAACCCAAAACCGGTGAAGTTGGCACGTTGTGTAAATGGTAAATAAAAACAGAATACATCCATCCATCCATCCATCTTCTTCCGCTTATCCGAGGTCGGGTCGCGGGGGCAGCAGCCTAAGCAGGGAAGCCCAGACTTCCCTCTCTCCAGCCACTTCGTCCAGCTCTTCCTGTGGGACCCCGAGGCGTTCCCAGGCCAGCCGGGAGACATAGTCTTCCCAACGTGTCCTGGGTCTTCCCCGCGGCCTCCTACCGGTCGTACGTGCCCTAAACACCTCCCTAGGGAGGCGTTCGGGTGGCATCCTGACCAGATGCCCGAACCACCTCATCTGGCTCTTCTCGATGTGGAGGAGCAGCGGCTTTACTTTGAGCTCCCCCCGGATGGCAGAGCTTCTCACCCTATCTCTAAGGGAGAGCCCCGTCACCCGGCGGAGGAAACTCATTTGGGCCGCTTGTACCCGTGATCTTGTCCTTTCGGTCATAACCCAAAGCTCATGACCATAGGTGAGGATGGGAACGTAGATCGACCGGTAAATTGAGAGCTTTGCCTTCCGGCTCAGCTCCTTCTTCACCACAACGGATCGATACAGCGTCCGCATTACTGAAGACACCGCACCGATCCGCCTGTCGATCTCACGATCCACTCTTCCCTCACTCGTGAACAAGACTCCGAGGTACTTGAACTCCTCCACTTGGGGCAAGATCTCCTCCCCAACCCGGAGATGGCACTCCACCCTTTTCCGGGCGAGAACCATGGACTCAGACTTGGAGATGCTGATTCTCATCCCAGTCGCTTCACACTCGGCTGCGAACCGATCCAGTGAGAGCTGAAGATCCTGGCCAGATGAAGCCATCAGGACCACATCATGTTTAAAAAGCAGAGACCTAATCCTGCAGCCACCAAACCAGATCCCCTCAACGCCTTGACTGCGCCTAGAAATTCTGTCCATAAAAGTTATGAACAGAATCGGTGACAAAGGGCAGCCTTGGCGGAGTCCAACCCTCACTGGAAACGTGTCCGACTTACTGCCGGCAATGCGGACCAAGCTCTGGCACTGAGCATACAGGGAGCGGACTGCCACAATCAGACAGTCCGATACCCCATACTCTCCGAGCACTCCCCACAGGACTTCCCGGGGTACACGGTCGAATGCCTTCTCCAAGTCCACAAAGCACATGTAGACTGGTTGGGCAAACTCCCATGCACCCTCAAGGACCCTGCCGAGAGTATAGAGCTGGTCCACAGTTCCACGACCAGGACGAAAACCACACTGTTCCTCCTGAATCCGAGGTTCGACTATCCGGCGTAGCCTCCTCTCCAGTACACCTGAATAGACCTTACCGGGAAGGCTGAGGAGTGTGATCCCACGATAGTTAGAACACACCCTCCGGTTCCCCTTCTTAAAGAGAGGAACCACCACCCCGGTCTGCCAATCCAGAGGTACTGCCCCCGATGTCCACGCGATGCTGCAGAATCTTGTCAACCAAGACAGCCCCACAGCATCCAGAGCCTTAAGGAACTCCGGGCGGATCTCATCCACCCCCGGGGCCTTGCCACCGAGGAGCTTTTTAACTACCTCAGCAACCTCAGCCCCAGAAATAGGAGAGCCCACCACAGACTCCCCAGGCACTGCTTCCTCATAGGAAGACGTGTTGGTGGGATTGAGGAGGTCTTCGAAGTATTCCCTCCACCGATCCACAACATCCGCAGTCGAGGTCAGCAGAACACCATCCTCGCCATACACGGCGTTGATAGTGCACTGCTTCCCCTTCCTGAGGCGGCGGAATACAATGATTTGCAAATCCTGTTCAACTTATATTCAATTGAATAGACAGCAAAGACAAGATACTTAACGTTCAAGCTTGAAAACGTTATTTTTTGCAAATATTAGCTCATTTGGAATTTGATGCCTGCAACATGTTTCTAAAAAATCTAACACAAGTGGCAAAAAAAGACTGAGAAAGTTGAGGAATGCTCATCAAAGACTTATTTGGAACATCCCACAGGTGAACAGGCTAATTGGGAACAGGTTGGTGCCATGGGGTCAGTCCTTCACAAACAAGGATGGGGCGAGGGTCACCACTTTATCAACAAATGCAGGAGCAAATTGTTTAAGAACAACATTTCTCAACCAGCTATTGCAAGGAATTTAGGGATTTCACCATCTACGCTCCGTAATATCATCAAAAGGTTCAGAGAATCTGGAGAAATCACTGCACGTAAGCAATGATATTACGGACCTTTGATCGCTCAGGCGGTACTGCGTCCAAAAGCGACGTCAGTGTGTAAAGGATATCACCACATGGGCTCAGGAACACTTCCGAAAACCACTGTCAGTAACTACAGTTGGTCACTACATCTGTAAGTGCAAGATAAAACTCTACTATGCAAAGCGAAAGCCATTTATCAACAACACATTCCACTGTCATGTCTGTGTGATCATGTTTTGTTTTAGTCATGTTCGGTTTTGTTTTTGGACTTTTTGTGCACTTTTGTTTTTTTTTGTCACCATAGCAACCATTAGTTTTCACCTGTCACGTCACGCACCTGTTTCACGTTTTGAGTCACGCACCTGCTTTCACTAATCATGTCTATAGTATTTAAGTTCATTGTTTTCAGTTTGTCGTGCTGACGACATCCCGCATTTATGCTTCTGCACACTCTCCACACACCCTTAAGACCCTTGCTGCTCTTTTTTCATGCCGGTTCCATGCCAAGTAAGTTTTTGTTTATTAAGCCACAGTTAGTGTTTTTTGTTGTTCATAGTTTCTGCCTTTGTGCAATTATTTGTTTTCATAGCCAAGTCGTTTCCCCGCCACTGTGCGCGCTTTTCGTTTGTACTTTTTTTTGTAGTTATGGTGTTTAAATAAATCATGTATTCACCTTCACGCCACATCTGGTCCAAATCACTTGCACCTCGGGAGAACAAACCAAGCCATGGTCCTAGTCTTGACACCCACAGGTGAACAGGCTAATTGGGAACAGGTGGGTGCCATGATTGGGTATAAAAGCAGCTTCCATGAAATGCTCAGTCATTCACAAACAAGGATGGGGCGAGGGTCACCACTTTGTCAACAAATGCGTGAGCAAATTGTTGAACAGTTTAAGAACAACATTTCTCAACCAGTTATTGCAAGGAATTTAGGGATTTCACCATCTACGCTCCGTAATACCATCAAAAGGTTCAGAGAATCTGGAGAAATCACTGCACGTAAGCGATGATATTACGGACCTTCGATCCCTCAGGCAGTACTGCATCAAAAAGCGACATCAGTGTGTAAAGGATATCACCACATGGGCTCAGGAACACTTCAGAAAACCACTGTCAGTAACTACAGTTCGGTAAGTGCAAGTTAAAACTCTACTATGCAAAGCGAAATACATTTATCAACTGTCACGTTCAAACACTGAGGACATCTATTAAACAAGACAAAAGGCAAGGAATCAAACAGAGACAGAATTCAATTTGGACTCAATATTGAGGAGAGACATGGCCACTGCACTCTCTGTACAGTCCTGCACCACGCTCTGACGAAGAAGGTTTTCGTCTTCTCATTTACTCAGATGTTCAATGTTCACGCACCAACACATGTCACAGCAGGAATGGGAAGTATGTAAAACAGTCATTGTTTTCGGTCGCTTTGAAGTCCAAGAAGAGGATTTCTCGGGCTTGGGCTCTTCCTGGATCCAGCTGGGGCAGGTGTTGGAGGACAATGGATAACCCCTCCCGTCTCCTGACCACAGGGACTTCAAGAGGGCAGCGGGTCGTAAATAGCGTTGACCTCGGTTACCAAATAGTTGGAAGAGAGTTTGTGAAATATTTCAAAGATAGTTCGTTTAACACTTCAAAGAGAATTCCTCTGGAAGTTGAGCAGATCCTGCCATCTGTCCGTGTTGAAATCACAGTGGCGTTTCACGAGCCTTCTTCCTCTTGTTAGGCCTCGAAAGACAGCATTCATAATACAACGTTTCTTTTGTGATAACTTACAAACAATTATTCCAACATCAACAACACCCAGAAACGCCGCTGGCTTCGCTAGGCCCGAGCTCATCTAAGATGGACTGATGCAAAGTGGAAAAGTGTTCTGTGGTCTGACGAGTCCACATTTCAAATTGTTTTTGGAAACTGTGGACGTCGTGTCCTCCGGAACAAAGAGGAAAAGAACCATCCGGTCTGTTATAGGCTCAAAAGTTTAAAGTGTAAAAGCCAGCATGTGTGATGGTATGGGGGTGTATTAGTGCCCAAGACATGGGTAACTTACACATCTGTGAAGGCACCATTAATGCTGAAAGGTACATACAGGTTTTGGAGCAACATATGTTGCCATCCAAGCAACGTTATCATGGACGCCCCTGCTTATTTCAGCTTGTTTCAAACGTTTACTGAGTGTTGTTAAAGGGAAAGGCCATGTAACCATCCATCCATCCATCCATCTTCTTCCGCTTATCCGAGGTCGGGTCGCGGGGGCAGCAGCTTAAGCAGGGAAGCCCAGACTTCCCTCTCCCCAGCCACTTCGTCCAGCTCCTCCCGGGGGATCCCGAGGCGTTCCCAGGCCAGCCGGGAGAGATAGTCTTCCCAGCGTGTCCTGGGTCTTCCCCGTGGCCTCCTACCGGTCGGACGTGCCCGAAACACCTTCCTAGGGAGGCGTTCGGGTGGCATCCTGACCAGATGCCCGAACCACCTCATCTGGCTCCTCTCGATGTGGAGGAGCAGCGGCTTTACTTTGAGCTCCCCCCGAATGACAGAGCTTCTCACCCTATCTCTAAGGGAGAGCCCCGCCACTCGGCGGAGGAAACTCATTTCGGCCGCTTGTACCCGTGATCTTGTCCTTTCGGTCATGACCCAAAGCTCATGACCATAGGTGAGGTTGGGAACGTAGATCGACCGGTAAATCGAGAGCTTTGCCTTCCGGCTCAGCTCCTTCTTCACCACAACGGATCGATACAGCGTCCGCATTACTGAAGACGCCGCACCGATCCGCCTGTCGATCTCACGATCCACTCGTCCCCCACTCGTGAACAAGACTCCGAGGTACTTGAACTCCTCCACTTGGGGCAAGATCTCCTCCCCAACCCGAAGATGGCACTCCACCCTTTTCCGGGAGAGAACCATGGACTCGCACTTGGAGGTGCTGATTCCCATCCCAGTCGCTTCACACTCGGCTGCGAACCGATCCAGCGAGAGCTGAAGATCTTGGCCAGAGGAAGCCATCAGGACCACATCATCTGCAAAAAGCAGAGACCTAATCCTGCAGCCACCAAACCGAATCCCCTCAACGCCCTGACTGCGCCTAGAAATTCTGTCCATAAAGGTTATGAACAGAATCGGTGACAAAGGGCAGCCTTGGCGGAGTCCAACCCTCACTGGAAACGTGTCCGACTTACTGCCGGCAATGCGGACCAAGCTCTGGCACTGATTATACAGGGAGCGAACTGCCACAATAAGACAGTCCGTTACCCCATACTCTCTGAGCACTCCCCACAGGACTTCCCGGGGTACACGGTCGAATGCCTTCTCCAAGTCCACAAAGCACATGTAGACTGGTTGGGCAACTCGGGCGGATCTCATCCACCCCCAGGGCCTTGCCACCGAGGAGCTTTTTAACTACCTCGGCAACCTCAGCCCCAGAAATAGGAGAGCCCACCACAGATTCCCCAGGCCCTGCTTCCTCATAGGAAGACGTGCTGGTAGGATTGAGGAGGTCTTCGAAGTATTCCCTCCACCGATCCACAACATCCGCAGTCGAGGTCAGCAGAGCACCATCCCCACCATACACGGTGTTGACACTGCACTGCTTCCCCTTCCTGAGGCGGCGGATGGTGGTCCAGAATTGCTTCGAAGCCTGCCGGAAGTCTTTTTCTATGGCCTCCCCGAACTCCTCCCATGTCCGAGTTTTTGCCTCCACGACCGCTGAAGCCGCACACCGCTTGGCCTGTCGGTACCTGTCTGCTGCCTCAGGAGTCCCATGAGCCAAAAGAACCCGATAGGACTCCTTCTTCAGCCTGACGGCATCCCTCACCGCCGGCGTCCACCAACGGGTTCTAGGATTACCGCCACGACAGGCACCAACTACCTTGCGGCCACAGCTCCAATCGGCCGCCTCGACAACAGAGGTACGGAACATCGTCCACTCGGACTCAATGTCCAGCACCTCCCTCGTGACATGTTCAAAGTTCTTCCGGAGGTGGGAATTGAAACTCTCTCTGACAGGAGACTCTGCCAGGCCATGTAACACAGTGGTAAAAATGCCCCTCTGACAATTTTTTGCAATGTTAACATTAAATTCTAAGTTCATGATTATTTGCAAAAAAAAATACGTTTCTCAGTTGGAACATTAAATATCTTGTTTTTGTCGTCTATTCAATTGAATATAAGTTGAAAAGGATTTGCAATTAATTGTATTCTGTGTTTATTTACGAATTATACAACGTACCAACTTCACCGGTTCTATTTGAAGGCACACAGGTGCGATTTTGCAGCTAATTGTCCATGTCATTGACCCTTCGTCCCATTGTTATACAACTTTGAGGATATCTGTATTTCATACACTTTGTCGATTTAGTCCTTGACTTTCTTCTAAGATTGTCGCTCCCCTCTTAAACATTTCAGGAGCGTCTCGTATTGTCAATCTTGCCAAGATTTGTGGCCCTGGAAATGATCACCGACATGAGTTCCCTGGAAGACGAGCTCAATCCTCAAGAGTTTCACAAGATTTACATTCATCAGTATAAGGATGTCAGGTGAGAGTATAATATTCTCCTTTGTGTAGTTCTCATCCCTATCGTAGCAAAACTGTGTTTACATGAGCGTACACTTTTATAAAGACCTTGTGTCAGAAAAATTGTATGTAAATTATCCCAAAACTTTCCGTTCACTGAGTTGCCAATGAACAGACAAGAGGCTGTTTTTGCTGCACCAAGCAAAGGCTTGGAAAATTCCATTGTGTACGATGGGGGGTTATCTATTGATAAGACCTGCCCAAGCTGAATCCAGGACCAGCCCAAGCCTGAGGCATCTTTTTCTTTTGTGTTAATGTGACCGAAAACAATGACTGTTTACATACTCCCCATTCCTTTAGAACAGTGGTTCTCAAACTTTTTTTGTCATCCCCCACTTTGGACAAGGGGGAGTTTTCAAGCCCCACCTGCCCCCATCGCCCCAACAGAGCGCTAATGCCAAGCTTTAACATTTTCAAATTTATTGAACATCAAGTTGTATACATTCGAACTCAATAACATAAAATAACATTAAGTTCAATAATAAATAAAATAACTGTGCAGCTGTGGTATAACTTGCATCAAGTTCAATAATAAATAAAATAACGTCCATCAAGTTCAATAATAAATAAAACAAAAGTGTTATAACTTGCATCAAGTTCAATAATTAATCAAAAAAACTGTTATAACTTGCATCAAGTTCAATAATAAATCAAAAAAAGTGTTATAACTTGCATCACGTTCAATAATAAATCAAAAAAAGTGTTATAACTTGCATCAAGTTCAATAATAAATCAAAAAAAGTGTTATAACTTGCATCAAGTTCAATAATAAATAAAAAAAAGTGTTATAACTTGCATCACGTTCAATAATAAATAAATAAAAAGTGTTATAACTTGCATCAAGTTCAATAATAAATCAAATAAAAGTGTTATAACTTACATCAAGTTCAATAATAAATCAAAAAAAGTGTTATAACTTGCATCAAGTTCAATAATAAATCAAAAAAGTGTTATAACTTGCATCAAGTTCAATAATAAATCAAAAAGTGTTATAACTTGCATCACGTTCAATAATAAATCAAAAAAGTGTTATAACTTGCATCAAGTTCAATAATAAATCAAAAAAAGTGTTATAACTTGCATCAAGTTCAATAATAAATAAAACAAAAGTGTTATAACTTGCATCAAGTTCAATAATAAAAAAAAAGTGTTATAACTTGCATCAAGTTCAATAATAAATCAAATAAAAGTGTTATAACTTGCATCAAGTTCAATAATAAATCAAATAACTTGCATCAAGTTCAATAATAAATAAAAAAAAGTGTTATAACTTGCATCAAGTTCAATAATAAATAAAACAAAAGTGTTATAACTTGAATCAAGTTCAATAATAAATCAAAAAAAGTGTTATAACTTGCATCAAGTTCAATAATAAATCAAAAAAAGTGTTAACTTGCATCAAGTTCAATAATAAATAAAACAAAAGTGTTATAACTTGCATCAAGTTCAATAATAAATCAAAAAAAGTGTTATAACTTGCATCAAGTTCAATAATAAATCAAATAACTTGCATCAAGTTCAATAATAAATCAAAACAAGTGTTATAACTTGCATCAAGTTCAATAATAAATCAAATAACTTGCATCAAGTTCAATAATAAATACAATAAAAGTGCCACTTTGCAATCTTTGAAAAAAAAAAAAGGAGGAGCTACGCATTTGGCAAGACAGGGCAAGTGACAGCACTTTCCCCCAGGAGAGCCACCTTGCTTCACTGTGAAACAGCACGGCTGTATGATCAGCTCCCATTTCCTCACACAGTGCAGAGAACAGTCGCGCTTTCAGTGGTCGTGTTTTGATCAAATTTACCGCGCTCACAACATCTGTTAAAACCTCATTGAGTTCGGGGCTGAGCTGCCTTGATGCGAGTGCTTCCCGGTGAATGACACAGTGTGTGCCCGTCACATTTTTGTTTCTCTGCAAGCACTGGCTCTGGCTCGATGACCTTTGAGGTGCGAGTCACAAATGTATATATTTGTGTAATTGTGATCCACACATTAGCCTGCTACCCATCCGCGCGAAAGTTTGTTCCGCTTAGCCCCGCCCCCATTAGTTACTGTTGCTATGTCTGTCAAACTTTCGCTCGTACCGAGAAATATAAAGCCTACAGTAAAAATAAGTACCGGTAATTTCCATTTATTTATATAGCGGATTTCACAGACAGAATCACAAAGTGATTTACAGTGTGTATAGAAAATGAAAGCATAGTAAAAAAAAATAATCTAAGAATATAATAATTTAAAAAAAAATTTTAAAGTGAAATTTCCTCCCGTTCCTCGCGCCCCACCTGTCATGTCTCTATTCCCCACCAGTGGGGCGCGCCCCACACTTTGAGAAACGCTGCTTTAGAAGCACATGTTGTTATGTAAACAGGGAAAGTCCAAATAAAAAGAGGTGGCGTACAATCTTACGCCAGAGCGTGGGTGACACTAAGAGGTTACAGATTGACACGTTTCTCAATTGAGCCAAATTGAATTCTGTCTCTGTTTATTTCCTTGCTTCTTGTCTTGTTTAATAGATGTCATCGATGTTTGAACCTGACACCTTCTATACATGTTTCTCTTTCTCTACCCTGCAGCATACTTTTTGCAGATATCAAGGGCTTCACTCTGTTATCCATGAACTTATCAGCTCAGGATTTGGTTCGAACCCTCAACGAGCTCTTCGGACGCTTTGACCGTTTGGCTGAGGTACGAATCAGACCATGTTCAGTCCCTAACATTTTATTGCCATTAATGTGTTACCGTAATCAATGTTCAGGAGCACCAGTGTCTGCGCATTAAGATACTCGGAGACTGTTACTACTGCGTGTCAGGAGTTCCAGAACCCCAACGTGCCCATGCCCGTCACTGCGTCGAGATGGGCCTGGCTATGATCAACACCATACGGTGAGTCCGACTACAGGCTACCTGGCAATTGTTGCGTTTTGTACCAGTTGTTCCTCCCAGGGAATTCAAGTCACAAGTCGCTCCCAAGCTCTTTACGACACTTAAAGCTGAGTTGAAAAACCACCAGAGACAGAATAGGTATTTTGTAATACATTTGCAAAGCTTTGCATATACATTCAGACCAGTCCAGCATAGAACATACAATTGCGTCGCCAAGATGGTCTGCCCCCCTCGACCAAAACCCCTCTCCTCTTAAGTCTCTCTTCCTTCCCCCCCTGGCAGTCATGTCTCTCTAGCCAAAACAAATGCTTATTATCGCTCTCTCTAACATTCCTCACTTCAAGGTTAAGCACACAGTTTTGCAGACAACCAAAAGACCACATTTGGAAGAAAAACACTAGCTGTTTTGTAATATGACAATGAAATGAAAAGAAGTAACACTTAAATTCGGATATATGTAAATATCTGCCTCCGACACTAGACACGGTGGTTTTTGATAAGTTTGCAGCTACTAACGCAGGCCTCGGCTGCGTTGACCCTGGATCTCAGGAAACAGAGTGGACCGACACCAGCAGATGACATGGCACCCCAAACCATCACCCAACCATGCAAATTTTGCATTTCCTTTGGAAATCGAGGTCCCAGAGTCTGGAGGAAGACAGGAGAGGCACAGGATCCACGTTGCCTGAAGTCTAGTGTAAAGTTTCCACCATCAGTGATGGTTTGGGGTGCCATGTCATCTGCTGGTGTCGGTCCACTCTGTTTCCTGAGATCCAGGGTCAACGCAGCCGTCTACCAGCAAGTTTTAGAGCACTTCATGCTTCCTGCTGCTGACCTGCTCTATGGAGATGGAGATTTCAAGTTCCAACAGGACTTGGCGCCTGCACACAGTGCAAAATCTACCCGTGCCTGGTTTACGGACCATGGTATTTCTGTTCTAAATTGGCCCGCCAACTCCCCTGACCTTAGCCCCATAGAAAATCTGTGGGGTATTGTGAAAAGGAAGATGCAGAATGCCAGACCCAAAAACGCAGAAGAGTTGAAGGCCACTATCAGAGCAACCTGGGCTCTCATAACACCTGAGCAGTGCCAGAAACTCATCGACTCCATGCCACGCCGCATTAACGCAGTAATTGAGGCAAAAGGAGCTCCAACCAAGTATTGAGTATTGTACATGCTCATATTTTTCATTTTCATACTTTTCAGTTGGCCAACATTTCTAAAAATCCCTTTTTTGTATTAGCCTTAAGTAATATTCTAATTTTGTGACACACGGAATTTTGGATTTCCATTTGTTGCCACTTCAAATCATCAAAATTAAATGAAATAAACATTTGAATGCATCAGTCTGTGTGCAATGAATAAATATAATGTACAAGTTACACCTTTTGAATGCAATTACTGAAATAAATCAAGTTTTTCAAAATATTCTAATTTACTGGCTTTTACCTGTATACTAACATCTCTGGTCACTCGCCAATGTCAGGTCTGTACGGAAGCTGCTCCACTTCGACATGGACATGAGGATTGGCATCCATTCGGGCTCTGTCCTGTGTGGGGTGCTGGGACTGCAGAAATGGCAGTTTGACGTCTGGTCCTGGGATGTGGGCATCGCCAACATGCTGGAGGCAGGCGGGATACCAGGGTGAGTGGCGCTTCGCCTTGTTGTGACGTGCTACAATCACTGGAGAGAAGTACCCTATTGACCCAAATATAAGATGACTACTCTTTTTCAAGACCCTTTTTAGGAAAATAATACATTTTTAGGACAAAATCAACATCAGTGAAGATAAAGAGTGCAAAATAAGGATGCCGTATTTTCCGGACCATAGGGCGCCGATGAGCGGGTCTAGTCAGGTTTATTTTCATACAAAAGGCGCACCGGTTTATAGGGCGTATTAAAGGGGTCATATTTTTTTTTCTTTTTCTAAATGTATAAGACTTTCTTATTCAGAATTACCTCTTAGATAGATAGGTCTTTATTGTCATTGCACAAGTACAACGAAACGTACATACACTACTGAAATGCTCTCACATAAACAACTGAAATCTTTTTCTCTCGCACACTACTGAAACACTCTTATACACACTACTGAAATGCTCTCACAAACAACTGAAATGTTTTTCTCTCACACACTATATTGAAACACTCTTATACATACACTACTGAAATGCTCTCACATAAACAACTGAAATGTTTTTCTCTCACACACTACACTGAAACACTCTTATACACACTACTGAAATGCTCTCACATAAACAACTGAAATGTTTTTCTCTCACACACTACACTGAAACACTCTTATACACACTACTGAAATGCTCTCACAAACAACTGAAATGTTTTTCTCTCACACACTATATTGAAACACTCTTATACACACTACTGAAATGCTCTCACATAAACAACTGAAATCTTTTTCTCTCACACACTACACTGAAACACTCTTATACACACTACTGAAATGCTCTCACATAAACAACTGAAATGTTTTTCTCTCACACACTACTGAAACACTCTTATACAAACTACTGAAATGCTCTCACAAACAACTGAAATGTTTTTCTCTCACACACTATATTGAAACACTCTTATACACACACTACTGAAATGCTCTCACAAACAACTGAAATGTTTTTCTCTCACACACTATATTGAAACACTCTTATACACACTACTGAAATGCTCTCACATAAACAACTGAAATCTTTTTCTCTCGCGCACACTACTGAAACACTCTTATACACACTACTGAAATGCTCTCACAAACAACTGAAATGTTTTTCTCTCACGCACACTACTGAAACACTCTTATACACACTATTGAAATGCTCTCACATAAACAACTGAAATGTTTTTCTCTCACACACTACACTGAAACACTCTTATACACACTACTGAAATGCTCTCACATAAACAACTGAAATGTTTTTCTCTCACACACTACACTGAAACACTCTTATACACACTACTGAAATGCTCTCACATAAACAACTGAAATGTTTTTCTCTCACACACTACACTGAAACACTCTTATACACACTACTGAAATGCTCTCACATAAACAACTGAAATCTTTTTCTCTCACACACACTACTGAAACACTCTTATACACACTACTGAAATGCTCTCACATAAACAACTGAAATGTTTTTCTCTCACACACTACTGAAATGCTCTCACAAACAACTGAAATGTTTTTCTCTCACACACTATACTGAAACACTCTTATACACACTACTGAAATGCTCTCACATAAAAACTTAAATGTTTTTCTCTCACACACACACACACACACACACTACTGAAACACTCTTATACACACTACTGAAATGCTCTCACATAAACAACTGAAATGATTTTCTCTCACACACACTACTGAAACACTCTTATACACACTACTGAAATGCTCTCACAAACAACTGAAATGTTTTTCTCTCACACACTATACTGAAACACTCTTATACACACTACTGAAATGCTCTCATATAAACAACTGAAATGTTTTTCTCTCACATACACACTCCTGAAACACTCTTATACACACTACTGAAACACTCTTATACACACTACTGAAATGCTCTCACATAAACAACTGAAATGTTTTTCTCTCACACACACTACTGAAACACTCACACACACACTACTGAAACACTCTTATACACACGACTGAAATGCTCTCACATAAACAACTGAAATGTTTTTCTCTCACACACTACTGAAACACTCGTATACACACTACTGAAAGGCTCTCACATAAACAACTGAAATGTTTTTCTCTCACACACTACTGAAACACTTTTATACACACGACTGAAATGCTCTCACATAAACAACTGAAATGTTTTTCTCTCACATACACACTACTGAAACACTCTTATACACTACTGAAATGCTCTCACATAAACAACTGAAATGTTTTTCTCTCACACACTACACTGAAACACTCTTATACACACTACTGAAATGCTCTCACATAAGCAACTGAAATCTTTTTCTCTCACACACACTACTGAAACACTCTTATACACACTACCGAAATGCTCTCACATAAACAACTGAAATCTTTTTCTCTCACACACACTACTGAAACACTCTTATACACACTACTGAAATGCTCTCACATAAACAACTGAAATGTTTTTCTCTCACACACTACACTGAAACACTCTTATACACACTACTGAAATGCTCTCACATAAACAACTGAAATCTTTTTCTCTCACACACACTACTGAAACACTCTTATACACACTACTGAAATGCTCTCACATAAACAACTGAAATGTTTTTCTCTCACACACTACTGAAATGCTCTCACAAACAACTGAAATGTTTTTCTCTCACACACTATACTGAAACACTCTTATACACACTACTGAAATGCTCTCACATAAAAAACTGAAATGTTTTTCTCTCACACACACACACACACACACACACTACTGAAACACTCTTATACACACTACTGAAATGCTCTCACAAACAACTGAAATGTTTTTCTCTCACACACTATACTGAAACACTCTTATACACACTACTGAAATGCTCTCATATAAACAACTGAAATGTTTTTCTCTCACATACACACTCCTGAAACACTCTTATACACACTACTGAAACACTCTTATACACACTACTGAAACACTCTTATACACACTACTGAAATGCTCTCACATAAACAACTGAAATGTTTTTCTCTCACACACACTACTGAAACACTCACACACACACACACTACTGAAACACTCTTATACACACGACTGAAATGCTCTCACATAAACAACTGAAATGTTTTTCTCTCACACACACTACTGAAACACTCGTATACACACTACTGAAAGGCTCTCACATAAACAACTGAAATGTTTTTCTCTCACACACACTACTGAAACACTTTTATACACACGACTGAAATGCTCTCACATAAACAACTGAAATGTTTTTCTCTCACATACACACTACTGAAACACTCTTATACACACTACTGAAATGCTCTCACATAAACAACTGAAATGTTTTTCTCTCACACACTATACTGAAACACTCTTATACACACTACTGAAATGCTCTCACATAAACAACTGAAATCTTTTTCTTTCACACACACTACTGAAACACTCTTATACACACTACTGAAATGCTCTCACATAAACAACTGAAATGTTTTTCTCTCACACACACTACTGAAATGCTCTCACAAACAACTGAAATGTTTTTCTCTCACACACTATATTGAAACACTCTTATACACACTACTGAAATGCTCTCACATAAACAACTGAAATCTTTTTCTCTCGCACACTACTGAAACACTCTTATACACACTACTGAAATGCTCTCACATAAACAACTGAAATGATTTTCTCTCACACACACTACTGAAACACTCTTATACACTACTGAAATGCTCTCACAAACAACTGAAATGTTTTTCTCTCACACACTATACTGAAACACTCTTATACACACTACTGAAATGCTCTCATATAAACAACTGAAATGTTTTTCTCTCACATACACTACTGCAACACTCTCACACACACTACTGAAACACTCTTATACACACGACTGAAATGCTCTCACATAAACAACTGAAATGTTTTTCTCTCACACACACTACTGCAACACTCTCACACACACTACTGAAACACTCTTATACACACACGACTGAAATGCTCTCACATAAACAACTGAAATGTTTTTCTCTCACACACACTACTGAAACACTCTTATACACACTACTGAAATGCTCTCACATAAACAACTGAAATGTTTTTCTTTCTCACACACTACTGAAACACTCTTTATACACACTACTGAAACACTCTTATACACACTACTGAAATGCTCTCACATAAACAACTGAAATGTTTTTCTCTCACACACACTACTGAAACACTTTTATACACACTACTGAAATGCTCTCACATAAACAACTGAAATGTTTTTCTCTCACACACACTACTGAAACACTCTCACGCACACTACTGAAACACTCTTATACACACTACTGAAATGCTCTCACATAAACAACTGAAATCTTTTTCTCTCACACACACTACTAAAACACTCTCACACACACTACTGAAACATTCTTATACACACTACTGAAATGTTCTCACATAAACAACTGAAATGTTTTCTCTCACACACACTACTGAAACACTCTTATACACACTACTGAAATGCTCTCACAAACAACTGAAATGTTTTTCTCTCACACACTACGCTGAAACACTCTTATACACACTACTGAAATGCTCTCACATAAACAACTGAAATCTTTTTCTCTCACACACACTACTGAAACACTCTTATACACACTACTGAAATGCTCTCACATAAACAACTGAAATGTTTTTCTCTCACACACTACTAAAATGCTCTCACAAACAACTGAAATGTTTTTCTCTCACACACTATACTGAAACACTCTTATACACACTACTGAAATGCTCTCACATAAACAACTGAAATGTTTTTCTCTCACACACACACACTACTGAAACACTCTTATACACACTACTGAAATGCTCTCACATAAACAACTGAAATGTTTTTCTCTCACACACTACACTGAAACACTCTTATACACACTACTGAAATGCTCTCACATAAACAACTGAAATGTTTTTCTCTCACACATACTACTGAAACACTCTTATACACACTACTGAAATGCTCTCACAACTGAAATGTTTTTCTCTCACACACACTACTGAAACACTCTTATACACACTACTGAAATGCTCTCACAAACAACTGAAATGTTTTTCTCTCACACACACTACTGAAACACTCTTATACACACTACTGAAATGCTCTCACAAACAACTGAAATGTTTTTCTCTCACACACTACTGAAACACTCTTATACACACTACTGAAATGCTCTCACAAACAACAGAAATGTTTTTTTCTCACACACTACTGAAACACTCTTATACACACTACTGAAATGCTCTCACATAAACAACTGAAATGTTTTTCTTTCTCACACATTACTGAAACACTCTTTATACACACTACTGAAACACTCTTATACACACTACTGAAATGCTCTCACATAAACAACTGACATTTTTTTCTCTCACACACACTACTGAAACACTCTCACGCACACTACTGAAACACTCTTATACACACGACTGAAATGCTCTCACATAAACAACTGAAATGTTTTTCTCTCACACGCACTATTGAAACACTCTTATACACACTACCGAAACACTCTTATACACACTACTGAAATGCTCTCACATAAACAACTGAAATGTTTTTCTTTCTCACACACTACTGAAACACTCTTTATACACACTACTGAAACACTCTTATACACACTACTGAAATGCTCTCACATAAACAACTGAAATGTTTTTCTCTCACACACACACTACTGACACACTCTTATACACACTACTGAAATGCTCTCACATAAACAACTGAAATGTTTTTCTCTCACACACACTAATGAAACACTCTCACACACACACACTACTGAAACACTCTTATACACACGACTGAAATGCTCTCACATAAACAACTGAAATGTTTTTCTCTCACACACACTACTGAATCACTCTTATGCACACTACTGAAATGTATGTAAGAGGTAATTCTGAATAATGTCCCTAACGGCCCCTCATACTTCCTTGTGGTCTACATAACATGTACCGGTAATGGTGGTTCTTTGGTCAAAATGTTGCATAGATGATGTTTTACACATCATCTTCAAGTCGCTTTCTGACAGTCGCTTCCGGATGCGCCGTTTTGTGGGCGGTCTTATTTACGTGGCTCACCTTCGACAGCGTCTTCTCCCCGCCATCTTTGTTGTAGCGGTGTAGCGTGCAAGGACGGGAGTGGAAGAAGTGTCAAAAGATGGAGCTAACTGTTTTAATGACATTCAGTCTTTACTTTAATCAATAACGGAGCAGCATCTCCTCATCTGGAAACAACAACAAGGAAATGTGTCCCGTGAAAAACCGTCCGACCGGAACTCTCTGATAACTAAAGTTCCTTGGGTGAATAATGTAAACTCACCACACCGGTATGTTTTAGTGCTTTCATGGCGAGTTTACTGACAGATATAAGTAAGAACCTTACACAATTTTATATTAAAAATGGCAACAGCGGAGGATGAATGTCCCATAACAAGAAGATGGAGAAAAAGAAGAAGCTTATCGACTACAAAGGGGGACGCGCGCACATTTTCAGGACTTATGCAGATCCCAAATACAGATCAGTAGGTACCAGAAGGTAAGAAAAGTTGCTTTTGCATAATATTGCGAAACAAAACGATAATATGTCTTACCTTATACACACACCATAATAATACTGGTATGTTGAAGCACAGTACAATCCATCAAGCGGTGCGACTTCATAGCTTACCAAAGTCCTACTAAAACATTTTGATAGATTTTTGAGCGCCGTGTGTAATGTTCTATATTTTCAATGGAACATATACAATTTTGGTGTTGTTTACTTGAGTCATATAGCAGTCTACACGTATCTCTTATGTGTGACTGCCATCTACTGGTCACACTTGTCATTTCACCATGTACCAAATGAAATAGCTTCAAGGTCGGTAATGTTGCGTTTTGGACCAGTTGTTCCTCCCAGGGAATTCAAGTCACAAGTCGCTCCCAAGCTCTTTACGACACTTAAAGCTGAGTTGAAAAACCACCAGAGACAGAATAGGTATTTTGTAATATATTGGCAAAGCTTTGCAGATATATTTTTGAGACCAGTCCAGCATAGAACATTCTATCGCGCCGCCAAAATGGTCTGCCCCCCGAAACACCCTCTCCCCCCTTAAGTCCCTGGCAGTTCTCTGTCTCTAGCCAAAACAAATGCTTATTATCGCTCCTTCTTACATTCCAAAGCCTCAAGGTTAACACACACAGTTTACTTGGAGACAGAGCAGCAAGAGAAGAAATGGAAAACACGAGTTGTTTTCAAATATGACTATGAAAAAAAAGAAGTACAACTTAAATTCGGATATATGTAAATATCTGCCTCCGACAGTAAGCACAAACAAAATGATTCCGTACATTAGACGCAGCGGGTTACAAGGCGCACTGTCGAGTTTGAGAAAATGAAAGGATTTTAAGTGCGCCTTATGTTCCGAAAAATATGTTTTTTAAATATATATTGACTTGCTAGGGTACCTGTTATTGTGCATGTAAACATCGCTAGAATAAATATAAGAAGACTTATCTTCTTACCGTATTGAATATTTGAGTCAATGCGGTATTCTGCCAATTTAGCTCCCGTTCAGTGCAAATGTTTCCCTTCAACAGGCGAATCCACATCTCCAAGGCAACCCTGGACTGCCTGGAAGGGACCTACAAGACGGAGGATGGACGAGGAGGAGACCGCAATGACTTTCTGCGGCGACACAACATCGACACCTTCTTCATTTGTCCTCTGGCGGCGGACAGACATGAAGACAACCACGACGAGGCCCCCAAAGTCCAGAAAACAAGTCGAGCTTGTAGCCAAGAAATTCCATTCGGGAGCGCCATAGACATGAAAAGTGTAAGTAAGTCACAGGTGTATATATAATACGGACAGGCTAGCCTCCTCCGACCTCCGAGGACAAAGCTACCAGTCTATGGAACGCTCTCCCTGACCACCTGAGGGCACCACAGACTGTGGATGCTTTTAAAAAAGGCTTAAAACCCCTTCTTTTTTTTAAAAAAACCTTTTTTAGATATATGCATACTAGTTCTAGCTATGAAGCTATCTTTTTATTTTATTTTTTTAATACACTCTAGCACTTTTGTAGTGCTTTTTACAAATAAAATCTATTATTATTATTATTATTATAATATGCATCAAAAAAGTACCGTATCTAGCTCCATTTTCACAGAAAAAACATACATGCACTGTGTGCAGCTGCATATCTTTTCAACTTTAACATTTTCTAATAATGCAACAAATATTATATTATCATATATTCCACACATTTATTGGTTCAAATAAAAAGGAATACTTGAATATTTGATTGATTTATGATTTCAAAGCAAGTAATCCATGAAAATGTACACTGTAAAAATGACAATAGATTTTATAGTAAAACACTGGCATCTCAGTCCCTAGAATTTTATGTAATACTTTGATACCGTTTTTCGATTTACAGTTATACACTGTGAAGGAAAACAACTGTTGATTTTACAGTAAAAAAAAAAAAGAAAAAAAAAAAAAGAAAAGACAGGCAGCTCAGTTGTCAGAATTTTTAATGTAAAAAAAAATTTTGTACTGTTTTTTTTTTTTTTTTCATTTACAGTAACACACTGTAAAAGCAACTGTGGATTTCACGGTTTGAAAAAAACTGGCAGCTTAGTTGCCAAAATTTTATTTAAAAAAAATCAGTGGGTACCGTTTTCCCATTTACAGTAATCTACTGTCAAAAAACTAAACAAAAAACTGTAAAATTTTACAGTAAAAAACAGTGGTGCTGTTTTTCCATTTACAGTAATCCACTGTCAAAAAAACACAAAAAAACTGTAGATTTTACAGTAAAAAAACGACAGCTCAGTCAACAGAATTTTACTGTAAAAAACAGTGGTGCCGTTTTTCCATTAACAATAATCCACTGTGAAAACAAACAAAAAAACTTGTAAATTTTACTGTAAAAAACAGTGGTGCTGTTTTTCCATTTACAGTAATCCACTATAAAAAAAAATTACAATCATAGTTTTTTAAGTAAAAAAAAATACATGGCAGCTCAGTCACCAGAATTTTACTGTAAAAAAAAAGTGGTACCGTTTTTCCATTTACAGTAATCAACTATAAAAAAAAATTGAATCATAGTTTTTAAATTTAAAAAAACCTGGCAGCTCAGTCACCAGAATTTTACTGTAAAAAAAAAGTGGTACCGTTTTCCCATTTACAGTAATCCATTGTCAAAAAACAAAACAAAAAACTGTAGATTTTACAGTAAAAAACAGACAGCTAAGTCACCAGAGTTTTACTGTAAAAAAAACAGTGGTGCCGTTTTTCCATTTACAGTAATCCACTCTAAAAAAAAAATTACAATCATAGTTTTAAGTTAAAAAAAAAACTTGGCAGCTCAGTCACCAGAATTTTACTGTAAAAAAAAAGTGGTTCTGTTTTTCCATTTACAGTAATCCACTGAAAAAACTAACAAAAAAAACCCTGTAGATTTTACAGTAAAAAACTGACAGCTCAGTCACCAGAATTTTACTGTAAAAAACAGTGGTGCCGTTTTTCCATTTACAGTAATCCACTGTCAAAAAATTAAACAAAAAACTGTAGATTTTACAGTAAAAAAAAAAGCGACAGCTCAGTCACCAGAATTTTACTGTAAAAAACAGTGATTCTGTTTTTCCATTTACAGTAATCCACTGTCAAAAACTAACAAAAAAAAACCTGTAGATTTTACAGTAAAAAACTGACAGCTCAGTCACCAGAATTTTACTGTAAAAAACAGTGGTGCCGTTTTTCCATTTACAGTAATCCACTGTCAAAAAATTAAACAAAAAACTGTAGATTTTACAGTAAAAAAAAAAGCGACAGCTCAGTCACCAGAATTTTACTGTAAAAAACAGTGATTCTGTTTTTCCATTTACAGTAATCCACTGTCAAAAACTAACAAAAAAAAACCTGTAGATTTTACAGTAAAAAACTGACAGCTCAGTCACCAGAATTTTACTGTAAAAAACAGTGGTGCCGTTATTCCATTTACAGTAATCCACTGTAAAAAAAATTACAATCATAGTTTTTTAAGTAAAACAAAACCTGGCAGCTCAGTCACCAAAATGTACTGTAAAAAAAAAAAGTGGTACCGTTTTCCCATTTAGAGTAATCCACTGTCAAAAAACTAAACAAAAAACTGTAGATTTTACAGTAAAAAAAACAACAGCTCAGTCACCAGAATTTTACTGTAAAAAACAGTGGTGCCGTTTTTCCATTAACAATAATCTCAAAACTAAAAAAATGACAATAGATTCTTCGGTTAAAATAAGTTGCCAGAATTTTACCGTGAAGAAAACTGTGGTACTGTTTTTCCACTGTAAAAAAACAACTACCGTAGATGTTACAGTAAAAATAACTGGCAGCTAAGTTGCCAGAATATTACTGTAAAAACAAGTGGTACTGTTTTTCTGTTGACAGTAATATGTTGTAAAAAAAAAAAAAAAAAAGTGGTACCGTTTTCCCATTTACAGTAATCCACTCTAAAAAAAAAAATGACAATCTTAGTTTTTTAAGTAAAAAAAACCTGGCAGCTCAGTCACCAGAATTTTACTGTAAAAAAAAAAAAAGTGGTACCGTTTTCCCATTTACAGTAATCCACTGTCAAAAAACTAAACAAATTTTTTTTAGATTTAACAGTAAAAAAATGGCAGCTCAATCACCAGAATTTTATTATAAAAAACAGTAATCCACTGAAAAAACTAACAAAAAAAACCCTGTAGATTTTACAGTAAAAAACTGACGGCTCAGTCACCAGAATTTTACTGTAAAAAACAGTGGTGCCGTTTTTTCCATTTACAGTAATCCACTGTAAAAAAAAATTACAATCATAGTTTTTTAAGTAAAACAAAACCTGGCAGCTCAGTCACCAGAATTTACTGTAAAAAGAAAAAGTGGTACCGTTTTCCCATTTACAGTAATCCACTGTCAAAAAATTACAATCATAGTTTTTTAAGTAAAAAAAAACCTGGCAGCTCAGTCACCAGAATTTTACTGTAAAAAAAAAAAGTGGTACCGTTTTCCCATTTACAGTAATCCACTGTCAAAAAACTAAACAAAAAATGTTAGATTTTACAGTAAAAAAAACGGCAGCTCAATCACCAGAATTTTATTATTAAAAAAAAAAAACAGTGGTTCTGTTTTTCCATTTACAGTAATCCACTGAAAAAACTAACAAAAAAAACCTGTAGATTTTACAGTAAAAAAACTGACAGCTCAGTCACCAGAATTTTACTGTAAAAAACAGTGGTGCCGTTTTTCCATTTACAGTAATCCACTGTAAAAAAAATTACAATCATAGTTTTTTAAGTAAAAAAAACCTGGCAACTCAGTCACCAGAATTTTACTGTAAAAAAAAAAAAAGTGGTACCGTTTTCTCATTTACAGTAATCCACTGTCAAAAAACTAAACAAAAGTTTTTAGATTTTACAGTAAAAAAAAAACGGCAGCTCAATCACCAGAATTTTATTATAAAAAACAGTGGTTCTGTTTTTCCATTTACAGTAATCCACTGAAAAAACTAACAAAAAAAACCCTGTAGATTTTACAGTAAAAAACTGACAGCTCAGTCACCAGAATTTTACTGTAAAAAACAGTGGTGCCGTTTTTCCATTTACAGTAATCCACTGTAAAAAAAAATTACAATCATAGTTTTTTAAGTAAAACAAAACCTGGCAGCTCAGTCACCAGAATTTACTGTAAAAAGAAAAAGTGGTACCATTTTCCCATTTACAGTAATCCACTGTCAAAAAATTACAATCATAGTTTTTTAAGTAAAAAAAAACCTGGCAGCTCAGTCACCAGAATTTTACTGTAAAAAAAAAAAGTGGTACCGTTTTCCCATTTACAGTAATCCACTGTCAAAAAACTAAACAAAAAATGTTAGATTTTACAGTAAAAAAAACGGCTGCTCAATCACCAGAATTTTATTATAAAAAAAAAAAACAGTGGTTCTGTTTTTCCATTTACAGTAATCCACTGAAAAAACTAACAAAAAAAACCTGTAGATTTTACAGTAAAAAAACTGACAGCTCAGTCACCAGAATTTTACTGTAAAAAACAGTGGTGCCGTTTTTCCATTTACAGTAATCCACTGTAAAAAAAATTACAATCATAGTTTTTTAAGTAAAAAAAACCTGGCAACTCAGTCACCAGAATTTTACTGTAAAAAAAAAAAAAGTGGTATCGTTTTCCCATTTACAGTAATCCACTGTCAAAAAACTAAACAAAAGTTTTTAGATTTTACAGTAAAAAAACGGCAGCTCAATCACCAGAATTTTATTATAAAAAACAGTGGTTCTGTTTTTCCATTTACAGTAATCCACTGAAAAAACTAACAAAAAAAAACCCTGTAGATTTTACAGTAAAAAACTGACAGCTCAGTCACCAGAATTTTACTGTAAAAAACAGTGGTGCCGTTTTTCCATTTACAGTAATCCACTGTAAAAAAAAAATTACAATCATAGTTTTTTAAGTAAAACAAAACCTGGCAGCTCAGTCACCAGAATTTACTGTAAAAAGAAAAAGTGGTACCATTTTCCCATTTACAGTAATCCACTGTCAAAAAAATTACAATCATAGTTTTTTAAGTAAAAAAAACCTGGCAGCTCAGTCACCAGAGTTTTACTGTAAAAAGAAAAAGTGGTACCGTTTTCCCATTTACAGTAATCCACTGTCAAAAAACTAAACAAAAAATGTTAGATTTTACAG
Source organism: Nerophis lumbriciformis (assembly GCF_033978685.3). Lineage (NCBI taxonomy): Eukaryota > Metazoa > Chordata > Actinopteri > Syngnathiformes > Syngnathidae > Nerophis > Nerophis lumbriciformis. The sequence continues at coordinate 37,015,018 of NC_084573.2, forward strand.
TAAAAAAAACGGCAGCTCAATCACCAGAATTTTATTATAAAAAAAAAAAAACAGTGGTTCTGTTTTTCCATTTACAGTAATCCACTGAAAAAACTAACAAAAAAAACCTGTAGATTTTACAGTAAAAAAACTGACAGCTCAGTCACCAGAATTTTACTGTAAAAAACAGTGGTGCCGTTTTTCCATTTACAGTAATCCACTGTAAAAAAAATTACAATCATAGTTTTTTAAGTAAAAAAAACCTGGCAACTCAGTCACCAGAATTTTACTGTAAAAAAAAAAGTGGTACCGTTTTCCCATTTACAGTAATCCACCGTCAAAAAACTAAACAAAATTTTTTAGATTTTACAGTAAAAAAAACGGCAGCTCAATCACCAGAATTTTATTATAAAAAACAGTGGTTCTGTTTTTCCATTTACAGTAATCCACTGAAAAAACTAACACAAAAAAACCTGTACATTTTACAGTAAAAAAACTGACAGCTCAGTCACCAGAATTTTACTGTAAAAAACAGTGGTGCCGTTTTTCCATTTACAGTAATCCACTGTAAAAAAAAATTACAATCATAGTTTTTTAAGTAAAAAAAAATACATGGCAGCTCAGTCACCAGAATTTTACTGTAAAAAAAAAAGTGGTACCGTTTTCCCATTTACAGTAATCCACCGTCAAAAAACTAAACAAAATTTTTTAGATTTTACAGTAAAAAAAACGGCAGCTCAATCACCAGAATTTTATTATAAAAAACAGTGGTTCTGTTTTTCCATTTACAGTAATCCACTGAAAAAACTAACACAAAAAAACCTGTACATTTTACAGTAAAAAAACTGACAGCTCAGTCACCAGAATTTTACTGTAAAAAACAGTGGTGCCGTTTTTCTATTTACAGTAATCCACTGTAAAAAAAAATTACAATCATAGTTTTTTAAGTAAAAAAAAATACATGGCAGCTCAGTCACCAGAATTTTACTGTAAAAAAAAAAGTGGTACCGTTTTCCCATTTACAGTAATCCACCGTCAAAAAACTAAACAAAAAATGTTAGATTTTACAGTAAAACAAACAGCAGCTCAATCACCAGAATTTTATTATAAAAAACAGTGGTTCTCTTTTTCCATTTACAGTAATCCACTGAAAAAACTAACACAAAAACCCCTGTAGATTTTACAGTAAAAAAAACCGACAGCTCAGTCACTAGAAGTTTACTGTAAAAAACAGTGGTGCCTTTTTTCCATTTACAGTAATCCATTGTAAAAAAAATTACAATCATATTTTTTTAAGTAAAACAAAACCTGGCAGCTCAGTCACCAGAATTTTACTGTAAAAAAAAAAAAGTGGTACCGTTTACCCACTTACAGTAATCGACTGTCAAAAAAACTAAACAAACATTTTTAGATTTTACATTAAAAAAACGGCAGCTCAATCACCAGAATTTTATTCTAAAAAAACAGTGGTTCTGTTTTTCCATTTACAGTAATCCACTGAAAAAACTAACACAAAAAAACCTGTAGATTTTACAGTAAAAAACTGACGGCTCAGTCACCAGAATTTTACTGTAAAAAAACAGTGGTGCCGTTTTTCCATTTACAGTAATCCACTGTAAAAAAAAATTACAATCATAGTTTTTTAAGTAAAACAAAACCTGGCAGCTCAGTCACCAGCATTTACTGTAAAAAAAAAAAAAAAGTGGTACCGTTTTCCCATTTAGAGTAATCCACTGTCAAAAAACTAAACAAATTTTTTTAGATTTTACAGTAAAAAAACGGCAGCTCAATCACCAGAATTTTATTATAAAAAACAGTGGTTCTATTTTTGCCATTTACAGTAATCCACTGAAAAAACTAACACAAAAACCCCTGTAGATTTTACAGTAAAAATCTGACAGCTCAGTCACCAGAATTTTACTGTAAAAAACAGTGGTGGCGTTTTTCCATTTACAGTAATCCACTGTAAAAAAAAATATACAATCATAGTTTTTTAAGTAAAACAAAACCTGGCAGCTCAGTCACCAGAATTTACTGTAAAAAAAAAAAAAGTGGTACCGTTTTCCCATTTACAGTAATCCACTGTCAAAAAAAACTAAACAAAAAATTTTAGATTTTACAGTAAAAAAACGGCAGGTCAATCACCAGAATTTTATTATAAAAAAACAGTGGTTCTGTTTTTCCATTTACAGTAAACCACTGAAAAAACTAACAAAAAAAAAACCTGTAGATTTTACAGTAAAAAAACTGACAGCTCAGTCACCAGAATTTTACTGTAAAAAACAGTGGTGCCGTTTTTCCATTTAAAGTAATCCACTGTAAAAAAATTACAATCATAGTTTTTTAAGTAAAAAAAAACCTGGCAGCTCAGTCACCAGAATTTTACTGTAAAAAAAAAAAAAAAAGTGGTACCGTTTTCCCATTTACAGTAATCCACTGTCATAAAACTAAACAAAATTTTTTAGATTTTACAGTAAAAAAAACGGCAGCTTAATCACCAGAATTTTATTATAAAAAAAAGTGGTTCTGTTTTTCCATTTACAGTAATCCACTGAAAAAACTAACACAAAAACCCCTGTAGATTTTACAGTAAAAAACTGACAGCTCAGTCACCAGAATTTTACTGTAAAAAACAGTGGTGCCGTTTTTCCATTTACAGTAATCTACTGTAAAAAAAATTACAATCATAGTTTTTTAAGGAAAAAAAAACCTGGCAACTCAGTCACCAGAATTTTACTGTAAAAAAAAAGTGGTACCGTTTTCCCATTTACAGTAATCCACTGTCAAAAAACTAAACAAAATTTTTTAGATTTTACAGTAACAAAACGGCAGCTCAATAACCAGAATTGTATTATAAAAAACAGTGGTTCTGTCTTTCCATTTACAGTAATCCACTGTAAAAAAATTACAATCATAGTTTTTTAAGTAAAAAAAAACACTGAAAAACAGCTCAGTCACCAGAATTTTACTGTAAAAAACAGTGGTGCCTTTTTTCCATTTACAGTAATCCACTGTAAAAAAAATTACAATCATAGTTTTTTAAGTAAAACAAAACCTGGCAGCTCAGTCACCAGAATTTACTGTAAAAAAAAAAAAGTGGTACCGTTTTCCCATTTACAGTAATCCACTGTCAAAAAACAAAACAAAAAACTGCAAAAATTGTACAGTAAAAAACAGTGGTTCTGTCTTTCCATTTACAGTAATCCACTGTAAAAAAATTACAATCATAGTTTTTTAAGTAAAAAAAAACACTGAAAAACAGCTCAGTCACCAGAATTTTACTGTAAAAAACAGTGGTGCCTTTTTTCCATTTACAGTAATCCACTATAAAAAAAATTACAATCATAGTTTTTTAAGTAAAAAAAAATACATGGCAGCTCAGTCACCAGAATTTTACTGTAAAAAAAAAAGTGGTACCGTTTTCCCATTTACAGTAATCCACCGTCAAAAAACTAAACAAAAAATGTTAGATTTTACAGTAAAACAAACAGCAGCTCAATCACCAGAATTTTATTATAAAAAACAGTGGTTCTCTTTTTCCATTTACAGTAATCCACTGAAAAAACCAACAAAAAAAACCCTGTAGATTTTACAGTAAAAAACTGACAGCTCAGTCACCAGAATTTTACTGTAAAAAACAGTGGTGCCGTTTTTCCATTTACAGTAATCCACTGTAAAAAAAAATTACAATCATAGTTTTTTAAGTAAAACAAAACCTGGCAGCTCAGTCACCAGAATTTACTGTAAAAAAAAAAAAGAAAGTGGTACCGTTTTCCCATTTACAGTAATCCACTGTCAAAAAAACTAAACAAAAATTTTTAGATTTTACAGTAAAAAAAACGGCAGCTCAATCACCAGAATTTTATTATAAAAAACAGTGGTTCTGTTTTTCCATTTACAGTAATCCACTGAAAAAACTAACAAAAAAAAACCCTGTAGATTTTACAGTAAAAAACTGACAGCTCAGTCACCAGAATTTTACTGTAAAAAACAGTGGTGCCGTTTTTCCATTTACAGTAATCCACTGTAAAAAAAAATTACAATCATAGTTTTTTAAGTAAAACAAAACCTGGCAGCTCAGTCACCATAATTGTACTGTAAAAAACAGTGGTGCCGTTTTTCCATTTACAGTAATCTCAAAACTAAAAAAATGACAATAGATTCTACGGTTAAAAAAAGTTTACAAAGTTGCCAGAATTTTACCGTGAAGAAAACTGTGGTACTGTTTTTCCACTGTAAAAAAAACAACTACTGTAGATGTTACAGTAAAAATAACTGGCAGCTAAGTTGCCAGAATATTACTGTAAAAACCAGTGGTACTGTTTTTCTGTTGACAGTAATATGCTGTAAAAAAAAAAAAAAAGTGGTACCATTTTCCCATTTACAGTAATCCACTGTAAAAAAAATTACAATCATAGTTTTTTAAGTAAAAAAAACCTGGCAGCTCAGTCACCAGAATTTTACTGTAAAAAAAAAAAGTGGTACCGTTTTTCCATTTACAGTAAGCCACTGTCAAAAAACTAAACAAAATGTTTTAGATTTTACAGTAAAAAAAAATGGCAGCTCAATCACCAGAATTTTATTATAAAAAACAGTAATCCACTGAAAAAAACTAACAAAAAAAAACCTGTAAATTTTACAGTAAAAAACTGACAGCTCAGTCACCAGAATTTTACTGTAAAAAACAGTGGTGCCATTTTTCCATTTACAGTAATCCACTGTAAAAAAAATTACAATCATAGTTTTTTAAGTAAAACAAAACCGGGCAGCTCAGTCACCAGAATGTTACTGTAAAAAACAGTGGTGCCGTTTTTCCATTTACAGTAATCCACTGTCAAAAAATTAAACAAAAAACTGTCGATTTTACAGTAAAAAAAAAAAAGCGACAGCTCAGTCACCAGAATTTTACTGTAAAAAACAGTGGTTCTGTTTTTCCATTTACAGTAATCCACTGTAAAAAACTAACAAAAAAAACCCTGTAGATTTTACAGTAAAAAACTGACAGCTCAGTCACCAGAATTTTACTGTAAAAAAACAGTGGTGCCGTTTTTCTATTTGCAGTAATCCACTGTAAAAAAAAATTACAATCATAGTTTTTTAAGTAAAACAAAACCTGGCAGCTCAGTCACCAGAATTTACTGTAAAAAAAAAAAAGTGGTACCGTTTTCCCATTTACAGTAATCCACTGTCAAAAAACTGTAGATTTTACAGTAAAAAACCGACAGCTCAGTCACCAGAATTTTACTGTAAAAAACAGTGGTGCCGTTTTTCCATTACCGATAATCTCAAAACTAAAAAAATGACAATAGATTCTTAGGTTAAAAAAAGTTAGTTTTTTTTAAATCATATTACTGTCAACAGAAAAACAGTACCACTACCTTGTGAGAGCAGGCAGATTTCCAATGAGTTTGACTCTATTGGTGTCATCGTCCTCCTCCACTGATCCCATCAACATCATATTTCCTTACAGATCTTGGCCTCGTTCACCAACGGATCATTACCCAACATCTGGTCGTCTACCTCCAAGCAGATCAATGAACGCATCAATCATGCCATCGAGCTTCGCAGCAGTGAGCGCATGCATCAGGAGCACATCACTCCGCTCTCTCTGGTCTTCAAAGACGCACACATCGAGGAGAAGGTGTGGACGTATTTAGACGACCTTGCAAACATTTCTCAATGCTGACTTCCAATTCTCCTTTGTGGCCGCCGTAGTTTTCCCAGATGAGAGATGAAATGTTCAACTCCAACCTGGTCTGTTCCTTCATCATGCTCCTCTTCGTCATGGCTGCCCAGGCGCTCATCTCCGCTCCCAGGTGAGAAGAGACCAACACAAGCTGACGGTTGATAACAAACCTCTTTTGTCTTCTCCCGGCAGGTTGTTCCCAGCCATCCTCCAGTTCTCCCTGTTCCTGCTCACCTACACGCTGCTGCTGCTGCTGGTGTTAGCTGAGGAGTTCCGCTGGTGTCCAGCTCAACTGCAACAATTCTGCTGCTGGATCCATGAGAACAACAGCGCTCGCAGCATTCTCACCCTCCTCGCTATTGTCATCAACTTTGGCTTAGCCTCCATGAACATGGTGAGACCCCATGTCGAGCGCTCAGTGTCATTAGCTGCTCATGAACCGGAATAATAGGACCAATAATAGGACCAACAATGTTGGTAGCTGCCAATGAACTGGAATAATAGTACCAACAATGTTGGTAGCTGCCAATGAAAGGGAATAATAGGACCAACAATAGAACGAACAATGTTGGTAGCTGCCAATGAACTGGAATATTAGGACCAACATTGTTGGTAGCTGCCAATGAACCGGAATAATAGGACCAACAATGTTGGTAGCTGCCAATGAACCGGAATAATAGGACCAACAAAGTTGGTAGCTGCCAATGAACCAGAATAATAGGACAACCAATGTTGGTAACTGCCAATGAAAGGGAATAATAGGACCAACAATAGAAGAAACAATGTTGGTAGCTGCCAATGAACTGGAATATTAGGACCAACAATGTTGGTAGCTGCCAATGAAAGGGAATAATAGGACCAACAATAGAACGAACAATGTTGGTAGCTGCCAATGAACTGGAATATTAGGACCAACATTGTTGGTAGCTGCCAATGAACCGGAATAATAGGACCAACAATGTTGGTAGCTGCCAATGAACCGGAATAATAGGACCAACAAAGTTGGTAGCTGCCAATGAACCAGAATAATAGGACAACCAATGTTGGTAACTGCCAATGAAAGGGAATAATAGGACCAACAATAGAAGAAACAATGTTGGTAGCTGCCAATGAACTGGAATATTAGGACCAACAATGTTGGTAGCTGCCAATGAAAGGGAATAATAGGACCAACAATAGAACGAACAATGTTGGTAGCTGCCAATGAACTGGAATATTAGGACCAACATTGTTGGTAGCTGCCAATGAACCGGAATAATAGGACCAACAATGTTGGTAGCTGCCAATGAACCGGAATAATAGGACCAACAAAGTTGGTAGCTGCCAATGAACCAGAATAATAGGACAACCAATGTTGGTAACTGCCAATGAAAGGGAATAATAGGACCAACAATAGAAGAAACAATGTTGGTAGCTGCCAATGAACTGGAATATTAGGACCAACAATGTTGGTAGCTGCCAATGAAAGGGAATAATAGGACCAACAATAGAACGAACAATGTTGGTAGCTGCCAATGAACTGGAATATTAGGACCAACATTGTTGGTAGCTGCCAATGAACCGGAATAATAGGACCAACAATGTTGGTAGCTGCCAATGAACCGGAATAATAGGACCAACAAAGTTGGTAGCTGCCAATGAACCAGAATAATAGGACAACCAATGTTGGTAACTGCCAATGAAAGGGAATAATAGGACCAACAATAGAAGAAACAATGTTGGTAGCTGCCAATGAACTGGAATATTAGGACCAACAATGTTGGTAGCTGCCAATGAAAGGGAATAATAGGACCAACAATAGAAGAAACAATGTTGGTAGCTGCCAATAAACTGGAATATTAGGACCAACAATGTTGGTAGCTGCCAATGAAAGGGAATAATAGGACCAACAATAGAAGAAACAATGTTGGTAGCTGCCAATGAACTGGAATATTAGGACCAACAATGTTGGTAGCTGCCAATGAACCGGAATAACAGGACCAACAATGTTGGTAGCTGCCAATGAACCGGAATAACAGGACCAACAATGTTGGTGGCTGCCAATGAACCGGAATAATAGGACCAACAATGTTGGTAGCTGCCAATGAACCAGGATAATAGGACCAACAATGTTGGTAGCTGCCAATGAACTGGAATTATAGGACAAACAATGTTGGTAGCTGCCAATGAAAGGGAATAATAGGACCAACAATGTTGGTAGCTGCCAATGAACTGGAATATTAGGACCAACAATGTTGGTAGCTGCCAATGAACCGGAATAATAGGACCAAAAAAGTTGGTAGCTGCCAATGAACCAGAATAATAGGACAACCAATGTTGGTAGCTGCCAATGAACCGTAATAATAGGACCAACAATGTTGGTAGCTGCCAATGAAAGGGAATAATAGGACCAACAATGTTGGTAGCTGCCAATGAACTGGAATATTAGGACCAACAATGTTGGTAGCTTCCAATGAACCGGAATAATAGGACCAACAATGTTGGTGGCTGCCAATGAACCGGAATAATAGGACCAACAATGTTGGTAGCTGCCAATGAACCAGGATAATAGGACCAACAATGTTGGTAGCTGCCAATGAACTGGAATAATAGGACAAACAATGTTGGTAGCTGCCAATGAACTGGAATAATAGGACAAACAATGTTGGTAGCTGCCAATGAAAGGGAATAATAGGACCAACAATGTTGGTAGCTGCCAATGAACTGGAATATTAGGACCAACAATGTTGGTAGCTGCCAATGAACCGGAATAATAGGACCAAAAAAGTTGGTAGCTGCCAATGAACCAGAATAATAGGACAACCAATGTTGGTAGCTGCCAATGAACCGTAATAATAGGACCAACAATGTTGGTAGCTGCCAATGAAAGGGAATAATAGGACCAACAATGTTGGTAGCTGCCAATGAACTGGAATATTAGGACCAACAATGTTGGTAGCTGCCAATGAACCGGAATAATAGGACCAAAAAAGTTGGTAGCTGCCAATGAACCAGAATAATAGGACCAACAATGTTGGTAGCTGCCAATTAACCGGAATAATAGGACCAACAATAGGACCAAGAATTTTGGTAGCTGCCAATGAACCGGAATAATAGGACCAACAATGTTGGTAGCTGCCAATGAAAGGGAATAATAAGACCAACAATAGAACGAACAATGTCGGTAGCTGCCAATGAACTGGAATATTAGGACCAACAATGTTGGTAGCTGCCAATGAACCGGAATAATAAGACAAACAATGTTGGTAGCTGCCAATGAAAGGGAATAATAAGACCAACAATAGAACGAACAATGTCGGTAGCTGCCAATGAACCGGAATAACAGGACCAACAATGTTGGTAGCTGCCAATGAACCGGAATAACAGGACCAACAATGTTGGTGGCTGCCAATGAACCGGAATAATAGGACCAACAATGTTGGTAGCTGCCAATGAACCAGGATAATAGGACCAACAATGTTGGTAGCTGCCAATTAACCGGAATAATAGGACCAACAATAGGACCAAGAATTTTGGTAGCTGCCAATGAACCGGAATAATAGGACCAACAATGTTGGTAGCTGCCAATGAACCGGAATAACAGGACCAACAATAGGACCAACAATGTTGGTAGTTGCCAATGAACCGGAATAATAGGACCAACAGTAGGACCAACAATGTTGGTAGCTGCCAATGAACCGGTATAATAGGACCAACAATGTTGGTAGCTACCAATTAACCGGAATAATGGGACCAACAATAGGACCAACAATTTTGGTAGCTGCCAATGAACCGGAATAATAGGACCAACAATGTTGGTAGCTGCCAATGAACCGGAATAACAGGACCAACAATAGGATCAACAATGTTGGTAGTTGCCAATGAACCGGAATAATAGGACCAACAATGTTGGTAGCTGCCAATGAACCGGTATAATAGGACCAACAATGTTGGTAGCTACCAATTAACCGGAATAATAGGACCAACAATAGGACCAACAATTTTGGTAGCTGCCAATGAACCGGAATAATAGGACCAACAATGTTGGTAGCTGCCAATGAACCGGAATAACAGGACCAACAATAGGATCAACAATGTTGGTAGTTGCCAATGAACCGGAATAATAGGACCAACAATAGGACCAACAATGTTGGTAGTTGCCAATGAACCGGAATAATAGGACCAACAGTAGGACCAACAATGTTGGTAGCTGCCAATGAACCGGTATAATAGGACCAACAATGTTGGTAGCTGCCTATTAACCGGAATAATAGGACCAACAATTTTGGTAGCTGCCAATGAACCGGAATAATAGGACCAACAATGTTGGTAGCTGCCAATGAACCAGAATAACAGGACCAACAATAGGACCAACAATGTTGGTAGCTGCCAATTAACCGGAATAATAGGACCAACAATAGGACCAAGAATTTTGGTAGCTGCCAATGAACCGGAATAATAGGACCAACAATGTTGGTAGCTGCCAATGAACCGGAATAACAGGACCAACAATAGGACCAACAATGTTGGTAGTTGCCAATGAACCGGAATAACAGGACCAACAATAGGACCAACAATATTGGTAGTTGCCAATGAACCGGAATAATAGGACCAACAATAGGACCAACAATTTTGGTAGCTGCCAATGAACCGGAATAATAGGACCAACAATGTTGGTAGCTGCCTATTAACCGGAATAATAGGACCAACAATTTTGGTAGCTGCCAATGAACCGGAATAATAGGACCAACAATGTTGGTAGCTGCCAATGAACCAGAATAACAGGACCAACAATAGGACCAACAATGTTGGTAGCTGCCAATTAACCGGAATAATAGGACCAACAATAGGACCAAGAATTTTGGTAGCTGCCAATGAACCGGAATAATAGGACCAACAATGTTGGTAGCTGCCAATGAACCGGAATAACAGGACCAACAATAGGACCAACAATGTTGGTAGTTGCCAATGAACCGGAATAACAGGACCAACAATAGGACCAACAATATTGGTAGTTGCCAATGAACCGGAATAATAGGACCAACAATAGGACCAACAATTTTGGTAGCTGCCAATGAACCGGAATAATAGGACCAACAATGTTGGTAGCTACCAATTAACCGGAATGATAGGACCAACAATAGGACCAACAATTTTGGTAGCTGCCAATGAACCGGAATAATAGGACCAACAATGTTGGTAGCTGCCAATGAACCGGAATAACAGGACCAACAATAGGACCAACAATGTTGGTAGTTGCCAATGAACCGGAATAATAGGACCAACAATAGGACCAACAATTTTGGTAGCTGCCAATGACCCGGAATAATAGGACCAACAATGTTGGTAGCTGCCAATGAACCGGAATGATAGGACCAACAATAGGACCAACAATTTTGGTAGCTGCCAAGGAACCGGAATAATAGGACCAACAATGTTGGTAGCTGCCAATGAACCGGAATAACAGGACCAACAATAGGACCAACAATGTTGGTAGTTGCCAATGAACCGGAATAATAGGACCAACAATAGGACCAACAATTTTGGTAGCTGCCAATGAACCGGAATAATAGGACCAACAATGTTGGTAGCTGCCAATGAACCGGAATAACAGGACCAACTAAGCTGAGCTAAGATGAGTTGGACACACCTGCACCATGGAGATGCAACAGTAAAATTAAACCCTCAATTGATGTATAATCTTTACCTAAGTGGCTATTTTTAGCTCATTAATTTGTCTCATTTTGATTTGGGACTGTGGAACACGTCTGTGCTTATTTACCTTTTTTTTTAAAAAAGTGCCAACTTCACTGGTTTTGGGTTGTGTACATTAAAACAAGAAATACTCAATTATAATAACCAATACAATTAATAGGAAAGAAAGTAAAAGTGTTTTTTTGTACTGCAGGTGTGTTGCATCGTGACGGACAGAGAAGAGTCTAATGTGTCGGGCAGAGACAACATATCTTCACGCTCACTCACTTTGTGTACATTCCCAGAGGTAATCAACACTTTTGACCATTATGAGTGTTGCAACTCCCAAATCCACTGTTTCTTTACCTATGCAGGTGTTTGTGTTGAGCGGCGTGATCGCCATGGTGACGTGCGCTGTGTTTCTACGTCTCAATTCGCTGCTGAAGCTGGCTGTGTTGCTGCTGGCGGTGGCCGTCTACTCCTACCTCATCCACCTGGCCTTCCTCTCCTTTGCACGCCATGACATGCTGCACAGGTCAGACCATAAAAAGGAATGGTTATTTCCATTCCTTACCAGGCCTTCAAGGAATTAGCACTGTGGGGTTCGTTCCAATTCACGCAAAATCCCCGCGAATAATCAGATCAGATCAGATAGGTCTTTATTGTTATTGCACAAGTACAACGGAACTATGTTTTCAGCACAAACCCGTTCAAGATAAGACAAACAAACAGTGTACAGGGTTACAGAACAGGAACGCTGATGGGTCGCCACAAGGCGCCTCGTAAAAGACGGGAAAAAGGTAAAACGCTGCGGAAAAAAATGAGTAAACAAATACAATCTAGACTGGACTCCTAAGGGGGTCTAGTCTGAAGTGGGAAAAAACGTCCATGCAATGCACACATAAACATGTTACATTTAATCACGACAACTCGCAACAGAGGGTGGAGGAGTTGGGGCCCTGGAGGTCGACTGCTGCTATGAAGCGCTGCCAGCCGTCCATCAACCCGAGGGGAATAATACCTGAGATTTATATAGCGCTTTTCTAAGTACCCAAAGTCGCTTTACATGTAGAACCCATCATTTATTCACATCTGGTGGTGGTAAGGTACTTTCATAGCCACAGCTGCCCTGGGGTAGACTGACGGAAGCGTGGCTGCAATTTGCGCCAACGGCCCCTCCGACCACCACCTGTCATTCATCATTCAATTCACCGGGGTGAGTGGCACCGGGGGCAAAGGGTGAAGTGTCCCGCCCAAGGACACAACGGCAGCGATTTTTGGATGGTAAGAGGCGGGGAGCGAACCTGCAACCCTCAGGTTTCTGGCACGGTTGCTCTACCCACTACGCCATGCCGCCCCCAACCAAAACAAACGATGGTGAATGCGTGGGGTGGGGGATGGGGGGTGTGTGCGTGTGTGCCCAATTGTCTTGGGTGTGATGATGTAATGTTTTTTATAGACTGAGGCCGATCTGCAAAAGTTCGACTCCAGGTGTCGTTGAGGAGGGAGGGAGGTCAAAAGCGTCCATCATTGAGGTGTCCTCGGGGGGTGTTTTTTCAGAGCAGCCTGGTCCTGTTTCCACAGCGTCAAGGCCATTCGAGGGAGTCAAATCGTAGATTAGGATGTTTGTTTTCCGCGAGCAGACAAAACAATGACTTGTCTGTTCTATTCGCCCATGCTGGGTGCTTTCAAATTCAATTCAATTTTCCTTTTCAGCAAGCTTCTCCATGATGTGATCCATCTTGCGATTCAGTTCAGAAATCGCCGCAGTCTGTGTTCCCACAGCCCTGCCCAAACCATCCATTGCGACGAACAGCCTTTGGGCTCCTTGAGTGGCTGCCATCGTCTTACGAATTTGACGATACACTAGAGCAATAATGCGCAGCCTCGCAACTTTATCCAATGCCCTCAACTCCCCAATCAGCGTTATTTTCCCAAATCGAACTTGTCTTTGAGCGGCGTTCAAATGCGCACGTCAATTGTCTGATCAAAACTTGTGTTTTGTTTCTTGTGTAGACGAAGCAGGAACAACAACATGTAACAATATATCGGCTCTTAATTACTCAAACAATACAATTGTCATTGTCCCGCATAGCTCAAACCTACTTCTGGTTCCCGTCTAATGCGCAAAGCCTTCTGAGTAATGTAGTACATACTGGCTCCTCTCCATGTGTTGATGTGTTTACTCTGAGCTGACAGAGCTTCTCACCCTATCTCTAAGGGAGAGCCCCGCCACCCGGCGGAGGAAGCTCATTTGGGCCGCTTGTACCCGTGATCTTGTCCTTTCGGTCATAACCCAAAGCTCATGACCATAGGTGAGCATGGGAACGTCGATCGACCGGTAAATTGAGAGCTTTACCTTCCGGCTCAAGCTCCTTCTTCACTACAACGGATCGGTTCAATGTTAAAGCCTCAAAATATTGCAACTTTTCGAAAAACCTGCCGCCAATTCAGGCATTTTTTTAGGCCGCGGCCGTCATAACAAAGCTCATGAAATCCTGGAGGGACTGACTAACTGATCAGATCATTCCACGGGCCACAGGTCTCACTACGTCAGGAGGAAGTGGATCGCCATTCTTCTCCTGGTCATGTTTATTGTTGCTGTCTTCTACAATGGACGCCAGGTACTTTCGCCATCTCTACATCTTCTGGGTCGCCGGCAATGGACGTAATGCGTTTGCCCTTCTCCTGTCAGTGGGAGGCCACCGCCAGGCTGGACTTCCTGTGGCGTCTGCAGGCCCAGCAGGAAGTGGAGGACATGAGGGAGCTTCGGGAACACAACGAATGTCTTCTGCACAATATTCTGCCCGTGCACGTGGCCCGACACTTCTTGGAGCGCAGCAAGAACGATGAGGTGCAGACAAATACTGATCACTATAGACTTGTTTGCCATATTTCCGTGCGAGATCAATGCTGAGGATAATGCTGTTGTACTGAAACCAATCAACCCTGTCACAGCTTACAGATCAATCCATGTTTTCTTTGTAGGAACTCTACTCCCAGTCATATGATGAAGTGGGAGTCATGTTCGCTTCTGTTGCTGGCTTTAACGAGTACTTTGAGCAAAAAGAGGTCCGACATGAAGGTGTGGACTGCCTACGACTGCTCAATGAGATCATCGCTGGCTTTGATGAGGTAACGCTTGATAGTGATGTGACTTGTTGACAATCATCTGGACAAAATATGTAAGAAAAATAACTGGAGACTGCTGCACAGACAGCCCCCTACACGATAGGATAGTATAGGACTTTATTGTCATTGCCCAACCAGTCTACATGTGCTTTGTGGACTTGGAGAAGGTATTCGACCGTGTCCCTCGGGAAGTCCTGTGCAGAGTGCTCAGAGAGTATGGGGTATCGGACTGTCTGATTATGGCGGTCCGCTCCCTGTACGATCAGTGTCAAAGCTTGGTCTGCATTGCCGGCAGTAAGTCGGACCCGTTTCCAGTGAGGGTTGGACTCTGCCAGTGCTGCCCTTTGTCACCCATTCTGTTCATAACTTTTATGGACAGAATTTCTAGGCGCAGTCAAGGCGTTGAGGGGATCCGGTTTGGTGGCTCCAGGATTAGGTCTCTGCTTTTTGCAGATGATGTGGTCCTGATGGCTTCATCTGGCCAGGATCTTCAGTTCTCACTGGATCGGTTCGCAGCCGAGTGTGAAGCGACTGGGATGAGAATCAGCACCTCCAAGTGCGAGTCCATGGTTCTCGGCCGGAAAAGGGTGGAGTGCCATCTCCGGGTTGGGGAGGAGACCCTGCCCCAAGTGGAGGAGTTCAAGTACTTCGGAGTCTTGTTCACGACTTGCGGAAGAGTGGATCGTGAGATCAACAGGCGGATCGGTGCGGCGTCTTCAGTAATGCGTACGCTGTATCGATCCGTTGTGGTGAAGAAGGAGCTGAGCCGGAAGGCAAAGCTCTCAATTTACCGGTCGATCTACGTTCCCATCCTCACCTATGGTCATGAGCTTTGGGTTATGACCGAAAGGACAGGATCACGGGTACAAGCGGCCCAAATGAGTTTCTTCCGCCGGGTGGCAGGGCTCTCCCTTAGAGATAGGGTGAGAAGCTCTGTCATCTGGGAGGAACTCAAAGTAAGGCCGCTACTCTTCCACATCGAGAGGAGCCAGATGAGGTGGTTCGGGCATCTGGTCAGGATGCCCCCCGAACGCCTCCCTAGGCATGTGTTTCGGGCACGTCCGACCGGTAAGAGGCCACGGGGAAGACCCAGGACACGCTGGGAAGACTATGTCTCCCGGCTGGCCTGGGAACGCCTCGGGATCCCCCGGGAAGAGCTGGACAAAGTGGCTGGGGAGAGAGAAGTCTGGGCTTCCCTGCTTAGGCTGCTGCCCCCGCGACCCAAAGATGGATGGACGAATGCATGCATAAGTACAACGAAACTTTGTTTTCAGCACAAACCCGTTCAAGATTAGACAAACAAACAGTGTACAGGGTTATAGAACAGGAACGCTGATGGGTCGCCAAAGGCGCCCGTAAAAGATAAGAAAAAGGTAAAAAGTTGGGGAAGAAGATGAGTAAAAAAATACAATCTAGACTGGGCTCGCTACTTTAAACATGACTATGAATAAAGAAATAACTCTTAAACATATGTGCATTCTCCACAAAACACACAGAGACTGAGTTAGGGTTAGGTTAGTGTTGAGGTAGAGCAGGCCTGGGCAATTATTTTTGACTCAGGGGGCGGGGGCCAAATTTACAGAATTGTGTCTGGGGGCCGGTATATCTATTTTTAGGAACACTAATACAAAACCTCGCAATAATGTCTGATTGAATGCTAAAACACGTTATGACAGACCGCCTTAAAAACGGAATGGAATTAAACATTTTTTTTACTGAATGAGACACCCAGAATGTACATGAAAATAAAGAATGTGGGATTTACATTATTAACTATGATTGATAAAACACTGAATATTGACAACATATGAACGTCACACCCCCTCTCCATCCACATATTTTACAAAAACGCAACAAAAATGCAACAAACAGTGAAATATGAACGCGAAGGGTAAAAAATAAATCTACCTACGATCTGATACATCACCAAGCTTTAGAACTTTGTTGTGAAAATCTCCTTCCACGTCTGTCCCTGACACCCACATTTCAGGCTGACACTCTGTGGAAACGCTCCCCACCCACACTGCTTGGTGCCTCGTCTGCAATGCTGTGACTTACATTACCATAGTAACTAATTAGATTACCATAGTAACTAATTAGATTACCATAGTGACTAATTAGATTACCATAGTAACTAATTAGATGACCATAGTAACTAGTATATCGTGCAAAAGCGCAGATTCCAACCATTGAAAGACTTTGTATAGTTGAAGACTTACGGTCATTAGAAAACATCACTGCACATCATAATGGCAGCTACACTTTATAAATAATAATAATAATAATAATTAATAATAAAAATAATACTTTTATTTAACCTAACTTAACTTTATACAAAAGCAGATTGCTTTTGATGGTTTTATTTTTAACACTGTCTTACACTACACTTCCTGATGTACAATACAATGCAAAAATGTCAATTTCTGCACAGGGTTAATTTAAAGTTTATCCTGCATCCTCTTTAAAAGTCCAACATTTTCCCCCGTCAGATTTGGACAACCATCTGTTGTCACACCTGCCAGCTTGTCCCATTTCAGTCCAAACACGCATTTACCTATGCATTTACCTGTGGTTGTCCCTTGTAATTGACTGCATGGCTGCCAGCTCCTCCGTGCTTTGAAAGTCTGCAGTTATCCCACGTAAGAAGATGAGCAGCTGGGCGGTGTTAAGTACATCACAGCTCTCATCCAAAGCCAGCGAAAACAGTCAAAGTCGGCCGTTCTGTTCTTCAGCTGAAGCTCCAAGTTCCAGGTGTTGTGCCGGATAATGCACCCCCGCCGTAGAATGCACCCCCTGACGGGAGTGGTATATCAACTAAAGCCCACACTTAAAGTGTCCACGTGCAAGATTGAATCTATTTAAAAAAGTTATTTAATAAGAAGCCAAAAGTGCAAAAACAATAATGTTCGTGTTGGAGGAGTTGTGAATGAATGAAATATGAAATCCATGCTGCAGTCTGCAGGTGTACATCATGTTGTGGCCCAGCAGCGACTGCAGCACGGATTTCATATTCCAGGGACGGCGTGGCGCAGTGGAAAAATGGCCGTGCGCGACCCGAGGGTCCCTGGTTCAATCCCCACCTAGTACCAACCTCGTCATGTCCGTTGTGTCCTGAGCAAGACACTTCACCCTTGCTCCTGATGGGTGCTGGTTAGCGCCTTTCATGGCAGCTCCCTCCATCAGTGTGTGAATGTGTGTGTGAATGGGTAAATGTGGAAGTAGTGTCAAAGCGCTTTGAGTACCTTGAAGGTAGAAAAGCGCTATACAAGTACAACCCATTTATCATTTATTATTCATTCACAACTCCTCCAACACGAACATTATTGTTTTTGCACTTTTGGCTTCTTCTTAAATAACTTTTTCCAATACATTCAATCATGCACGTGGAAACTTTAAGTTGGGCTTTAGTTGATACAACACTCCCGTCAGGGGGTGCATTCTACGCCGGGGGTGCATTATCCGGCACAACACCTGTTATATCAGTGTAACAGAGACCAATAAGCACTCCTTAATAAACTCTCCGTCAGAAAACGCCTCACTTTTTCTGGCAATTTTGTGAGAAATTAGGAAACTTGTCCTGACGGCTGCATCTCAAGGGGTGTGAAATTTGGCAAAAAGTCCTTGTTGGGTTTGCAGTTTTACCATCAACGCATCAGCCTCCCTTGCACGCGCTTCATCAGACAGATTCCGGTATTTTTCCTCGTGCTTCGTCATGTAGTGCCGATTCAAATGATATTCTTTAAACACAGCAACCTGTGTACCACAAATTAAGCACACGGCTTTACCTTTAATTTCTGTAAAGAAATACTTGGCAGTCCATGTCTTGTTTTTTAAACTTTATTTTGTAATTTGTGATTGCCGCTGTTCACATTCACTCACACGCATACGTCCACACGGAAGCAATACAAATAACGCTTTTCAAAACAAAAGCAGCACCGTTGTATTGCGCACTCGACATAGATACTTTTTTAAATTTATTTTGTAATTTATGATTGGCCCTCACGCGGGCCGGACAGGGACGCACAAAGGGCCGGATTTGGCCCGCGGGTCGCAGAATGCCCAGGTCTGCGCTAGGGCCACGTTTAGGATGTTGATGTCACGGCGATAGAAATAGTGTTAGGGTTAAAGGAAGGTTAATATAAGTGTAATAGGGTAGGATTAGGTTTAGAGCGAGGGTTAGTGTTGAGTTAAAAATAGTCAGTTGTTAGCATTAGGATAGCTAGAGGGTTATAGTTAGTTTTAGAGTTGGGGGTTAGGATTAGAGCACAGGTTTTATACTCAAGGCCTGGGGGCGAAACCTGGCTCGTGAAAGCCTTGAAAATAATATGTATTGAACTCTGTAACTTTGGAGGGTTTTGCCGAATTACCACAAAATTTGATGCACACTTTTAAAGGACTGACAAAAACATGTGTGTCAAATTTTAGCAAGATTGGTTGTAAAACATGGCCAAATATGGCAAAATATGTAAAAAAAAATAAAAAAGTTTAATTGTCCATAAGTCTTTGAGCATTTTTCTAATGATTATAAAAGTTTGAGGATATTTGTATTACATGTTTGCTAGCCTTTCTTCCAAATAATTGTAACCACGACCCATAGAGGGCGCCACAAATTAATGGTAAAAAATGAGGACAATCAATGGTGTAATCTTCTTTGAACTTCTGCACACAAAAGGATAAACATTTGTCAAAATATACACCTCTAATGTGTTGCATTTGCTATTATTCTTCTAAAAAAAACTGCACCATATGGTGGCGCTATTATCAAAGCCCAACAGTCAAGTTGACTTGAAATTTTTCACACAGCTCAACAGAGTCTACAGAATAACCCACTGTAACTTTGGGGTCTTTGGCAGAATAACCACAAAATTCGATACACACCTTTAAGGGACTGACAAGAACATGTGTGCCAAATTTTAGCAAGATTGGTTGTCGAACATGTCAAAAATATGTAAAAAAATAAATAAATAAAAAATGTTTAATTGTCCAAAAGTCATTGAGCATTTTTCTAATGATTATAAAACTTTGAGGATATTTGTATTACATGTTTGCTAGCCTTTCTTCCAAATAATTGTAACCACGACCCATAGAGGGCGCCACAAAAAAACGAGGACAATCAATGGTGGAAGTCTTCTGCTTTTGAACTGCTGCACACAAAAGGATAAATATTTGTCAAAATATATACATCTACTATGTTGCATTTAATATTATTCTTATAAAAAAAACTGCACCATATGGTGGCGCTATTTTCAAAGCCCAACAGTCAAGTTGACTTGAAATTTCTCACACAGCTCAACACACTCTACAGAATAACCCACTGTAACTTTGGGGTGTTTGGCCGAATTACCACAAAATTCGATACACACTTTTAAGGGACTGACAAGAACATGTGTGCCAAATTTTAGCAAGATTGGTTGTCGAACATGTCGAAAATATGTTAAAAAAATAATAAAATGTTTAATTGTCCATAAGTCATTGAGCATTTTTCTAATGATTATAAAACTTTGAGGATATTTGTATTACATGTTTGCTAGCCTTTCTTCCAAATAATTGTAACCACGACCCATAGAGGGCGCCACAAAAAAACAAGGACAATCAATGGTGGAAGTCTTCTACATTTGAACTGCTGCACACAAATGGATAAACATTTGTCAAAATATACGCCCCTACTGTGTTGCATTTGCTATTATTCTTCTGAAAAAACTGCACCATATGGTGGCGCTATTTTCAAAGCCCAACAGTCAAGTTGACTTGAAATTTCTCACAGAGCTCAACAGACTCTACAGAATAACCCACTGTAACTTTGGGGTGTTTGGCAGAATAACCACAAAATTCAATACACACTTTTAAGGGACTGACAAGAACATGTGTGCCAAATTTTAGCAAGATTGGTTGTCGAACATGTCGAAAATATGTAAAAAAAAAAAAAAAAAAAAAAAAAAAAGTTTAAGTGTCCATAAGTCATTGAGCATTTTTCTAATGATTATAAAAGTTTGAGGATATTTGTATTACATGTTTGCTAGCCTTTCTTCCAAATAATTGTAACCACGACCCATAGAGGGCGCCACAAATTAATGGGAAAAAACGAGGACAATCAATGGTGGAAGTCTTCTACTTTTGAACTGCTGCACACAAAAGGATAAATATTTGTCAAAATATATACATCTACTATGTTGCATTTAATATTATTCTTCTAAAAAAAACTGCACCATATGGTGCCGCTATTTTCAAAGCCCAACAGTCAAGTTGACTTGAAATTTCTCACACCGTTCAACACACTCTACAGAATAACCCACTGTAACTTTGGGGTGTTTGGCAGAATAACCACAAAATTCGATACACACTTTTAAGGGACTGACAAGAACATGTGTGCCAAATTTTAGCAAGATTGGTTGTCGAACATGTCGAAAATATGTAAAAAAAAAAATAAAAAATTTAATTGTCCATAAGTCATTGAGCATTTTTTTAATGATTATAAAAGTTTAAGGATATTTGTATTACATGTTTTCTAGCCTTTCTTCCAAATAATTGTAACCACGACCCATAGAGGGCGCCACAAAATACGAGAACAATCAATAGTAGAAGTCTTGTACTTTTGAACTGCTGCACACAAAAGGATAAATATTTGTCAAAATATACACATCTACCATTTTGCATTTGCTATTATTCTTCTAAAAAAACTGCACCATATGGTGGCGCTATTTTCAAAGCCCAACAGTCAATCCTCACCAAGGTCATGAGCTTTGGGTTGTGACCGAAAGGACAAGATTATACAAGATTTGAATTGTAATTGTTATTTGTTATGTCTTGTATATATTGTATATATGTAGCAGTGGCGGGCCGTGCATTTCACATCTAGGCCTTCAGTGATGTCCTACTTAGTCCGACTTTAGTAACTAACTCTCATAATACCATCATTTATGTCACCACATGACCACGGCTGGAGAAATAGTAAACAGAAACACACTTGCGCGCACTGGGCATTGAATCACCGCAATAGTGTAAGAAACGGGCTATATTCCTACGTATTTAAAAATCCTAAAATCCGCATCAGCAATTAAAAGGTATCTGTAAAGCCTAATATGACGCAAAGAGAATATGATGAGTACTTGTATATATTTAGGGAAAGTAAATTAAAAAAAACATTGACTTATCAATTTATGATCATGATTTATGTTAGGCCAGCAGAGAAGGCATTGCTGGCCCTGACGGCCCACCCCTGATATAAAGTATGTATATACTACATATATGTTGTATTGTTATATAATCCATCCATCCATCCATCTTCTTCCGCTTATTCGAGGTCGGGTCGCGGGGGCAGCAGCCTAAGTAAGCAGGGAAGCCCAGACTTCCCTCTCTCCAGCCACTTCGTCCAGCTCCTCCCGGGGGATCCCGAGGCGTTCCCAGGCCAGCCGGGAGAGATAGTCTTCCCAACGTGTCCTGGGTCTTCCCCGTGGTCTCCTACCGGTCGGACGTGCCCGAAACACCTCCTTAGGGAGGCGTTCGGGTGGCATCCTGACCGGCCCCTCTCGATGTGGAGGAGCAGCGGCTTTACCTTGAGTTCCTCCCGAATGGCAGAGCTTCTCACCCTATCTCTAAGGGAGAGCCCCGCCACCCGGCGGAGGAAACTCATTTCGGCCGCTTGTTTCCGTGATCTTGTTCTTTCGGTCATAACCCAAAGCTCATGACCATAGGTGAGGATGGGAACGTAGATCGACCGGTAAATTGAGAGCTTTGCCTTCCGGCTCAGCTCCTTCTTCACCACAACGGATCGATACAGCGTCCGCATTACTGAAGACGCCGCACCGATCCGCCTGTCGATCTCACGATCCACTCTTCCCTCACTCGTGAACAAGACTCCGAGGTACTTGAACTCCTCCACTTGGGGCAGGGTCTCCTCCCCAACCCGGAGATGGCACTCCACCCTTTTCCGTGCGAGAACCATGGACTCGGACTTGGAGGTGCTGATTCTCATCCCAGTCGCTTCACACTCGGCTGCGAACCGATCCAGCGAGAGCTGAAGATCCTGGCCAGATGAAGCCATCAGGACCACATCATCTGCAAAAAGCAGAGACCTAATCCTGCAGCCACCAAACCGGATCCCCTCAACGCCTTGACTGCGCCTAGAAATTCTGTCCATAAAAGTTATGAACAGAATCGGTGACAAAGGGCAGCCTTGGCGGAGTCCAACCCTCACTGGAAACGTGTCCGACTTACTGCCGGCAATGCGGACCAAGCTCTGACACTGATCAATTTACTGGTCGATCTACGTTCCCATCCTCACCTATGGTCATGAGCTTTGGGTTATGACCGAAAGGACAAGATCACGGGTACAAGCGGCCGAAATGAGTTTCCTCCGCCGGGTGGCGGGTCTCTCCCTTAGAGATAGGGTGAGAAGCTCTGTCATCCGGGGGGAGCTCAAAGTAAAGCCACTGCTCCTCCACATGGAGAGGAGCCAGATGAGGTGGTTCGGGCATCTGGTCAGGATGCCACCCGATCGCCTTCCTCGGGAGGTGTTTAGGGCACGTCCGACCGGTAGGAGGCCACGGGGAAGACCCAGGACACGTTGGAAAGACTATGTCTCCCGGCTCGCCTGGGAACGCCTCGGGATCCCCCGGGAAGAGCTGGACGAAGTGGCTGGGGAGAGGGAAGTCTGGGCTTCCCTGCTTAGGCTGCTGCCCCCGCGACCCGACCTCGGATAAGCGGAAGAAGATGGATAGATGGATGGATATTGAGGGGAGTCGCCCGGACATTGTATCCTTCTACAATCTCCAGCACGCTCCGCCAAAAGATTTGTATGCCTCCTTCTTTTATTTTGGACCCTCCCCGACCACATGGCCACGGCTGTTTCCAAAGGACAAAGGTCGCAAAAAGTTCACAGAAAAGGTCGTAAACAATTCACAGGAAAGGTCAATTCAAAAATAGTTCAAAAAGAGGTCCATAAAATAGTTCAAAAAGAGTTCGTCTGGAAATTGGGCAGATTCTGTCATCTTTCCGCTTTGAAGTCCTTGGGCCAGAACAACATCCTTCTGCTGATTACCATACATGAGAGAAAACAGAAAACCCTTCATGTGGCTTTCCCCCTTACCCAGTGGAGTTTTACGAGCCTTCTTCTTGGTACGTTTCAAAGACAGCTTTTGTCTTCTTGCTAAGAACTAATTTCAACACAAAGTGTTTCGTGATAACTTACAAACAATTATTCTAACATTTTAATCGCTGCGTTTCTCTTCAGCTACTGGAGGAGTCGTACTTCCACTATGTGGAGAAGATCAAGACCATCGGGAGCTGCTACATGGCCGCCTCTGGTCTCGCTCCAGACAGACAGGTGTGACGTAACTTCTTTTAAATGTGCCTATTTCAAGTCCGCATCCGTCTGACTCTGCTTTAGGTGTGCATGGACGAATGGAATCACTTGAGCGAGCTGGTTCTGTTTGCCCTGGCCATGCAGGAGACCTTGAAGGAGATTAACAGGCACTCGGCCAAAGACTTTCAGCTCCGTGTCGGTAAGTAGCTGACTGTGCACACACTTAAGTAAACAACATCAGCTTATACAAAGCTTGATCTGAATACCGTATATTTCGGACTATAAGGCGCACTTAAAATCCTTTCATTTTCTCAAAACTCGACGGTGCACCTTATAACCCGGTGGGCCTAATGTACGGACTAATTTTGGTTGCGCTTACCGACCTCGAAGCTATTTTATTTGGTACATGGTGAAATGATAAGTGTGACCAGTAGATGGCAGTCACACATAAGAGATACGTGTAGACTGCAAGATGACTCAAGTAAACAACACCAACATTTTACATGTTGTTATGTATCACTAAGGGGAGATGACGGCAACAGACACCAGGTGGCAGTAATGTTCAATAATTTATTATATATATAGTCAATATATATATAATAATATCAATCAATCAATCAATCAATCTTTATTTATATAGCCCTAAATCACAAGTGTCTCAAAGGGCTGCACAAGCCACAACGACATCCTCGGTACAAAGCCCACATACGGGCAAGGAAAAACTCACCCCAGTGGGACGTCGATGTGAATGACTATGAGAAACCTTGGAGAGGACCGCATATGTGGGTAACCCCCCCCCCCCCCCCCCCCCCCCCCAGGGGAGACCGAAAGCAATGGATGTCGAGTGGGTCTGACATAATATTGTGAGAGTCCAGTCCATAGTGGATCCAACATAATAGTAAGAGTCCAGTCCATAGTGGGGCCAGCAGGACACCATCCCGAGCGGAGACGGGTCAGCAGCGCAGAGATGTTCCCAGCCGATGCACAGGCGAGCGGTCCACCCCGGGTCCCGACTCTGGACAGCCAGCACTTCATCCATGGCCACCGGACCTGTGCCCCCCCCCCCTCAAGGAAAAGGGGAGCAGAGGAGAAAAGAAAAGAAACGGCAGATCAACTGGTCTAACAGGGGGGCTATTTAAAGGCTAGAGTATACAAATGAGTTTTAAGATGGGACTTAAATACAAAACAATACTAACAAATAAGCTAACATAAAGGAAATGGAAGAGTGTGTGTGTGTGTGAGGCTATGTGCGTAGTTAGCTGAAGTGTGTGTTACCAAGTGTTGATGAGAGCGAAGGAACGAGGCAGTCCATGGGGCAGGCAGGTGATCCGGGGCGAGAGAGAGGCGTCAGAGTCCGGGGGCGAGCGAGGAGTCGAGGAACGGGCGAGGCAGTCGAGATCCAGGGCAACGGAAGGAAAACGCTGCGGGAACACGGGAGAAGACAAATCAAGCCTACACCTACTCAGTGGCCTAGTGGTTAGAGTGTCCGTCCTGAGATCGGTAGGTTGGGAGTTCAAATCCCGGCCGAGTCATACCAAAGACTATAAAAATGGGACCCATTACCTCCCTGCTTGGCACTCAGCATCAAGGGTTGGAATTGGGGGTTAAATCACCAAAAATGATTCCACCGCTGCTGCCCACTGCTCCCCTCACCTCCCAGGGGGTGATCAAGGGTGATGGGTCAAATGCAAAGAATAATCTCGCCACACCTAGTGTGTGTGTGACAATCATTGGTACTTTAACTTTAACTTTAAGCCACGGAGAGGAAGCAAGGATAGAGCATAAAGCTTGTCGCTTACGATACACCATTTGAGAACTAAGTTTCCGCCAGGATCCCTGGGTCCACTGGTCCTTTAAGCGGCTCGCCCTCATCAGTCCCAGGTGTGCGGATTGACGATTGTCTGCAGGCTCGTCGCTGCGTGGGCGTGCTCCCGCAGAGGAACACATGTTCCGTTGAAAATATAGAACATTACACGCGGCGCTCAAAAATCTTTAAAATGTTTTAGTAGGACTTTGGTAAGCTATGAAGCCACACCGCTTGGTGGATTATACTGTGCTTCAACATACCAGTATTATTACGGTGTGTGTGTATAAAGTGGGGCGGCGTGGCGCCGTTGGGAGAATGGCCGTGCTAGCGACCTGAGGGTTTCTGGTTCAATCCCCACCTTCTACCAACCTCGTCACGTCCGTTGTGTCCTTGAGCGAGACACTTCACCCTTGCTCCTGATGGGTGGTGGTTAGCGCCTTGCATGGCAGCTCCCTCCATCAGTGTGTGAATGTGTGTGTGAATGTGGAAATAGTGTCAAAGCGCTTTGAGTACCTCGAAGGTAGAAAAGCGCTATACAAGTTGTGGAGGTTGCCCTCCCGTGGGTCCTCCAGACCACCAAGCATTGCCATGCGAGCCCGGTTCAGGGTTACAAGATAGTTTTATTTTGTGAATAAAGTCTCTCCATTGCTTTCCAGCAATTGTCTTTTTGTGGCTCTCGTTCTGGCTCGTGCTCTCGCCCCAGCTCCCCATAATGTCTCTCCTCCCGGTTGCTGCTTATACAGAGATGCGCGGATAGGCAATTATTTCATCCGCAACCGCATCAGAAAGTCGTCAACCATCCGCCATCCACCCGATGTAACGTTTGATCAGAACTGCACCCGCCCGCCATCCGCCCGCACCCGCCCGTTGTTATATATCTAATATAGACGATGCAAGGCATTAGTGAGGCATACCTGCCAACTACTCCGGTTTTCCCGTAATTCGTACGGTTTTCATCAACCTATTCCGGGTTACGGTTGCAGTGATAAAAAATACGGTTTTTCATTAATTTAAAAAAAAAAAAGGGTGAAAACTAGGCGAATTGCACCTTGTGCAGACAAGATTTTTCGATCGGACACGGAGGAATTAGCGATGTAAAAGACCACGTTGGGACAAAAAAACACAAGTCTAATGCCGTTGCTAGCGATACAAGTGGAAAACTTTCAACGTTTTTCGTCGCCCAAACAGATTCTTTGGATGTGATAAATGCCGAAGTTTTATTTACGGAGGCAATAATTGAGCATGGACTTCCAATCGCACTGGCTGATCACATGGGACAGTTAAATGTTTGTAATGCAACCTTTAAAAATCATTACGCGGTGATCGCGGTCCCAAAAATAAACTTTTCTTGCATGATAATGTCCAGAAAAATTTGCTTTATATTACTATAGAGTCCTTTTAACGAATGAGTTTGATGGTTTATCACAAACCTTAAATGAAAGAAGTCCTTTGTTCTCCTGCACTATGCATGCGCTTTGGCCTTGTTTCGTGTTTGGTGCGCAATCCTGTCGGCTGTATTTCACAGCACGACATACTGTTAAAAGTGTTTATACTATTTATGCTTTCAAGTCCAAGTTGAAGAAATCTTGTTAAATGTTGACAGCATAACTACCAAAATACAGAAGTATGTCCTTAATATTTTTGCAGTGCTATTTCTGTTGAAAAGTTCAAATGATTACATTAGAGATGTGATGTGCCACTTTTCAAGTGTCTGATGGCTTAAATTAATTTTCATTAATTTTTCATATTTTGAATTCTTTTGAAAGGCTTACAAAAAAACTACATTTGAATTGTAATTCCATGCTATTGACAGGACTATTAATTTTAATGAAGTTAGCTTACCATGTTTACAGTATGATAATTGTGATAGAAATGTGAATTTTAGGCACAGAATATTTTTTACAATTGAACAAGGCAGTAGATTATACAAGCTTGGACAGAAAGTTAATAATGACACCAATTTTTTTTTTAATGGAATTGTTTAGTACTGTTTTACCATTTGTTTACTGTAAAAAGTGTTTATACTGTTTATACTTTCAATTAACAAATTGAAGTCTTGTGAAAGGTTGACAGGATAACTGGCATTAACTGTCAAAATAATTTCAAACTATTGAAGTTAGCTTACAGAATAAACATGTCAATCAACCCATATGATTTTTGCTGTAATATTTTTGTTTTGAAAAGTCACTGTGACTGATAGAAAAGTGATGGTTTTAGCAACATTTTAACCTGTCTGAATGCTAATAATCATTTTGCGTCGGGGGGCGAAGCCCTGAACCCTCCACCAGGACTTTGTCCTGGACCTACCGGGGCCTGCGGCCCCTGGACCCTGGCTACTAGGTTTTTCTGATTTCAAAAGTTGGCAGGTATGGTGAGGTTATAAAGCTTTTGCCTGTTAAAGAAAGGAGACTGATCCAATGCAGCACAGACTTTCGCGTGCCACGCTGTCACGACCCAGACGCACACCAGTGCGCAATCATATGGGAGCCGCGCTGAGCGCACCTCCAAGCGCGTCTCACTGCCGGCGACGGCCGGGTATGGGCCCGACGCTCCAGCGCCATCCATTTTCAGGGCTAGTTGATTCGGCAGGTGGGTTGTTACACATTCCCTAGCGGGTTCCGACTTCCATGGCCACCATCCTGCTCTCTATATCAACCAGGGTGAGCCCCACCCCTTTCGTGAGCGCACTGCGCGCGGAGTGACCCTTGTTACGCGCCCCCGGCAACAGGGGTGACGGGCAGGTAAGCTGCGCGGGCGGAGCGCGCGGAGTGACCCCTGTTACGAGCCCCCGGCCACGGGGGTGGCGGGCAGGTAAGCTGCTTACCTGCTGCGCGTGACGCCGGCCGCGGCGAAGGCGGACGAGGCGGGGTGTCGGTGCGGTGGGCGCGGTGGTGACCCAGGACGTGCGTCGGGCCCTTCTCGCGGATCGCCTCAGCTACGGCTCCCGGTGGGGCCCTCTCGGGGGAAGGGGCCTCGGTCCCGGACCCCGGCGAGGCGTCCCTTCTCCGCTCCGTAAAAGTGTCCATCTCTTTTCTTTTTTTTTCTTCTGTTGTGGCATATGCAGCAGGTGCCTGCTCGTTTTTCGTATGTGGGTAACAACATTTAACTATGTATATATATTTCCCAATTGGTTTAACTGCCACCCGCCTGAATCTATTTAAAATCTAATTTTTTTTTATTTCAATCGCCCGACCCGATCCGACCCGACCCGCGGATAAAATCTAATTTTTTTTAATTTCATCCGCCCGATCCGCGGATAATCCGCATCTCTACTGCTTATACAGAGCGACAGGTGATTAGATAACAAGGCCCAGGTGGGCCATCTAGGCACCTGTCGCTGACTTCGAGGCCGGTCCTGGCACACCTCGCTTCGCTGCAGGCCCGCAGGCCACGCCCCCCTCCACACAAGTATCTACCATTTACCATTTTAGACATATTTGGCGTTTTGTTTTGCAATAATATGCAAAAACAACTTTTCCTACCTTCTGGTACCTGCTGGTCTGAAAATTAGCGCGTGTTCACCTTTGTAGTCCGTGGGACAACGTAGTCGATAAGCGTCTTCCTTTTCTCAATCTTCTTGTTATGGGACATGCAACCGTCGGAAACAGCGGGAGGCAGTGTGCAGGTAAAAAGGTGTCTAATGCTGAAACCAAAAATAAACAAAAGGTGAGTGCCCCTAAGAAAAGGCATTGAAGCTTAGGGAAGGCTATGCAGAAATAAAACTAAAACTGAACTGGCTACAAAGTAAACAAAAACAGAATGCTGGACGACAGCAAAGACTTACTGTGGAGCAAAGACGGCGTCCTCAATGTACATCGGAACATGACATGACAATCAACAATGTCCCCACAAAGAAGGATAAAAACAACTGAAATAGTCTTGATTGCTAAAACAAAGTAGATGCGGGGAATATCGCTCAAAGGAAGACATGAAACTGCTACAGGAAAATACCAACAAAAAAGAAAAAGCCACCAAAATAGGAGCGCAAGACAAGAAGTAAAACACTACACACAGGAAAACAGCAAAAAAGTCCACATAAGTCAGGGTGTGATGTGACAGGTGGTGACAGTACACCTACTTTGAGACAAGAGCTATAGTGATGCATGCTTGGTTATGCTTTAAAGTCATATACAACAATTGCGACGACAACTTTTTACTGTCGTTTTTTAATAATTTCTGCTGGTGGTGTGCCTCCGCATTTTTTCAACGCAAAAAAATGTGCCTTGGCTCAAAAAATGTTGAAAAACACTGATCTATGCAACATTTTGACCAAAGAACCACCATTACATGTTATGTAGACCCATACTTGCCAACCCTCCCGGATTTTCCGGGAGACTCCCGAAATTCAGCGCCTCTCCCGAAAACCTCCCGGACAAATTATCTCCCGAAAATCTCCCGAAATTCAGGCGGACCTGAGTGACGTGTCGACAGCCTGTTTTCACGTCCGCTTTCCCACAATATAAACAGCGTGCCTTCCCAATGACGTTATAACTGTAGAATGATCGAAGGGCGAGTTTTTGGTTTCTTAAGTGGGTTTTATTGTTAGGCAGTTTCATTAACGTCCTCCCAGCGCGGTAACAACAGCAGTCACGTTTTTGTCTACCGTAAAGCAGTTCGTCAATGTTGTGACACTCTTAAACAGGACAATACTGCCATCTAGTGTACATGCATATGTGACAATAACATCTACGACTTTTCGAGAGTGCAGTGCACAACTGCGCACACAACAAGGAGACGAAGCAGAATGCATCATCAGAGAGGGTGTTCAGCATGGTTCGAAAAATAGTGACAGAGAATAGAACAAGGATGGACAATTCAACCCTTAACTCAACAATGAGTAGATGAGTGTTATGTGTGTGTATATGTGTAAATAAATTAACACTGAAATTCAAGTATTTCTTTTATATATATATATATATGTATGTGTGGGGAAAAAATCACAAGACTATTTCATCTCTACAGGCCTGTTTCATGAGGGGAGGTTCCCTCAATCATCAGGAGATTTTAATGGGAGCATTCACATACCATGGATTATATAGGGCACAGAGTGGGTGGGTACAGGCTGGTGTAGGGGCGTGGTGATTGGCTCATGTGTTACCTAGGAGGTGTTTCCGTCTGTGGCGGCATGCTGTTACAATTTCGCTGCGCTTGTTGAGGGATGACAGGTCTGGACGGTAAATAATAAACAGTTTCTCTTTCAAGCATAGGTTGCATCTTTTATTACCACTATTGTAAGGTGTGCTGGATGCAAGAATTTGCCATGTTATTGAATATTCAACATTATTGTCTTTGAGGTCCCAAATGTGTTTGCTGAGTTCTGTGGTATTCCGCAGGTTTTGGTTCCTGAAAGAAGCCTTGTGATTGTTCCATCTGGTTTTGAACTCTCTCTCGGTTAATCCTACATATGTGTCGGATGTGTTAATGTCCTTGCGTGTTACCTTAGATTGGTAGACAACTGATGTTTGTAAGCACCCCCCGTTGAGAGGGCAATCAGGTTTCTTTCGACAGTTGCAACCTTTGTTGGTTTTGGAGTCGCTCTGTCCGGGGGTCGACGGCTCATTTGCAATTGTTTTGTTGTGGTTTGAGATGATTTGTCGTATATTGTTCATGCAGCTGTAGCTCAATTTAATGTTGTTCTTGTTGAATACTTTTCTTAGGGTGTTGTCTTTGGGAAAGTGTTTGTCAATCAGATTGAGGAATTTGTGTCCAATGTTAGTTGAGACGTTTTTGCTGTATGGGGGGTTGTACCAGATGATGTCGTTTCGTTTTCTGTTCTTTTTCGGTTGGTTTCCTGGCGTGGGTTCATAGGTGAGGGTGAAATTGTATCCGCTTTCATCAAGGGCTTTTTGGTACGGGGGGGTTGCTTGGTCAAATTCAGCTTTGCTAGATGACAGCATCGATAGCCTTTTATTAATTCCGGTAGGTATTCTTTTCGTGGTGGTGGGTGGGTGGTTGCTGTCATGGTGCACGTATTGGAGTGTTGTGTTGGCTTTCGTGAATGGTTGGTAGCTGTTATTTCTCAGGTTGAAAGTGACGTCAAGGAAGTTGACGGTTTGCTTGTTGGCTTCAATCGTGATCCGTAGGCCGTTCTCTTTGAAAATTTTGGCATATGCGCTTCTTGGTATTCTCGCTGCTCCTTGGCGAGGCGCGACACACTGCCAGTCCGTCATCACGGTAAATACCAAGGTTCAGATTGAGGCTGGCGAGCTGGGAGAGGAGGAAACTCCCAACGAGTTCACACAAGAAAACCTAGTGTCTGTGATAAAGTCCCTCATTTTTGTGTATCAGGCATCGCACACGGCCCAGTGGTAGCAGGTGTTATCGGCGCCAGCAAGCCCCAATATGATATCTGGGGCTCCACGGTGAACTTGGCCAGTCGCATGGACAGCACGGGGGTGAGCGGACGCATCCAGGTGCCCGAGGTCACCAGAAGGATCCTGGCGGAGTGGGGCTTTGTCTTGGAGTTACGTGGCGAAATCTTTGTCAAGGGGGTGAGCGTCTCAAAGTGGTCCTGCTGTCATGTCATAGGTACTCTGGTTTAGATTGCCCCTTAGACCAGGGGCCCGGCAAGCCAATGAAGGCAACACATGATGTAAGTGTCTATATTAGTGATATTAGCCTACTATCAAAATTACTTTAAAGTCTTATATAAGTGTTACAATGAAGGCAACACATGATGTAAGTGTCTATATTAGCTATATTAGCCTACTATCAAAATGACTGTAAAAGTCTTATATAAGTGTTATAATGAAGACAACACATGATGTAAGTGTCTATATTAGCCTACTATCAAAATGACTTTAAAAGCCTTGTATAAGTGTTATAATGAAGACAACACGTGTCTATATTATCTATATTAGCCTACTATCAAAATGACTTTAAAAGTCTTATATAAGTGTTATAATGAAGGCAACACATGATGTAAGTGTCTATATTAGTGATATTAGCCTACTATCAAAATTACTTTAAAAGTCTTATATAAGTGTTATAATGAAGGCAACACATGATGTAAGTGTCTATATTAGCCTACTATCAAAATGACTTTAAAAGTCTTATATAAGTGTTATAATGAAGACAACACATGATGTAAGTGTCTATATTAGCTTACTATCAAAATGACTTTAAAAGTCTTGTATAAGTGTTATAATGAAGACAACACATGTCTATGTTAGCAATATTAGCTTACTATCAAAATGACTTTAAAAGTGTTATATAAGTGTTATAATGAAGGCAACACATGATGTAAGTGTCTATATAAGCTATATTAGCCTACTATCATAATGACTTTAAAAGTCTTATATAAGTGTTATAATGAAGACAACACATGTCTATGTTAGCAATATTAGCCTACTATCAAAATGACTTTAAAAGTCTTATATAAGTGTTATAATGAAGGCAACACATGATGTAAGTGTCTATATTAGCTATATTAGCCTACTATCAAAGTGACTTTAAAAGTCTTATATAAGTGTTATAATGAAGGCAACACATGATGTAAGTGTCTATATTAGCGATATTAGCCTACTATCAAAATGTCTTTAAAAGTCTTATATAAGTGTTATAATGAAGGCAACACATGATGTAAGTGTCTATATTAGCTATATTAGCCTACTATCAAAATGACTTTAAAAGTCTTATATAAGTGTTATAATGAAGGCAACACATGATGTAAGTGTCTATATTAGCAATATTAGCCTACTATCAAAATGACTTTAAAAGTCTTATATAAGTGTTATAATGAAGACAACACATGTCTATATTAGCTATATTAGCCTACTATCAAAATGACTTTAAAAGTCTTATATACTGTAAGTGTTACAATGAAGGCAACACATGATGTAAGTGTCTATATTAGCTATATTAGCCTACTATCAAAATGACTGTAAACGTCTTATATAAGTGTTATAATGAAGACAACACATGATGTGTTTATATTAGCCTACTATCAAAATGACTTTAAAAGTCATATATAAGTGTTACAATGAAGACAACACATGATGTAAGTGTCTATATTAGCCTACCATCAAAATGACTTTAAAAGTCTTATATAAGTGATACAATGAAGGCAACACATGATGTAAGTGTCTATATTAGCTATATTAGCCTACTATCAAAATGACTGTAAAAGTCTTCTATAAGTGTTATAATGAAGACAACACATGATGTAAGTGTCTATATTAGCCTACTATCAAAATGACTTTAAAAGTCTTATATAAGTGTTATAATGAAGGCAACACATGATGTAAGTGTCTATATTAGCTGTATTAGCCTACTATCAAAATGACTTCAAAAGTCTTATATAAGTGTTATAATGAAGGCAACACATGATGTCAGTGTCTATATTAGCCTACTATCAAAATGACTGTAAAAGTCTTATATAAGTGTTATAATGAAGACAACACATGATGTAAGTGTCTATATTAGCCTACTATCAAAATGACTTTAAAAGTCTTATATAAGTGTTATAATGAAGGCAACACATGATGTAAGTGTCTATATTAGCTGTATTAGCCTACTATCAAAATGACTTCAAAAGTCTTATATAAGTGTTATAATGAAGGCAACACATGATGTCAGTGTCTATATTAGCCTACTATCAAAATGACTGTAAAAGTCTTATATAAGTGTTATAATGAAGACAACACATGATGTAAGTGTCTATATTAGCCTACTATCAAAATGACTTCATAAGTCTTATATAAGTGTTATAATGAAGACAACACATGTCTATGTTAGCAATATTAGCCTACTATCAAAATGACTTTAAAAGTCTTATATAAGTGTTATAATGAAGGCAACACATGATGTAAGTGGCTATATTAGCCTACTATCAAAATGACTTTAAAAGTCTTATATAAGTGTTATAATGAAGACAACACATGTCTATATTAGCCATATTAGCCTACTATCAAAATGACATTAAAAGTCTTATATAAGTGTTATAATGAAGGCAACACATGATGTAAGTGTCTATATTAGCTATATTAGCCTACTATCAAAATGACTTTAAAAGTCTTATATAAGTGTTATAATGAAGGCAACACATGATGTAAGTGTCTATGTTAGCTATATTAACCTACTATCAAAATGACTTTAAAAGTATTATATAAGTGTTATAATGAAGACAACACATGTCTATATTAGCTATATTAGCCTACTATCAAAATGACATTAAAAGTCTTATATAAGTGTTATAATGAAGGCAACACATGATGGAAGTGTCTATATTAGCTATATGAGCCTACTATCAAAATGACTTTAAAAGTCTTATATAAGTGTTATAATGAAGGCAACACATGATGTAAGGGTCTATATTAGCCTACTATCAAAATGACTTTAAAAGCCTTATTTAAGTGTTATAATGAAGACAACACATGATGTGTCTGTATTAGCCTACTATCAAAATGACTTTAAAAGTCTTATATAAGTGTTATAATGAAGGCAACACATGATGTAAGTGTCTATGTTAGCCTACTATCAAAATGACTTTAAAAGTCTTATATAAGTGTTATAATGAAGGCAACACATGATGTAAGTGTCTATATTAGCGATATTAGCCTACTATCAAAATGACTTTAAAAGTCTTATATAAGTGTTACAATGAAGACAACACATGATGTAAGTGTCTATATTAGCCTACTATCAAAATGACTGTAAAAGTCTTATATAAGTGTTACAATGAAGACAACACATGATGCAAGTATCTATATTAGCCTACTATCAAAATGACTTTAAAAGTCTTATATAAGTGTTATAATGAAGACAACACATGATGTAAGTGTCTATATTCGATATATTAGCTTACTATCAAAATTACTTTAAAAGTCTTATATAAGTGTTATAATGAAGACAACACATGATGTAAGTGTCTATATTAGCCTACTATCAAAATGACCTTAAAAGCAACACATGATGTGTCTATATTAGCCTACTATCAAAATGACTTTAAAAGTCTTATATAAGTGTTACAATGAAGACAACACATGATGTAAGTGTCTATATTAGCCTACTATCAAAATGACTTTAAAAGCCATATTTAAGTGTTATAATGAAGACAACACATGATGTGTCTATATTAGCCTACTATCAAAATGACTGTAAAAGTCTTATATAAGTGTTACAATGAAGACAACACATGATGTAAGTGTCTATATTAGCTATATTAGCCTACTATCAAAATGACTGTAAAAGTCTTATATAAGTGTTACAATGAAGACAACACATGATGCAAGTATCTATATTAGCCTACTATCAAAATGACTTTAAAAGTCTTATATAAGTGTTATAATGAAGGCAACACATGATGTAAGTGTCTATATTAGTTATATTAGCTTACTATCAAAATGACTTTAAAAGTCTTATATAAGTGTTATAATGAAGGCAACACATGATGTAAGGGTCTGTATTAGCCTACTATCAAAATGACTTTAAAAGTCTTATATAAGTGTTATAATGAAGGCAACACATGATGTAAGGGTCTATATTCGCCTACTATCAAAATGACTTTAAAAGTCTTATATAAGTGTTATAATGAAGGCAACACACGATGTAAGTGTCTATATTAGTGATATTAAGAAGGGTTTTTAAGCCTTTTTTTAAAAGCATCCACAGTCTGTGGTGCCCTCAGGTGGTCAGGGAGAGCATTCCACAGACTGGGAGCGGCGGAGCAGAAAGCCCGGTCTCCCATTGTTCGTAGCTTTGTCCTGGGAGGTTTTGTTGTTTTTAAATTGTTACTTTTAACGAGGGATGCCCTGATCCGATATCGATACCTGTTGATGGTCTGATATCAGCAAAAAAAAAAAAAGTATCGGATGATATTGGCTTGCATCTAAAATCTACGATTCAGGGTGTTTACTGGTGCAATGCTGGACAGCCAGTTAGCATCTAAATGTCCTCCAGTAAGCACTTAGGGTTAGGGTTAGGGTTAGGGTTAGGGTTAGGGTTAAGGTTAGGGTTAGGGTAAAAAAAATGTTTTAAAGTTTTAAAAAAAAGTTTTAAAAAAATAAAAAAAAAGTTAAAAAAAAAGTTTAAATAAAGTTAAAAAAAAAGTTTAAAAAAAGTTAAAAATATTTTTAAAAAATTAAAAATATTTTTTTAAAAATTAAAAATTTTAAAAAAAAATAAAAAAATTAAACAATTTAAAAAAAAAAAATTTTTTTTAAATTAAAAAAAAATTAGAATTTTTTTAAAAAATTACAAAAATTTTACAAAAATTAAAAAAGAAATTCTAAAAGTTAAAAAAAAAAAAATAAAAAAAAATAAGTGTTTTAAGTTAAAACATGATTTTCACGGTAAAAAATGATTTTCAAGGTAAAAAAAAATTTTCAAGGTACGATTCAGGGTGCAATGCTGGACAGCCAGTTAGCATCTAAACGTCCTCCAGTAAGCACTTAGGGTTAGGGTTAGGGTTAGGGTTAGGGTTAAGGTTAGGGTTAGGGTAAAAAATGTTTTTTAAAGTTTTAAAAAAAAGTTAAAAAAAGTTTTAAAAAAATTAAAAAAAAGTTAAAAAAAAAAGTTTAAAAAAAGTAAAAAAAAAAGTTTAAAAAAAGTTAAAAATATTTTTAAAAAATTAAAAATATTTAAAAAAAAATTAAAAATTTAAAAAAAAAAAAAAAAATTTTAACAATTTAAAAAAAATTTTTTTTGAAAAAATTAAAAAAAAATTAGAATTTTTAAAAAAAATTACAAAAATTTTACAAAAATTAAAAAAAAAATTCTAAAAGTTAAAAAAAAATAAAAAATAAAAAAAAAGGGTTTTAAGTTAAAACATGATTTTCACGGTAAAAAATGATTTTCAAGGTAAAAAAAAATTTTCAAGGTACGATTCAGGGTGTTTACTGGTGCAATGCTGGACAGCCAGTTAGCATCTAAACGTCCTCCAGTAAGCACTTAGGGTTAGGGTTAGGGTTAGGGTTAGGGTTAAGGTTAGGGTTAGGGTAAAAAAAAATTTTTTAAGTTTTAAAAAAAAGTTAAAAAAAGTTTTAAAAAAATAAAAAAAGTTTAAAAAAAAAGTTTAAAAAAAGTTAAAAAAAAAGTTTAAAAAAAGTTAAAAATATTTTTAAAAAATTAAAAATATTTAAAAAAAAATTAAAAATTTAAAAAAAAATAAAAAAATTTAACAATTTAAAAAAATTTTTTTTTGAAAAAATAAAAAAAAAAATAGAATTTTTTAAAAAAATTACAAAAATTTTACAAAAATTAAAAAAAAAATTCTAAAAGTTAAAAAAAAATAAAAAATAAAAAAAAAGTGTTTTAAGTTAAAACATGATTTTCACGGTAAAAAATGATTTTCAAGGTAAAAAAAAATTTTCAAGGTACGATTCAGGGTGTTTACTGGTGCAATGCTGGACAGCCAGTTAGCATCTAAACGTCCTCCAGTAAGCACTTAGGGTTAGGGTTAGGGTTAGGGTTAGGGTTAGGGTTAAGGTTAGGGTTAGGGTAAAAAAAATTTTTAAAAGTTTTAAAAAAAAGTTAAAAAAAGTTTAAAAAAAAAAAAAAAAAAGTTTAAAAAAAAGTTTAAAAAAAAGTTTAAAAAAAGTTTAAAAAAAAGTTTAAAAAAAGTTAAAAATATTTTTAAAAAATTAAAAATATTTAAAAAAAAATTAAAAAATTTTAAAAAAAATTAAAAATTTAAAAAAAAAATAAAAAAATTAAACAATTTAAAAAAAAAATGTTTTGAAAAAATTAAAAAAAAATTACAAAAATTTTACAAAAATTAAAAAAAAAATTCTAAAAGTTAAAAAAAAATAAAAAAGTAAAAAAAAAGTGTTTTAAGTTAAAACATGATTTTCACAGTAAAAAATGATTTTCAAGGTAAAAAAAAATTTTCAAGGTACGATTCAGGGTGTTTACTGGTGCAATGCTGGACAGCCAGTTAGCATCTAAACGTCCTCCAGTAAGCACTTAGGGTTAGGGTTAGGGTTAGGGTTAGGGTTAAGGTTAGGGTTAGGGTAAAAAAAATTTTTAAAAGTTTTAAAAAAAAGTTTAAAAAAAGTTTTAAAAAATTTAAAAAAAATTAGAATTTTTTAAAAAAATTACAAAAATTTTACAAAAATTAAAAAAAAAATTCTAAAAGTTAAAAAAAAATAAAAAATAAAAAAAAAGGGTTTTAAGTTAAAACATGATTTTCACGGTAAAAAATGATTTTCAAGGTAAAAAAAAATTTTCAAGGTACGATTCAGGGTGTTTACTGGTGCAATGCTGGACAGCCAGTTAGCATCTAAACGTCCTCCAGTAAGCACTTAGGGTTAGGGTTAGGGTTAGGGTTAGGGTTAAGGTTAGGGTTAGGGTAAAAAAAAATTTTTTAAGTTTTAAAAAAAAGTTAAAAAAAGTTTTAAAAAAATAAAAAAAAAGTTTAAAAAAAAAGTTTAAAAAAAGTTAAAAAAAAAGTTTAAAAAAAGTTAAAAATATTTTTAAAAAATTAAAAATATTTAAAAAAAAATTAAAAATTTAAAAAAAAAATAAAAAAATTTAACAATTTAAAAAAAATTTTTTTTGAAAAAATAAAAAAAAAAATAGAATTTTTTAAAAAAATTACAAAAATTTTACAAAAATTAAAAAAAAAATTCTAAAAGTTAAAAAAAAATAAAAAATAAAAAAAAAGGGTTTTAAGTTAAAACATGATTTTCACGGTAAAAAATGATTTTCAAGGTAAAAAAATTTTTTCAAGGTACGATTCAGGGTGTTTACTGGTGCAATGCTGGACAGCCAGTTAGCATCTAAACGTCCTCCAGTAAGCACTTAGGGTTAGGGTTAGGGTTAGGGTTAGGGTTAAGGTTAGGGTTAGGGTAAAAAAATTTTTAAAAGTTTTAAAAAAAAGTTAAAAAAAGTTTAAAAAAAAAAAAAAAAAAGTTTAAAAAAAAGTTTAAAAAAAGTTTAAAAAAAAGTTTAAAAAAAGTTAAAAATATTTTTAAAAAATTAAAAATATTTAAAAAAAAATTAAAAATTTTTAAAAAAAATTAAAAATTTAAAAAAAAAATAAAAAAATTAAACAATTTAAAAAAAAAATGTTTTGAAAAAATTAAAAAAAAATTAGAATTTTTTAAAAAAATTACAAAAATTTTACAAAAATTAAAAAAAAAATTCTAAAAGTTAAAAAAAAATAAAAAAGTAAAAAAAAAGTGTTTTAAGTTAAAACATGATTTTCACAGTAAAAAATGATTTTCAAGGTAAAAAAAAATTTTCAAGGTACGATTCAGGGTGTTTACTGGTGCAATGCTGGACAGCCAGTTAGCATCTAAACGTCCTCCAGTAAGCACTTAGGGTTAGGGTTAGGGTTAGGGTTAGGGTTAAGGTTAGGGTTAGGGTAAAAATTTTTTTTAAAAGTTTTAAAAAAAAGTTTAAAAAAAGTTTTAAAAAAATAAAAAAAAAGTTTAAAAAAAAGTTAAAAAAAAGTTTAAAAAAAAAGTTTAAAAAAAGTTAAAAATATTTTTAAAAAATTAAAAATATTTTTAAAAAAATAAAAAATTTAAAAAATAAATAAAAAAATTAAACAATTTAATTTTTTGAAAAAATTTAAAAAAAATTAGAATTTTTTAAAAAAAATTACAAAAATTTTACAAAAATTAAAACAAAATTTCTAAAAGTTAAAAAAAAAAAGTGTTTTAAGTTAAAACATGATTTTCACGGTAAAAAATGATTTTCAAGGTAAAAAAAAATTTTCAAGGTAAAAATTTTTTTCAAGGTTAAAAATGATTTTCAAGGTAAACAAATGATTTTCAAGGTAAAAAAAAAATTTCAAGGTAAATTTTTTTTTTCAAGGTAAAAGAAATTTTCAAGGTAAAAAATCATTTCAAGGTAAAAAAAAAATTTCAAGGTAAAATTTTTTTTTCAAGGTTAAAAATGATTTTCAAGGTAAAAAATTATTTTTAATTTTTTACCTTGAAAATCATTTTTAACCTTGAAAAAAAAATTTTACATTGAAATTTTTTTTTTTTACCTTGAAATGATTTTTTACCTTGAAAAAAAAATGATTTTCAAGGTAAAAAATTATTTTTAATTTTTTACCTTGAAAATCATTTTTAACCTTGAAAAAAAAATTTTACCTTGAAATTTTTTTTTTACCTTGAAAAAATGATTTTCAAGGTAAAAAATTATTTTTACATTTTTTAAATTTTTTTAAAATGTTTTTACATTTTTTAATTTTTTTGTAATGTTTTTTAACTTTTATTAATTTTTAACTTTTTTTAACTTTTTTTTTAACTTTTTTTAACTTTTTTTTAACTTTTTTTAACTTTTTTTTAACTTTTTTTAATTTTTTTAATTTTTTTAATTTTTTTAAAACAATTTTAAACAATTTTTAAAAATTTTGATTTTTTTTAAACAATTTTAACAATTAACTTTTTTTTTTAGGGTTAGGGTTAGGGTTAGGGTTAGGGTAAAAACTATTTTAAAAAGTTTAAAAAAAAAAGTTTAAAAAAGTTTTTAAAAAAAATTTTAAAGTTAAAAAAAAGTTTAAAAAAAAGTTTAAAAAAAGTTTAAAAAAAAGTTTAAAAAAAAGTTTAAAAAAGTTAAAAAAAAGTTTAAAATATTTCTTAAAAATTAAAAATATTTTAAAAATTTTTTAAAAATTTAAAATAAAATAAAAAATTAAACAATTCAAAAAAAGTGTTTTAAGTTAAAACATGATTTTCCAGGTAAAAAATTATTTTCAAGGTAAAAAAAAATTTTCAAGGTAAATTTTTTTTTTCAAGGTTAAAAATGATTTTCAAGGTAAACAAATGATTTTCAAGGTAAAAAAAAATTTCAAGGTAAATTTTTTTTTACCTTGAAAATGATTTTTTACCTTGAAAAAATTTTTACCTTGAAAAAAAAAATTTACCTTGAAATTTTTTTTTTCAAGGTAAAAAAATGTTTTCAAGGTAAAAAATTATTTTTAATTTTTTACCTTGAAAATCATTTTTAACCTTGAAAAAAAAATTTTACCTTGAAATTTTTTTTTTACCTTGAAAAAATGATTTTCAAGGTAAAAAATTATTTTTACATTTTTTTAATTTTTTAAAAATGTTTTTACATTTTTTAATTTTTTTGTAATGTTTTTTAACTTTTATTAATTTTTAACTTTTTTTTAACTTTTTTTTAACTTTTTTTTAACTTTTTTTAACTTTTTTTAACTTTTTTTAACTTTTTTTAATATTTTTAATTTTTTTAATTTTTTTAAAACAATTTCAAACAATTTTAAAAATTTTTGATTTTTTTAAACAATTTTAACAATTAACTTTTTTTTTTAGGGTTAGGGTTAGGGTTAGGATTAGGGTTAGGGTTAGGGTAAAAACTATTTTAAAAAGTTTAAAAAAAAAAGTTTAAAAAAGTTTTTAAAAAAAATTTTAAAGTTAAAAAAAAGTTTTAAAAAAAGTTTAAAAAAAAGTTAAAAAAAGTTACAAAAAAGTTTAAAATATTTCTTAAAAATTAAAAATATTTTAAAAAAAATTTAAAAATTTAAAATAAAATAAAAAATTAAACAATTCAAAAAAAGTGTTTTAAGTTAAAACATGATTTTCCAGGTAAAAAATGATTTTCAAGGTAAAAAAAAATTTTCAAGGTAAATTTTTTTTTTCAAGGTTAAAAATGATTTTCAAGGTAAACAAATGATTTTCAAGGTAAAAAAAAATTTCAAGGTAAATTTTTTTTTACCTTGAAAATGATTTTTTACCTTGAAAAAAATTTTTTACCTTGAAAAAAAAAATTTACCTTGAAAATTTTTTTTTCAAGGTAAAAAAATTTTTTCAAGGTAAAAAATGATTTTTAATTTTTTACCTTGAAAATAATTTTTAACCTTGAAAAAAAAAATTTACCTTGAAATTTTTTTTTTCAAGGTAAAAAAATTTTTTCAAGGCAAAAAATCATTTTCAAGGTAAAAAAAAATTTTCAAAGTAAAAAAAAATTTTCAAGGGTAAAAATGATTTTCAAGGTAAAAAATGATTTTCAAATTTTTTTAATTTAAAAAAAAAAAATTTTAAATTTTTTTTATTTTTTTTAATTTTTTTAACTTTTATAACTTTTATAACTTTTTTTTTTTAAATTAAATTTTTTTTTTTTTAATTATTTTTTTTTTTTAAATTTTAAAAAATTTACAATTTTTTTAAATTAAAAAATTTTCTTTTAATTTTTTAAAAAAAATTACATTTTAAATTTTTTTTTTTAACTTTTTTAAAAAATTTTAAAACAATTTTAAACAATTTTAAAATGTTTTGATTTTTTTAAACAATTTTAACAATTTACTTTTTTTTTTAGGGTTAGGGTTAGGGTTAGGGTTAGGATTAGGGTTAGGGTAAAAAATTTAAAAAAAAAAGTTTTAAAAAGTTTAAAAAAGTTTAAAAAAAGTTTTAAAAAAGTTTTTAAAAAGTTTTAAAAAAGTTTAAAAAAAGTTTAAAAAAAGTTTTAAAAAGTTAAAAATATTTAAAAACAATTAAAAATATTTAAAAAAAATTAAAAATATTTAAAAATTTTAAAAAAAAATTTAATTTTCTTTTAAATTTTTTAACTTTTTTTAATTTTTTAAAATCATTTAGTAAACATGGTAGCTATAGGCTACTACAGGGGCTACGCTACGCAACAGCTAAGCACACAAGTTAGAGGTACTTCCGAGGTGTCCTGAATTGGATAATATCGCGGCCTAAAACACAACATCAGTCAATATAAGCAAGTATCAAATAACCGTAGTTGCATATTACTTACAGATACAAAGTCTCCAAGGCAGGTACGTATTATAAAGTACACAGTAACAAACGTGTCCGCATCATTCAACTTTCTGCGTAATGCACTTGATTTAGGGAATTGTTGTGACCACTAGGTGTCACCAAAAACACTCCACTTTTAAATCCGTCATAAAATAAGGGTTTTCCGACCTAATCATTGTTCTCTTTGATTGATTGATTGAGACTTTTATTAGTAGATTGCACAGTGAAATACATATTCCGTACAATTGACCAATAAATGGTAACACCCCAATAAGTTTCTCAACTTGATTAAGTCGGGGTCCAAGTAAATCTATTCATGATACAGATATATACTATCATCATAATACAGTCATGG
The DNA here is from genome assembly GCF_033978685.3 of Nerophis lumbriciformis. NCBI lineage: Eukaryota > Metazoa > Chordata > Actinopteri > Syngnathiformes > Syngnathidae > Nerophis > Nerophis lumbriciformis. The sequence goes on from NC_084573.2 coordinate 37,058,629, forward strand.
GATTTCACAATATGGTCAGCCTAGTTAAGATTATAATAATGTTGACACTGGAACAGATTATTTCACTTTGCACAAAACATGGGTTCAAAACAAGTTGGTCATAAGGCCATCCGAGAGCCAAAACCAATAGTGACATCTATCGGTGGGTCGTGGCACAATATCGGAACTCACGCTGACGTTGTCATTGCAGGTGAGCGAGTGTCGGGGCAAGGTGCGCACCTACTTCATCAGCACCGTGCGCAGCGAGCTGGCCAACACATCCCCAGATGGCCGTCAAGGCAGCAGGACCGGGGGACGCATGACCCTGGCGGGAATAGTGTTCAATCTAGTCCAAGCCAGACACAAGGAGCAGCTGAGGGAGACCAACGGGGGGTTCACGCTGGCGCCCTGCACCCTCAAGTGCTGATGGGCGGCCGGGTCGGGAGGCGGAATTTGTAGCTGCCTTCAATTCTACCTGTGCTTAAACATCACTAAATTCACCACACTGAAACTGAGCGGGTGGATTACCATAAATGCACAAAAACCCAAAAGCAGTGAAGTTGTCACGTTGTGTAAATGGTAAATAAATACAACGATTTGCAAATCCTTTTCAACTTATATTCAATTGAATAGACTGCAAAGACTTTTGCGCTTAGAACAATCCGGATGGTTCTTTTCCTCTTTGGTCCGGAGGACACGACGTCCGCAGTTTCCAAAAACAATTTGAAATGTGGACTCGTCAGACCACAGGACACTTTTCCATGGCGGTGTTTCTGGGTGTTGTTGATAAACGGCTTTGGCTTTGCATAGTAGAGTTTTAACTTGCACTTACAGATGTAGCGACCAACTGCAGTTACTGACAGTGGTTCTCTGAAGTGTTCCTGAGCCCATGTGGTGATATCCTTTACACACCGATGCCGCTTTTTGATGCAGCACCGCCTGAGGGCTCGAAGGTCCGTAATATCATCGCTTACGTGCAGTGATTTCTCCAGATTCTCTGAACCCTTTGATGATATTAAGGAACCTAGATGGTGAAATCCCTCAATTCCTTGCAATAGCTGGTTGAGAAATGTTGTTCTTAAACAATTTGCTCAGGCATTTGTTGACAAAGTGGTGACCCTCGCCCCGTCCTTGTTTGTGAACCATTAGCTGGTTGCCTCAACAACCCACTAGTCTTCCTGGGGTCCACAATTCAATACAAGTACAAGTAAGACTCTCACTATTATGTTGGATCCACTATGGACTGGACTCTCACTATTATGTTAGATCCACTATGGACTGGACTCTTACTATTATGTTAGATCCACTATGGACTGGACTCTCACAATATTATGTGAGATCCACTATGGACTGGACTCTCACTATTATGTTAGATCCACTATGGACTGGACTCTCACTATTATGCTAGATCCACTATGGACTGGACTCTTACTATTATGTTAGATCCACTATGGACTGGACTCTTACTATTATGTTAGATCCACTATGGACTGGACTCTCACTATTATGCTAGATCCACTATGGACTGGACTCTTACTATTATGTTAGATCCACTATGGACTGGACTCTTACTATTATGTTAGATCCACTATGGACTGAACTCTCACTATTATGTTAGATCCACTATGGACTGGACTCTCACTATTATGTTAGATCCACTATGGACTGGACTCTTACTATTATGTTAGATCCACTATGGACTGAACTCTCACTATTATGCTAGATCCACTATGGACTGGACTCTTACTATTATGTTAGATCCACTATGGACTGAACTCTCACTATTATGTTAGATCCACTATGGACTGAACTCTCATTATTATGTTAGATCCACTATGGACTGAACTCTCATTATTATGTTAGACCCACTATGGACTGGACTCTCACTATTATGTTAGATCCACTATGGACTGGACTCTCACTATTATGCTAGATCCACTATGGACTGGACTCTTACTATTATGTTAGATCCACTATGGACTGGACTCTTACTATTATGTTGGATCCACTATGGACTGGACTCTTACTATTATGTTGGATCCACTATGGACTGGACTCTCACAATATTATGTGAGATCCACTATGGACTGGACTCTCACAATATTATGTGAGATCCACTATGGACTGGACTCTCACTATTATGTTAGATCCACTATGGACTGAACTCTCACTATTATGCTAGATCCACTATGGACTGGACTCTTACTATTATGTTAGATCCACTATGGACTGAACTCTCACTATTATGTTAGATCCACTATGGACTGAACTCTCATTATTATGCTAGATCCACTATGGACTGGACTCTTACTATTATGTTAGATCCACTATGGACTGGACTCTTACTATTATGTTAGATCCACTATGGACTGGACTCTCACTATTATGCTAGATCCACTATGGACTGGACTCTTACTATTATGTTAGATCCACTATGGACTGGACTCTCACACTATTATGTTAGATCCACTATGGACTGGACTCTCACTATTATGTTAGATCCACTATGGACTGGACTTTCACAATATTATGTTAGATCCACTATGGACTGAACTCTCACTATTATGCTAGATCCACTATGGACTGGACTCTTACTATTATGTTAGATCCACTATAGACTGGACTCTCACTATTATGTTAGATCCACTATGGACTGGACTCTCACTATTATGTTAGATCCACTATGGACTGGACTCTCACACTATTATGTTAGATCCACTATGGACTGGACTCTCACTATTATGTTAGATCCACTATGGACTGGACTCTCACAATATTATGTCAGACCCACTCGACATCCATTGCATTCGGTCTCCCCTAGAGGGGGGGGGGTTACCCACATATGCGGTCCTCTCCAAGGTTTCTCATAGTCATTCACATCGACGTCCCACTGGGGTGAGTTTTTCCTTGCCCTTATGTGGGCTCTGTACCGAGGATGTCGTTGTGGCTTGTGCAGCCCTTTGAGACACTTGTGATTTAGGGCTATATAAATAAACATTGATTGATTGATTGAAAAGCATATAATTATAACTACACAATACAGGAAAAAAATACAAAATAAAAGCATCAATAAGAAAACAAGCAAACAATTTAGAGTCACAGAATAATAATTACCATATAAATATAACTACACAATATAAAACCAAACAAATCATCAACAAGCAAACAAATTTAAAGACTCAGATAAAATATTACTTTCTTTTTAAAAACCTGTTTACTTTTAATGCCGGTGAGAATTTGAGGCAGGTTATTCCTGATCTATAAATAAAAGATTTTCGCAAAGCCTTCTTCCTGGGACGAGGGAGTACAAAATGCCCCTCACTGGACGCCCTGGTATTGTGATTATGTATAGTGCTACTGTGAACTATTTGGGCCATGAGAAAAGCAGGAGTTTTACTACCGGTTACTGAATTACGGTTATGGAAGCTTGCTTTTATACCCAATCATGGCACCCACCTGTTCCCAATTAGCCTGTTCACCTGTGCAATGTTCCAAATACCGTATTTTCCGCACCATAAGGCGCCCTGGGTTACAAGCCGCGCCTTCAATGAACGGCATATTTCAAAACTTTGTCCACCTATAAGCCGCCCCGTGTTATAAGCCGCATCTAACTGCGCTAAAGGAATGTCAAAAAAACAGTCAGATAGGTCAGTCAAACTTTAATAATATATTAAAAACCAGCGTGATGTGGGCGCGCATGGAGTCGTATATCAACATGGACGGAGCTGCGTGAAAAAAGCCACCCGGCCTCTTCGCGTAAACTTACCTTAACCACTCGCTCATCTTTTCTTCATCCATCCATCCCTTCGAGTTAGCTTTTATGATGACGCCGGCTGGAAAGGTCTCTTTTGGCAAGGTCTTCCTTTTGAATATCACCATGGGTGGAAGTTTCTGGCCATTAGCATGGCAAGCTAGAACCACAGTGAAGGACGACTTCTCATTCCCTGTGGTGCGAATATTCACCGTACGTGCTCCCGTTGTATCCACAGTGCGGTTCACAGGAATATCAAAAGTCAGTGGAACCTCGTCCATGTTGATAATGTTCTCTGGCCGGATCTTTTTTTTCAGCTATCTTGTTTTTACAATATGCACGGAAAGTAGCCAGCTTTTCTTGAAAGTCTTTAGGCAGTTGCTGTGAAATAGTAGTCCGTGTGCGGATGGAGAGATTGCGTCTTTTCATGAACCGGATCCCTGTCGCTTAGTAGGAGCCATTTTGTGGTCTTTACAGATGTAAACACACAAAGGAAATGAAACGTACGGTAATATCCGCGCGCTTTTTCTTCTTCTACGCGGGCGGGTGGTTGCTTACAGTAGAAGAAAAAGCGCTTCCTGTTCTATGGGGGCGGGTGCTTACCTTGGCGGTTGCTTGCGTAGAAGAAGAAGCACTTCCTCTTCTACGGGGAAAAAAGATGGCGGCTGTTTACCGTAGTTGCGAGACCGAAACTTTATGAAAATGAATCTTAATATTAATCCATATATAAAGCGCACCGGGTTAAAAGCCGCACTGTCAGCTTTTGAGTAAATTTGTGGTTTTTAGGTGCGGCTAATAGTGCGGAAAATACGGTAAGTGTTTGATGAGCAGTCCTCAACTTTATCAGTCTTTTTTGCCACTTGTGCCAGCTTTTTTGAAACATGCTGCAGGCATCAAATTCCAAATGAGCTAATATTTGCAAAAAATAACAAAAGTTTTCCAGTTGGAACGTTAAATATCTTGTCTTTGCAGTCTATTCAATTGAATATAAGTTGAAAAAGGATTTGTTGTATTCTCTTTTTATTTACCATTTACACAACGTGACAGCTTCACTGCTTTTGGGTTTTTGTACACTTTGAAGAGATGTTACGTAATATTGAAATAATTTGATCGTTTTAAATACCACAAATCAATTGAAAGGCCAATAATCCTGCAGCAGGATCTGCGATAAGCCAAAAACACACTTTACCTCAAAGCAAGCTATCACCTCTCATAGATTTCCAATGACCTCAGTGTTTTATTTTTTTTTAAATGTTTTATTCTCTATTTCTACATCAGCTTTTTTGTATCTCTGTTTTTTGTCTTTGCTGTTTTGTCGGATTATCTCACGTTTTCTACAACCCTTTTTGGCCGTGATATTCAGGGTAGAAAAAAACCCAAATGTCAGAAAAATCTAATTTCCCTCTGTGTAATTGGTTGACAAGACTCTGCAACATCGCGTGGACATCGGGGGCGGTACCTCTGGATTGGCAGACCGGGGTGGTGGTTCCTCTCTTTAAGAAGGGGAACCGGAGGGTGTGTTCCAACTATCGTGGGATCACACTCCTCAGCCTTCCCGGTAAGGTCTATTCAGGTGTACTGGAGAGGAGGCTACGCCGGATAGTCGAACCTCGGATTCAGGAGGAACAGTGTGGTTTTCGTCCTGGTCGTGGAACTGTGGACCAGCTCTATACTCTGGGCAGGGTCCTTGAGGGTGCATGGGAGTTTGCCCAACCAGTCTACATGTGTTTTGTGGACTTGGAGAAGGCATTCGACCGTGTACCCCGGGAAGTCCTGTGGGGAGTGCTCAGAGAGTATGGGGTAACGGACTGTCTTATTGTGGCGGTTCGCTCCCTGTATGATCAGTGTCAGAGCTTGGTCCGCATTGCCGGCAGTAAGTCGGACACGTTTCCAGTGAGGGTTGGACTCCGCCAGGGCTGCCCTTTGTCACCGATTCTGTTCATAACCTTTATGGACAGAATTTCTAGGCGCAGTCAAGGCGTTGAGGGGATCTGGTTTGGTGGCTGCAGGATTAGGTCTCTGCTTTTTGCAGATGATGTGGTCCTGATGGCTTCATCTGGCCAAGATCTTCAGCTCTCACTGGATCGGTTCGCAGCCGAGTGTGAAGCGACTGGGATGGGAATCAGCACCTCCAAATCCGAGTCCATGGTTCTCGCCCGGAAAAGGGTGGAGTGCCATCTCCGGGTTGGGGAGGAGATCTTGCCCCAAGTGGAGGAGTTCAAGTACCTCGGAGTCTTGTTCACGAGTGAGGGAAGAGTGGATCGTGAGATCGACAGGCGGATCGGTGCGGCGTCTTCAGTAATGCGGACGCTGTATCGATCCGTTGTGGTGAAGAAGGAGCTGAGCCAGAAGGCAAAGCTCTCGATTTACCGGTCGATCTACGTTCCCATCCTCACCTATGGTCATGAGCTTTGGGTCATGACCGAAAGGACAAGATCACGGGTACAAGCGGCCGAAATGAGTTTCCTCCGCCGGGTGGCGGGGCTCTCCCTTAGAGATAGGGTGAGAAGCTCTGTCATCCGGGGGGGAGCTCAAAGTAAAGCCGCTGCTCCTCCATATCGAGAGGAGCCAGATGAGGTGGTTCGGGCATCTGGTCAGGATGCCACCCGAACGCCTCCCTCGGGAGGTGTTTCGGGCACGTCCGACCGGTAGGAGGCCACGGGGAAGACCCAGGACATGTTGGGAAGACTATGTCTCCCGGCTGGCCTGGGAACGCCTCGGGATCCCCCGGGAGGAGCTGGACGAAGTGGCTGGGGAGAGGAAAGTCTGGGCTTCCCTGCTTAGGCTGCTGCCCCCGCGACCCGACCTCGGATAAGCGGAAGAAGATGGATGGATGGATGGATGGATAATTTAAAATATCAATTCAAGAGCACAGAAAGTTGCTTCTCAATAAATGACGGACAGTTATTTGTATGAAAAGGAGCCTTTACATAGTTTACTGACTCTAAGGCAGGGGTGCACTTTACGTCGATCGCGAGCTACCGGTGTGTCAGTCGATCGCCTGTGTTGCGTTTGGACCAGTTGTTCCTCCCAGGGAATTCAAGTTTATGGTTGTCGCTCCTAAGCTCTTTACGACACTTAAAGCTGAGTAAAAGAACCACCAGAGACAGAATAGGTATTTTGTAATATATTTGCAAAGCTTTGTAAATATAAATGAGACCAGTCCAGCATAGAACATTCAATCACGCAGCTAAGATGGTCTCTCCTAAAAAAATGGAAACCTTCTCTTCTATACATACTTGCCAACCCTCCCGAATTTTCCGGGAGACTCCCGAAATTCAGCGCCTCTCCCGAAAACCTCCCGGGACAAATATTTTCCCGAAAATCTCCCGATTTTCAGCCGGAGCTGGAGGCCACGCCCCCTCCAGCAACATGCGGACCTGAGTGAGGACAGCCTTTTCTTTATGACGGGCGGACAACAGGGTGACAAGAACTAAATCATCCAGACTAGAGATAAATGGTATTATTATGTTTATCTTACCTAAAAATAAATATATTTATTAATTAAAAAGTTTACTATATTTTGCTAAAAACATCAAAATTAATTGTATTTTTTTCTTTTTTTTTCTGACTCCTTATTACATCCAGCCTTAGAATTATACATTAAAATAAACATATTTGAAATAATTAATTTTAAATTATCATAATAATTCATTTAAAATGACCATATTTAATTATTAAAATAATTGCTTGTTTATCAACAACTTTAGCATTTTATTCATTACATTTTGAAGCTCTCAGAAGCCAAGTTATGTTATATTCCTTAATATTTATTTATGCAAGTTTGAAGTATCAATTATCTAAACACAGTTTTGTTTGCACATTTTCAGGATGTATATATATATATATATATATATATATATATATATATATATATATATATATATATATATATATATATATATATATATATATATATATATATGTCTTAATAAGGTTATCCAAAAAATAGTGCTCGATACCGTAGTAGAGCGCAATATATGTATGTGTGGGAAAAAAAATCACACAAATGGACACAAATTCCTCAATCTGATTGACAAACACTTTCCCAAAGACAACACCCTAAGAAAAGTATTCAACAAGAACAACATTAAATTGAGCTACAGCTGCATGAACAATATACGACAAATCATCTCAAACCACAACAAAACAATTGCAAATGAGCCGTCGGCCCCCAGACAGAGCGACTCCAAAACCAACAAAGGCTGTAACTGTCGAAAGAAACCTGATTGCCCTCTCAACGGGGGGTGCTTACAAACATCAGTTGTCTACCAATCTAAGGTAATACGCAAGGACATTAACACATCCGACACATATGTAGGATTAACCGAGGGAGAATTCAAAACCAGATGGAACAATCACAAGGCTTCTTTCAGGAACAAAAACCTGCGAAATACCACAGAACTCAGCAAACACATTTGGGACCTCAAAGACAATAATGTTGAATATTCAATAACATGGCAAATTCTTGCATCCAGCACACCTTACAATAGTGGTAATAAAAGATGCAACCTATGCTTGAAAGAGAAACTGTTTATTATTTACCGTCCAGACCTGTCATCCCTCAACAAGCGCAGCGAAATTGTAACAGCATGCCGCCATAGACGGAAACACCTCCTAGGTAACACATGAGCCAATCACCACGCCCCTAGGCCAGCCTGTACCCACCCACTCTGTGCCCTATATAAACCATGGTATGCGAATGCTCCCATTAAAATCTCCTGATGATTGAGGGTACCCCCCCTCATGAAACAGGCCTGTAGAGATGAAATAGTCTTGTGATTTTTTTTCCCCACACATACATATATATATATATATATATATATATATATATATATATATATATATATATATATATGTATGAAATACTTGACTTGGTGAATTCTAGCTGTCAATATACTCCTCCCCTCTTAACCACGACCCCGCCCTCAACCACGCCCCTGTTCCACACCTGACCACGCCCCCACCCCACCCCACCTCCCGAAATCGGAGGTCTCAAGGTTGGCAAGTATGCTTCTATAAAGTCTCTCTCCCTCCCACCCTCGCTGTCTTGTCTTTCCAGCCCAAACACATGCCCATTGTCCTCCGCACCTGGACATAAGAAGAGATAAAAGAAGGAGTATCTCTCCTCCTTACATTCCATATTCAAGGTTAGCACACAGTATTTGCAGACAACCAAAAGACCACAATTGGAAGAAAAACACCAGCTGTTTTGTAATATGATTATGAAATTAAAGAAGTAACACTTAAATTCGGATATATGTAAATATCTGCCTCCGACACCTGCCGGACATGAAAAAAAATAGACCTAAAAATTTGCCATCTTCAATCTTCAACAAGACGTCACTTTCGAGGGTCATGTGAGCTCATTATTAAGAAAAAACGACCGACAGGAAGGCGAGAAACACTTTTTATTCAAACAGACTGTCGAAAACTCTGAAGACCGACTGCACAGTTCCTGTCTTCACAATAAAAGTGCTGCTTCTCCCTGCCTGCGCTAACAAAATAAGAGTCTCAGAAAGTATTTCTTGTAAAGTGTATAGAAACGAGTGTGGAAGCTGGACAAATAAGATGCCAAAAAGCAACCACTTTCATGTGGTATTAGACAGAAAGGAGGACTTTTTTTCTCCTCCATTCAAAAATGCGGGACGTTAACATCATTACTGTCTGATTCCAATCAATGCAAGTCATCACAATCAGGTAATACACCAACTTATATTCTTGTCTTCATGAAAGAAAGGAATCTATAAACATATTTGTATTACCATTAAACACCTTTAACTTGTTCACAAAACGTCTCTTTCATAAATAAATAAATAAATATAAGTTATATATATGAATGAGGTAGATCCTGTCATGATCCGTGGTCCGGAATCATGTTTGTTTAGTTGTTTTCTGTTAGTTTTGGACTGCTTTAGTTCTTGGTTGTGCACCTGTGAGTTTGTTTTGTCACCATGGCGACTCATTAGTTCACCTGCCTCATGTGTTAGGATCACACCTGTCGCTAATCATTGTGTTCACCCGTCTCTGATTAGTGCTCGCCCGCTCACCTGCTTCCCGAGCACTAATCAGAGGCATTATTTAAGCCTGCCATTGCCGGTCAGTCGTCCTGGCGACATTACTCTGTTCTTGCTATGTGCTACTCTGATTTTGCTGTTCATGCCATTGATTCATGCTCTGCCAAGTAAGTTTTGTTTCATGTCCATAGTTTCTGCCCATGTGTTAGTTTTGTGACCTGCGGCAAGTTTTGTTCCTCCGCTGTGGGCGCCTTTTGTTTGTAACCTTTTTTGAGTAGAAATTAAATCATGATCCTACCTTCTACCGATGTCTGGTCCAGTCCGTTTGCATTCCGGGAAAACAATCCTCGCAGTAAGCTGCGTAAAAGTCCACGTCATGACAGAATGTCGCCAGCAAAAGGTTTTCCCGCAACGGACGTGGAGGAGATTGATGAAGGTACGTGGGAGGTGTTGCGCGCAATAGAGGCGGAGACTCTTCGCTATTCCCCCTTGGAGCGTCAGGACCTGATGTGGGGCCCTAACGGAAAGTTGGTCCCAATCAACTCCGTATGGCCCGAGGACATTGTCACACCTCCGCAGTACCGGACGCGTCAGCGAAGACGGAAGCCGTCCAAAAGGGCTTCACTTCGCTGCCAGGACGCGCCACTCCCTCAGACTCCTCCTCCGGTACACAGCACGCCACAAGCTGCCCAGTCTTGCCCTGATGACATCACGCCGCAGCCTGCTGATGACGTCAGGGACCAAGATTTTTTTTTTCTGAATTCTGTTTCTTTTTGTCAGCCACCCCCCAAGACTCAAGCCCCGCCCACGTCACAGACCTTTTCTTTTTGTCCGCCCACACAACCTCAGGTGGGGGATAGAAATAGACTTTTAGGACAATTTAAAGGGGAGGAGTCTACCCCCCTCCTGACCTCCCTCCACCAACCCCTAAAGACGGTTCCAGACCGCAAGGAGTGCGTCTGGTATCCGCTCCTTGAGGTGGGGGCTAGGGCCGGGGGCTGTGCTAGTGGTGTGACTCAGCTGCATCCAGCCAGGCAGCAACCTCCGGCCCGGCCACCACCACCAGTCCGTCGGCATGCCAAGCCGCAACCCCCAGCTAGGCCACCTCCACCAAGATCATGGCTAACCTCAGCTCGGGTGGGCTTGCAGACGCCACCATCATCTCCGGTGGGCCTGCAGACGCCACCATCATCTCCGGTGGGCCTGCAGACGCCACCATCATCTCCGGTGGGCCTGCAGACCCCATCCTCTTCAGCACCTGAACTTCCTGCTCCTCGGGTAGCACCAGTTCCTGTTCCTGCTCCTCGGGTAGCACCAGCACCTGTCGCTGCACCATGGCTAGCACCTGTTGCTGCACCACGGCTAGCACCTGTCGCTGCACCACGGCTAGCACCTGTCGCTGCACCACAGCTAGCACCAGTAACTGCACCACGGCTAGCACCAGTAGCAGGACCACGGTTAGCACCAGTAGTAGGACCACAGCAAGCACCTGTCGCTGCACCACGGCAAGCACCTGTCGCTGCACCACTGCAAGCACCTGTCGCTGCACCACGGCTAGCACCAGTGGCTGCACCACGGCTAGCACCAGTGGCTGCACCCACGCCTGCTTCGTCTGCTGCACCCACGCCTGCTTCCTCTGCTGCATCCATGCCTGCCTCGTCCGCTGCTTCCACGCCTGCCACGACGATGACGCGCGCAGCTTCCACACCTGCCACGACACCGCCGACGCACTCACCTCCCCGTCGACCACGGATGTGGCCGCTCCCTGGTCGTCCGCCTCGCCAAGTGCACCCACCTCCCCGTCGGCCACAGATGTGGTCGTTCCCTGGTCGCCTGCCTCGCCTGCTGCGGCGGCGTTCCACTCGCCGCCGCCACTTGACTTGTCCTCGGTGGATTCGGGGACACTTGGTCTGGCGACCCCCCCGCCAAGTCCTCCCTCCGCCCTCCCGTGACTTTTGACCATGCTTTGTTTTTGTCTTTTTTTTTTTGGACATCTGGAATCTGTCCTTAGGGGGGGATCTGTCATGATCTGTGGTCCGGATCATGTTTGTTTAATTATTTTCTGTTAGTTTTGGACTGCTTTAGTTCTTGGTTGTGTACCTGTGATTTTGTTTTCACCATGGCGACTCATTAGTTCACCTGCCTCATGTGTTAGGATCACACCTGTCGCTTGTGTTCACCTGTCTCTGATTAGTGCTTGCCCGCTCACCTGCTTCCCGAGCACTAATCAGAGGCATTATTTAAGCCTGCCATTGCCGGTCAGTCGTCCTGGCGACATTACTCTGTTCTTGCTATGTGCTACTCTGATTTTGCTGTTCATGCCATTGATTCATGATCTGCCAAGTAAGTTTTGTTTCATGTCCATAGTTTCTGCCCATGTGTTAGTTTTGTTACCTGCGCCAAGTTTTGTTCCTCCGCTGTGTGCGCCTTTTGTTTGTAACCTTTGTTGAGTAGAAATTAAATCATTAATGTTGATTTTTTGAAGGGACTGTAATAATGTGGTATCACTTTATTAGGGATTCTATATGCTCATAAAGTAAAAAAAAAAATTGTTTTTGTTTTTTTGTAATGAAATATGACACTAAATGGGAAATAAAGGTAGAATGAGACATATTGTTGTCATCATTCTAGGACTGTGATAATGCGGTATCACTTCATTAGGAATTATTTCTGCTAATAAAGTCAGTAATTATTTAGTTTTTTTTGTAATTTACCATAATGTAATATGACGTCAAATGCGAAATAATCAAAAGTAGAACGAGACATACAGTACAGGCCAAAAGTTTAGACACACCTTCTCATTCAATGGGTTTCTTTATTTTCAAGACTATTTACATTGCAGATTGTCACTGAAGGCATCAAAACTATGAATGAACACATGTGGAGTTATGTACTTAACAAAAAAAAAGGTGTGTGGAGGGGGGCGTGGCCTGCGGACCTGCAGCGAAGCGGGGTGTGCCAGGACCTCAGACCAAAGAGGAAAAGAACTATCCGGACTATTATAGGCGCAAAGATGAAAAGCCAGCATCTGTGATGGTATGGGGGTGTATTAGTGCCCAAGACATGGGTAACTTACACATTTGTGAAGGCACCATTAATGCTGAAAGGTACATACAGGTTTTGGAGCAAGCAACGTTATCATGGACGCCCCTGCTTATTTGAGCAAGACAATGCCAAGCCACGTGTTACAACAGCGTGGCTTCATAGTAAAAGAGTGCGGGTACTAGACTGGCCTGCCTGCAGTCCAGACCTGTCTCTTATTGAAAATGTGTGGCGTAATATAAGCCTAAAATACCACAACTTAAGCTGTACATCAAGCAAGAATGGGAAATAATTCCACCTGAAAAGCTTAAAAAATGTGTCTCCTCAGTTCCCAAACGTTTACTGAGTGTTGTTAAAAGGAAAGGCCATGTAACACAGTGGTAAAAATGCCCCTGTGACAACTTTTTTGCAATGTGTTGCTGCCATTAAATTCTAAGTTTATGATTACTTGCAAGTTGGAACATTAAATATCTTGTCTTTGCAGTCTATTCAATTGAATATAAGTTGAAAATGATTTGCAAATCATTGTATTCCGTTTATATTTACATCTAACACAATTTCCCAACTCATATGGAAACGGGGTTTGTATGTATATACAGCTGTAATTCACTGAAATTCAAGTATTTCTCATATATATATATATATATATATATATATATATATATATGTATGTGTGGGGAAAAAAATCACAAGACTCCTTCATCTCTACAAGCCTGTTTCATGAGGGGGTTCCCTCAATCATCAGGAGATTTTAATGGGAGCATTCACATACCATGGTTTATATAGGGCACAGAGTGGGTGGGTACAGGCTGGCGTAGGGGCGTGGTGATTGGCTCATGTGTTACCTAGGAGGTGTTTCCGTCTGTGGCGGCATGTTGTTACAATTTCGCTGCGCTTGTTGAGGGATGACAGGTCTGGACGGTAAATAATAAACAGTTTCTCTTTCAAGCATAGGTTGCATCTTTTATTACCACTATTGTAAGGTGTGCTGGATGCAAGAATTTGCCATGTTATTGAATATTCAACATTATTGTCTTTGAGGTCCCAAATGTGTTTGCTGAGTTCTGTGGTATTCCGCAGGTTTTGGTTCCTGAAAGAAGCCTTGTGATTGTTCCATCTGGTTTTAAACTCTCCCTCGGTTAATCCTACATATGTGTCGGATGTGTTAATGTCCTTGCGTATTACCTTAGATTGGTAGACAACTGATGTTTGTAAGCACCCCCCGTTGAGAGGGCAATCAGGTTTATTTCGACAGTTACATCCTTTGTTGGTTTTGGAGTCGCTCTGTCTGGGGGCCGACGGCTCATTTGCAATTGTTTTGTTGTGGTTTGAGATGATTTGTCGTATATTGTTCATGCAGCTGTAGCTCAATTTAATGTTGTTCTTGTTGAATACTTTTCTTAGGGTGTTGTCTTTGGGAAAGTGTTTGTCAATCAGATTGAGGAATTTGTGTCCAATGTTCGTTGAGACGTTTTTGCTGTATGGGGGGTTGTACCAGATGATGTCGTTTCGTTTTTTGTTCTTTTTTGGCTGGTTTCCTGGCGTGGGTTCATAGGTGAGGGTGAAATTGTATCCGCTTTCATCAAGGGCTTTTTGGTACGGGGGGGTTGCTTGGTCAAATTCAGCTTTGCTAGATGACAGCATCGATAGCCTTTATATATATATATATATATATATATATATATATATATATATATATATATATATATATATATATATATATATATATATATATATATATATATAAGAAATACTTGAATATATATATATATATATATATATATATATATATATATATATACATATATATATATATATATATATATATATATATATATATATATATATATATATATATATATATATATATATATATATATATACATATATATATATATATATACACCCCCAGCAGGCATTTTGAATATCTCCCTAATTCTGAGGTCTCAAGGTTAGCAAGTATGCGGGCGACCCCGAAAGGGACAAGCGGTAGGAAATGGATGGATTACTTTAAATAAACGCTGGAATCGTCAACTTTTGTTTATGATTACTTGCAAATTGGAACATTAAATATCTTGTCTTTGCAGTCTATTCAATTGAATATAAGTTGAAAATGATTTGCAAATCATTGTATTCTCTTTTTATTTACCATTTACACAACGTGCCAACTTCACTGGTTTTGGGTTTTGTAAATACAATACAAAATACATAAAACAATAATAATAATAATAATAATAATAATAATAACTGGGATTTATATAGCGCTTTTCTAAGTACCCAAAGTCGCTTTACATGTAGAACCCATCATTCATTCACACCTGGTGGTGGTAAGCTACTTTCATAGCCACAGCTGCCCTGGGGTAGACTGACGATAAATAAACAATAAACTTCTCATAAGAAAATAGGTAAGTTATGATTCACATGAGATTAATAAAATTAGCAAATTTTTTCAATAGTTATAATTAATTTAATTAATAATGACACATTTCTTTGTTTCCATTCCATTTATAAGTATTTAAAGACGTATTTACTCATTTCATTTTGTCCCATTTGGCCCGCCATAGATTCTGTTCTCTGAACTCGATTAGTGCTGTCTGCAGCTGGAGCCGGTAGTCTTTTAATCGTCTATTCACTACAGATGAGTCACCGAGGCGAAATTGCGAAACTAACATTACCGAGTTGTATTCATTCACATTTGAAGGGTTTGAAATTTAAAATAACATTTACAATACAAGAACAAAAAGCCAAGCAAAAATATTGATCACTGATCATAAAACAACAGTATTGATTTTTTTTAAAATTCAGAATAATGTAAGTGTCTAAAAAGCGTTTAAATAGAGAATTTTGAGGAAATAATGTTTATGTTTACTGAATATGACACTCTTTATATCGCAGATCGCAAAACGTCAACAATAAAGCGCACATAGAGTAACAATTTTGGTTTCCCCGTGTCGGTAAACAGAAAGTGGAACGGAGTGAGCCCTCCTGTCTACATTCGGCTCCTCTGTGCGCGAAGACACGCGGGAGTCTGAGGCTCTGATTGTTGTCGCTTCGGTTGTCCTGGCGAAGTTTATCTCGTCGTTGAGAGCTTTGAAATGGCGGATTCCCAAGAAGAGAAACTGTACAAAGCAGAATATGCCAAGAGCGGCCGCGCGTCGTGCAAGAAGTGCAAACAAAACATCGAGAAAAACTCGCTGAGAATGGCCATCATGGTGCAGGTAAGGTATTAGGACAGCTAGCCAGCAAGCTAGCGTGACGCCATACTATTTTTTGGACATTATGACCTGTTTTTTTGACGATATAGTTTATACAACCTTATCAATGTCATAATATTTACTTGGATTCATTCGTGTAAAGGGAATATTTATGCAGACAAAGCCCTCGTTGGTATTTATATGGCTGCCATGAATGAGATGTCTCCATGTGGGTGTTGAACACTATCTACGTTTTATAGCACTTTTGACATCAAAAGTTGACGATTCCAGCGTTTATTTAAAGTAATCCATCCATTTCCTACCGCTTGTCCCGTTCGGGGTCGCCCGCATACTTGCTAACCTTGAGACCTCAGAATTAGGGAGATATTCAAAATGCCTGCTGGGGGTGTGTATATATATATATATATATATATATATATATATATATATATCCATCCATCCATCTTCTTCCGCTTATCCGAGGTCGGGTCGCGGGGGCAGCAGCCTAAGCAGGGAAGCCCAGACTTCCCTCTCCCCAGCCACTTCGTCCAGCTCCTCCCGGGGGATCCCGAGGCGTTCCCAGGCCAGCCGGGATATATAGTCTTCCCAACGTGTCCTGGGTCTTCCCCGTGGCCTCCTACCGGTCGGACGTGCCCTAAACACCTCCCTAGGGAGGCGTTCGGGTGGCATCCTGATTAGATGCCCGAACCACCTCATCTGGCTCCTCTCGATGTGGAGGAGCAGCGGCTTTACTTTGAGCTCCCCCCGGATGACAGAGCTTCTCACCCTATCTCTAAGGGAGAGCCCCGCCACCCGGCGGAGGAAACTCATTTGGGCCGCTTGTACCCGTGATTTTGTCCTTTCGGTCATGACCCAAAGCTCATGACCATAGCTGAGGATGGGAACGTAGATTGACCGGTAAATCGAGAGCTTTGCCTTCCGGCTCAGCTCCTTCTTCACCACAACGGATCAATACAGCGTCCGCATTACTGAAGACGCCGCACCGATCCGCCTGTCGATCTCACGATCCACTCTTCCCTCACTCGTGAACAAGACTCCGAGGTACTTGAACTCCTCCACTTGGGGCAAGATCTCCTCCCCAACCCGGAGATGGCACTCCACCCTTTTCCGGGCGAGAACCGTGGACTCGGACTTGGAGGTGCTGATTCCCATCCCAGTCGCTTCACACTCGGCTGCGAACCGATCCAGTGAGAGCTGAAGATCTTGGCCAGATGAAGCCATCAGGACCACATCATCTGCAAAAAGCAGAGACCTAATCCTGCAGCCACCAAACCAGATACCCTCAACGCCCTGACTGTGCCTAGAAATTCTGTCCATAAAGGTTATGAACAAAGGGCAGCCCTGGCGGAGACCAACCCTCACTGGAAACGGGTCCGACTTACTGCCGGCAATGCGGACTAAGCTCTGGCACTGATTATACAGGGAGCGAACCGCCACAATAAGACAGTCCGATACCCCATACTCTCCGAGCACTCCCCACAGGACTTCCCGGGGGTACACGGTCGAATGCCTTCTCCAAGTCCACAAAGCACATGTAGACTGGTTGGGCAAACGCCCATGCACCCTCAAGGACCCTGCCGAGAGTATAGAGCTGGTCCACAGTTCTACGACCAGGACGAAAACCACACTGTTCCTCCTTAATCAGAGGATCGACTATCCGGCGTAGCCTCCTCTCCAGTACACCTGAATAGACCTTACCGGGAAGGCTGAGGAGTGTGATCCCACGATAGTTGGAACACACCCTCCGGTTCCCCTTCTTAAAGAGAGGAACCACCACCCCGGTCTGCCAATCCAGAGGTACCGCCCCCGATGTCCACGCGATGTTGCAGAGTCTTTGTCAACCAAGACAGCCCCACGACATCCAGAGCCTTAAGGAACTCCGGGCGGATCTCATCCACCAGAAGAGAAGCTTTTTAACGACCTCGGCAACCTCATCCCCAGAAATAGGAGAGCCCACTACAGATTCCCCAGGCCCTGCTTCCTCATAGGAAGACGTGCTGGTAGGAATGAGAAGGTCTTCGAAGTATTCCCTCCACCGATCCACAACATCCGCAGTCGAGGTCAGCAGAAAATCGGTCAAAATAAAAATTAAAAAACCGGGCAGTAAAATTTTTTTTTTAGAAATTTAAAAAAAAATTGCGTCCGGGGGATGTGCAGGCTTCTGGAATTCCGTGTCCTTTCTGATTGCAATGCGTAAAAAGACACAAAAAGTGCGTTAACGCCAACACTGTGTAATAAATGACTAGGGAAGGTTGTTTGGATTGTGCTACAATGTAAAAGTACATTCAAGGGTCATGGATCTGATTCAATCACATTTTCCACAAAATTGCAGCAAATATATGGCACTCAGAGACCACCTGGTGGTGTGGTGCTTTATTAAACTCATGCCGTCTTGCGGGCCAAACTGAAGACGCTGGCGGGCTGTAGTTTGGACACCCCTGGTCAATACTGTGCAAACCTACTGTGATGTAATTGCTGTTGTATGGCGTTACTTTGCGATTCCCACCATTATCTGATATTCTGTATCGCAGCGGTTTAAACTCTGTTTGCTTATTCCTTGGCAGTCGCCAATGTTCGATGGCAAGGTCCCACATTGGCATCACTTCTCCTGCTTCTGGCTGAGAGCAGCAGCTCAGAGCCCCGCCGACATTGCCGGCTTTTCTGACCTCCGCTGGGAAGACCAGGAAAAGGTCAAGAGCGCCATTGATGGCGGCGGAGCAGCTACTGGAGGTTGGTGTCTCTTTCTCCAAATTCTTCATGATTTCATCAATTGTGTTTTGTTTGGGGTTTTTTTTTTTTAGTAGGGATTTATTTTTATTTTTTTTAGGAAAAGGAGAACAGAAAGGTGGCAGTAAAGAAGAGAAGACGCTGAACGGCTTTGCGGTGGAATACGCCAAATCAAATCGTAGCACTTGCAAAGGTTGCGACATGAAGATAGAAAAGGTTAGTGCACACAGAAGGACACATTTGTTCTTATTTCACAGCGCATTGTCCAGAAGAAGTAATGGACATAGAAACAAAAATAATTTCAGTGTTTCCCCCAGAAAATGTGTTAGTTAAGGTGGTGTCTCTCCAGGCAGACGGACCGGGGAAGGGGGTGGGTGGGTGTAACTTGGCCAGTCGCCATCACGTCTCTACCTCGTCGTTTTCTGCTCCATTTGCTGAATGGCGATATACGATATATGTACATCTCGATATTTTTTCCGGAAAGTAAAAACAAAACAGTCCTAGTTACCTGAGATACTAAGTATGTCATTATTATGACTTAGTAAGTCAATATTTTGACTTAGTAATTTACTAAGTCAAAATAATGACTTACTAAGTCAAAATAATGACTTACTAAGTCAAATTGACTTACTGTAAGTGAGCGTTTGCAATAAGCTTTTGGAAAAAAAGAGTTAAAAGTGGGGCCACATGCTGACGTATGCTCAACTCATCATGCTTAGTTTATTACAGCATTTGGGAAGCCGGTAGTTGATTTTATTATGTAAATGTTTTATTTTTATCAACATGTGATAGCCGAGACCCTGCAATTCAAAACTAGGCTGCTACATTACCGTATTTTCCGCACTATTAGCCGCACCTAAAAACCACAAATTTACTCAAAAGCTGACAGTGCGGCTTATAACCCGGTGCGCTTTATATATGGATTAATATTAAGATTCATTTTCATAAAGTTTCGGTCTCGCAACTACGGTAAACAGCCGCCATCTTTTTTCCCCGTAGAAGAGGAAGTGCTTCTTCTTCTACGCAAGCAACCGCCAAGGTAAGCACCGGCCCCCATAGAACAGGAAGCGCTTCTTTTTCTACTGTAAGCAACCACCCGCCCGCGTAGAAGAAGAAGAAGCGCGTGGATATTACGTTTCATTTCCTTTGTGTGTTTACATCTGTAAAGACCACAAAATGGCTACTTTCCGTGCATATTGTAAAAACAAGATAGCTGAAAAAAAGATCCGGCCAGAGAACATTATCAACATGGACGAGGTTCCACTGACTTTTGATATTCCTGTGAACCGCACTGTGGATACAACGGGAGCACGTACGGTGAATATTCGCACCACAGGGAATGAGAAGTCATCCTTCACTGTGGTTCTAACTTGCCATGCTAATGGCCAGAAACTTCCACCCATGGTGATATTCAAAAGGAAGACCTTGCCAAAAGAGACCTTTCCAGCCGGCGTCATCATAAAAGCTAACTCGAAGGGATGGATGGATGAAGAAAAGATGAGCGAGTGGTTAAGGTAAGTTTACGCGAAGAGGCCGGGTGGCTTTTTTCACGCAGCTCCGTCCATGTTGATATACGACTCCATGCGCGCCCACATCACGCTGGTTTTTAATATATTATTAAAGTTTGACTGACCTATCTGACTGTTTTTTTGACATTCCTTTAGCGCAGTTAGATGCGGCTTATAACACGGGGCGGCTTATAGGTGGACAAAGTTTTGAAATATGCCGTTCATTGAAGGCGCGGCTTATAACCCAGGGCGCCTTATGGTGCGGAAAATACGGTACTAATGATTACTGTAACTAGCTGAAAAAATAGTACAATAGCAATAGAAGAGACTATTCATCCCTGAACGCCATGGAGTTCATGTAGGCTGTTACATTATTATATCAACTATCAGAGACAGCTTCAGGAAACTCTTCATTTAACATAATGTCGTTTTTTTGCCGCTTCTACACAGCTCAATCAACACAGAAAAAGGTAAAGTGAAATAACTTAGTTGTTAACTGTAAGTCAATAATGCCTGTCTTTCTCTCAGACAGACAGGGCTTTGCTGTCCGTTACGCACACACCGCACAGTGAGCTAACATTACGCTAAAAGCTAATTAGCCTTCACCTCAAGGACTGCAAGCGAGCTGAGCTGGCGTTTATTTTTCTAGAACGTCAGCGGGCTCATAGTGATGTTACTAGTAGTTGACTGGGAGGTGTTTATTATAATTTGGGGAGAGTCCGCTGCCTTATGCTTACCTGCTAAACACCTATCTGCTCACCGCAGGAGCACTGACTCCATGCGGTCTGAATACGCACTGCTGATTGGCTGTTACCGCTCTGCGTGTAACCAATCAGATGGTTGTGTGGGTGGGACAATGCTGGGTGCTACAGAGATGTACTGACAGAGACAGAGGCGGAACTAAGCGGAGCAGCTTGTTAAGACTTTAGTTTAGGCCAGGGGTCAGGAACCTTTTTGGCTGAGAGAGCCATAAAAGCCAAATATTTTCAAATGTATTTCCGTGAGAGCCATATAATATTTTTTCAACACTGAATACAACTAAATGCATGCATTTTTAAGTAAGACCAACATTTTTAGAGTATAAAAAGTCTCTTATTCTTTTCAATAACATTGTTGTTCTGAAGCTAACCAATAATAAATAAAATACTTCTTACCATTAATGCGACTTCTTGAACAGGTGGTGTAGAAAAAGGGGTAGATGGATTAAAATGCATGAGAATGTTTTATATTTTGAAAGTTATTTTTTTAACCCTGTGATTACCAGCGGAATTATTCATTACTTATCGCGTTAAGCAATGTCAGCTAAGATTGATCTGAGAGCCAGATGCAGTCATCGAAAGAGCCACATCTGGCTCTAGAGCCATAGGTTCCCTACCCTTGGTTTAGGCTGTGGCTCTTTGTTGTTAAGGCGGCCGCCTTAACAACAAAATGCTGCGGGGAAACCCTGAATTTATCATTCCTAACTGTCATACATGTGTCAAAAGCAGTTAATCACTGTATATTTGAAGTCACAGACTAGTACAACATAAAAAATGGTACATCCTCATGGAGTGTTAGACATTACAGCTTCTCAAACAGGTTTTTAAACCTTCCCACTAGGTAGAGCAACTACACTCTAATTCAGGAGTGTCAAACTTGTTTTCATTGAGGGCCACATTGCAGTTATGGTTGCCCTCAGAGGGCTGCTTTTAACAATAACAATAATAACAATAACTGGGATTTATATAGCGCTTTTCTAAGTACCCAAAGTCGCTTTACATGTAGAACCCATCAATCATTCACACCTGGTGGTGGTAAGCTACTTTCATAGCCACAGCTGCCCTGGGGTAGACTGACGGAAGCGTGGCTGCAATTTGCGCCAACGGCCCCTCCGACCACCACCTATCATTCATCATTCAATTCACCGGTGTGAGTGGCACCGGGGGCAAAGGGTGAAGTGTCCCGCCCAAGGACACAACGGCAGCGATTTTTGGATGGTAAGAGGCGGGGAGCGAACCTGCAACCCTCAGGTTTCTGGCACGGTTGCTCTACCCACTACGCCATGCCGCCCCAATGAGTAATATATGAATATACATGTGTATATATAATTAGAGATGTCCAATAAATGCGTTAAAATGTAATATCGGAAATTATCGGTATCGTTTTTTTTATTATTGGTATGTTTTTTTTTTTGGGGGGTTTTTTTAAATTATTAAATCAACATAAAAAACACAAGATACACTTACAATTAGTGTACCAACCCAAAAAACCTCCCTCCCCGTTTTACACTCATTCACACAAAAGTGTTGTTTCTTTCTGTTATTAATATTGTGGTTCCTACATTATATATCAATATATATCAATACAGTCTGCAAGGGATACAGTCCGTAAGCACACATGATTGTGCGTGCTGCTGGTCCACTAATAGTACTAACCTTTAACACTTAACTTTACTCATTTTCATTAATTACTAGTTTCAATGTAACTGTTTTTATATTGTTTTACTTTCTTTTTTACTCAAGAAAATGTTTTTAATTTATTTATCTTATTTTATTTTATTAATTTTTTTTTTAAGTACCGTATTTTCCGCACCATAAGCCGCCCCGTGTTATAAGCCGCGCCTTCAATGAACGGCATATTTCAAAACTTTGTCCACCTATAAGCCGCCCCGTGTTATAAGCCGCATCTAACTGCGCTAAAGGAATGTCAAAAAAACAGTCAGATAGCTCAGTTAAACTTTAATAATATATTAAAAACCAGCGTTCTAACAACTCTGTTCACTCCCAAAATGTACGGTAATGTGCAAATGTGCAATCACAAACATAGTAAAATTCAAAATAGTGCAGAGCAATAGCAATAACTTAATGTTGCTCGAACGTTAATGTCACAACACACAAAATAAACATAACACTCACTTTCTGAAGTTATTCTTCATTCATAAATCCCTCGAATTCTTCTCCTACGGTGTCCGAATTAAAAAGTTGGGCGAATAGGGGATCCAAAATGGCCGGCTCCGTCTCTTCGAAGTCATCAGAGTCAATGTCGCTGTTGTTTTTCCAGCAGTTCTGTGAATCCTGCCTTCCGGAAAGCTCGGACCACAGTTGAGACCGAAATATCCGCCCAGGCATTTACGATCCACTGGCAGATGTTGGCGTATGTCGTCCGGCGCTGTCTCCCTGTCTTAGTTAATGTGTGTTCGCCTTCGGTCATCCATTGTTCCCACGCCGTTCGCAGTCATGCTTTAAATGCCTTGTTGACACCAATATCGAGCGGTTGGAGTTCTTTGGTTAATCCACCCGGAATGACGGCGAGTGTTGTATTTGTGTGCTTCACTTGTTTTTTGACACCATCTGTGATGTGGGCGCGCATGGAGTCGTATATCAACATGGACGGAGCTGCGTGAAAAAAGCCACCCGGCCTCTTCGCGTAAACTTCCCTTAACCACTCGCTCATCTTTTCTTCATCCATCCATCCCTTCGAGTTAGCTTTTATGATGACGCCGGCTGGAAAGTTCTCTTTTGGCAAGGTCTTCCTTTTGAATATCACCATGGGTGGAAGTTTCTGGCCATTAGCATGGCAAGCTAGAACCACAGTGAAGGATGACTTCTCATTCCCTGTGGTGCGAATATTCACCGTACGTGCTCCCGTTGTATCCACAGTGCGGTTCACAGGAATATCAAAAGTCAGTGGAACCTCGTCCATGTTGATAATGTTCTCTGGCCGGATCTTTTTTTCAGCTATCTTGTTTTTACAATATGCACGGAAAGTAGCCAGCTTTTCTTGAAAGTCTTTAGGCAGTCGCTGTGAAATAGTAGTCCGTGTGCGGATGGAGAGATTGCGTCTTTTCATGAACCGGAAACCTGTCGCTTAGTAGGAGCCATTTTGTGGTCTTTACAGATGTAAACACACAAAGGAAATGAAACGTAATATCCGCGCGCTTCTTCTTCTTCTACCGGGGCGGGTGGTTACTTACAGTAGAAGAAGAAGCGCTTCCTGTTCTATGGGGGCGGGTGCTTACCTTGGCGGTTGCTTGCGTAGAAGAAGAAGCACTTCCTCTTCTACGGGGAAAAAAGATGGCGGCTGTTTACCGTAGTTGCGAGACCGAAACTTTATGAAAATGAATCTTAATATTAATCCATATATAAAGCGCACCGGGTTATAAGCCGCACTGTCAGCTTTTGAGTAAATTTGTGGTTTTTAGGTGCGGCTAATAGTGCGGAAAATACGGTAAGCATTTTATTAATGCATATTATTTCCAGGCTTTTGCGGGTCACATAAAATAATGTGGCAGGCCAGATTTGGCCCCCGGGCCTTGAGTTTGACACCCGTGCTCTAATTGGTCTTTCATCCACTCCACCACGTGAGAAAGTACACATTCTGTCTTGTGGGATACGTTGTGGTGATCTGCGCCTGTGCATTTCTAACTGTAAAAAGTGACGCTGCCGTCCCTGCTCACAGGATCACATCCGCGTATCGAAGAAAACGGTGGACCCAGAGAAGCCCCAGCTGGGCCTGATCGACCGCTGGTACCACACGGCGTGCTTCGTGGGGCGCAGGGAGGAGCTGGACTTCAAGCCCGAGTACAGCGGTGCTCAGCTAAAGGGGTTCAACGTGCTGCGCACGGAAGACATGGAGGAGCTTAAAAAGAGGCTCCCTGCAGTCAAATCAGAAGGGTGAGATGAATATTTTGAATTATGGTAGTTTATATTTGGTTTATTTACAATACATGGTCAACATTTTGCTACCTGGGATTTCTGCCATCGAGGTTATGTTAAAGTGGCTTGTTTGTAGGTTTGCAGTTATCGATTATTTTAGTAATCAAGTAATCTATTGAATGGTTTGTTTGATTTAATCAAGTAATCAAATTAGAAAAAATGTAGCCTCAATGACTTTTTTAGAGAAAATTGTTCAAATAAGCAATGATTTTTCTAATGACCTCATTCTTTATTTTTATAAGTGCACATAACATTGAGGACAATTAAGATAACCACTATGTATTACTTATATTTCATCCATCCATCCATTCATCTTCTTCCGCTTATCCGAGGTCGGGTCGCGGGGGCAGCAGCCTAAGCAGGGAAGCCCAGACTTCCCTCTCCCCAGCCACTTCGTCCAGCTCTTCCTGTGGGACCCCGAGGCGTTCCCAGGCCAGCCGGGAGACATAGTCTTTCCAACGTGTCCTGGGTCTTCCCCGCGGCCTCCTACCGGTCGGACGTGCCCTAAACACCTCCCTAGGGAGGCGTTCGGGTGGCATCCTGACCAGATGCCCGAACCACCTCATCTGGCTCCTCTCGATGTGGAGGAGCAGCGGCTTTACTTTGAGCTCCCCCCGGATGGCAGAGCTTCTCACCCTATCTCTAAGGGAGAGCCCCTCCACCCGGCGGAGGAAACTCATTTCGGCCGCTTGTACCCGTGATCTTGTCCTTTCGGTCATAACCCAAAGCTCATGACCATAGGTGAGGATGGGAACGTAGATCGACCGGTAAATTGAGAGTTTTGCCTTCCGGCTCAGCTCCTTCTTCACCACAACGGATCGATACAGCGTCCGCATTACTGAAGACGCCGCACCGATCCGCCTGTCGACCTCACGATCCACTCTTCCCTCACTCGTGAACAAGACTCCGAGGTACTTGAACTCCTCCACTTGGGGCAAGATCTCCTCCCCAACCCGGAGATGGCACTCCACCCTTTTCCGGGCGAGAACCATGGGGTTATATTTCAAAACATATAAGTTTAATTAAAAAGTAAAAAAAATACAAACCTGTTAAGCCTAAAACCAGGTCTTGTTGAAAAGTTTAAAAACGAAGTCAACAAAATAAAACTGAGCCAAATTAACATGTACATATTTGAAAAGGTATTAACTGTAGGGGTGGTGTTAGATTTTTGGACAAACAACTACCGTAGTTAGCATTACCGTATTTTTCGGACTATAAGTCGCAGTTTTTTTCATAGTTTGGCCGGGGGTGCGACTTATACTCAGGAGCGACTTATGTGTGAAATTATTAACACATTAGCGTAAAATATCAAATAATATTATTGATCTCATTCACGTAAGAGACTAGACGTATAAGATTTCATGGGATTTAGCGATTAGGAGTGACAGATTGTTTGGTAAACATATATCATGTTCTATATGTTATAGTTATTTGAATGACTCTTACCATAATATGTTACGTTAACATACCAGTTGGTTATTTATGCCTCATATAACGTACACTTATTCAGCCTGTTGTTCACTATTCTTTATTTATTTTAAATTGCCTTTCAAATGTCTATTCTTGCTGTTGGCTTTTATCAAATACATTTCCCCCAAAAATGCGACTTATTGTCCAGTGCGACTTATATATGTTTTTTTCCTTCTTTATTATGCATTTTCGGCCGGTGCGACTTATACTCCGGAGTAGGGCTGCAACAACTAATCGATTAAAATCTATTATAGAAATAGTTGCCGATTAATTTAGTCATCGATTCGTTGGATCTATGCTATGCGCAGAGGCAATAAAAAAAATAAAAAAAAAATATATATATATATATATATATATATATATATATATATATATATATATATATTATATATATATATATATTTTTTTTTATAAACCTTTATTTATAAACTGCAACATGTACAAACAGCTGAGAAACAATAATCAAAATAAGTATGGTGCCAGTATCATACCTGCCAACTACTCCGGTTTTCCCGTAATTAGTACGGTTTTCATCAACCTATTCCGGGTTACGGTTGCAGTGATAAAAAATACGGTTTTTCATTAATTAAAAATTTTTTTTTTTTTTAAGTTTTATTCACGAAATCGCGTAACAACAATGACAATCGACACTGCTTCCCGTAACTTCCTGTCGAGCCATTCCGAATGCCATGCGCGAGGCTATTTATAGCACCGCTGCCAAGCACGAGGCACCAGTTGTATGGCGTCACATTAGTGCCAAAAATCCGAGCGCATAAAAACTGTTATCGCGCGCTGATTCTCCACTTCGTGCGCGCGCGCGCGACACCATTTTGCGCGCGCGTGGTGCCTTTCTGCGCGCTCTCTGTGTACTCCTGGCATCTCTCCTCGCGCTGTCATGTTTCTTTTTGGCACTTTGGGGGCGGGTATGCTTATACGGCCCCTCCTGTCTGATTGGTCAGGCGAAAAACGCTGAAAAATGCTCAGAGCCAATCAGAAGTATAGCAGGGCGGGTCATCGTCAATATGTATCAAGATTTACGGAGGAAGAAGTGGATAAAAAAATGTCGCGCGCTGATGAAGGTTATTTCATACCACATAAACACAATACAGGGTACCGTATTTTCCGCACCATAAGGCGCCCTGGGTTAAAAGCCGCGCCTTCAATGAACGGCATATTTCAAAACTTTGTCCACCTATAAGCCGCCCCATGTTGTAAGCCGCATCTAACTGCGCTAAAGGAATGTCAAAAAAACAGTCAGATAGGTCAGTCAAACTTTAATAATATATTAAAAACCAGCGTTCTAACAACTCTGTTCACTCCCAAAATGTACGCAAATGTGCAATCACAAACATACGTATATCAACATGGACAGAGCTGCGTGAAAAAAGCCACCCGGCCTCTTCGCGTAAACTTACCTTAACCACTCGCTCATCTTTTCTTCATCCATCCCTTCGAGTTAGCTTTTATGATGACGCCGGCTGGAAAGGTCTCTTTTGGCAAGGTCTTCCTTTTGAATATCACCATGGGTGGAAGTTTCTGGCCATTAGCATGGCAAGCTAGAACCACAGTGAAGGATGACTTCTCATTCCCTGTGGTGCGAATATTCACCGTACGTGCTCCCGTTGTATCCACAGTGCGTTTCACAGGAATATCAGTTGCTGTGAAAAAGTAATCCGTGTGCGGATGGAGAGATTGCGTCTTTTCATGAACCGGATCCCTGACGCTTAGTAGGAGCCATTTTGTGGTCTTTACAGATGTAAACACACAAAGGAAATGAAACGTACGGTATATCCGCGCGCTTTTTCTTCTTCTACGCGGGCGGGTGGTTGCTTACAGTAGAAGAAGAAGCGCTTCCTGTTCTATGGGGGCGGTTGCTTACCTTGGCGGTTGCTTGCGTAGAAGAAGAAGCGCTTCCTGTTCTACCGGGAAAAAAGATGGCGGCTGTTTACCGAAGTTGCGAGATCGAAACTTTATGAAAATGAATCGTAATATTAATCCATATATAAAGCGCACCGGGTTAAAAGCCGCACTGCCAGCTTTTGAGTAAATTTGTGGTTTTTAGGTGCGGCTAATAGTGTGGAAAATACGGTAATACAAAATGTGACCCAGATAAATAATAAGACAACAAACACCATAATCACATCTTTCAGCCAGAACTGGTCCACCAGCAATAACATCCAACCATAACATTATTTTACATTTTCACTTCTTCTTGAACATTTGTTTTCTAATTTATGGAATTTCTTTTGATTCAGCCATAAAATTAATGAAATAATCTTTGAATTTTGTTTTTAAAATGTTAAAAATAGATTTTAATAATGTATTCTGAAACAGTTTAAAATAATCAGAGAACTGACTAACACTGACCCTACACAACTATGTTGCACAATTAAGTCTCTTTTTTTTTTAAAGCGAAAGAGGTCATTTCAACAGGTACAGCATCCTATGTCATATCTACATGTAATACGATTTGTAACAAGGCAAACCGTTTGTAAATTGGTCGAAAATCGAGCAAGTTATGGTAATTTAAGTAGTACATGTACCATTGACATCAATGTAATGATTGAGGCTAGATGTCCGAGGTAAGATGGCTACAACGTTGCTATGCTGGAGAATCATTGGTCATATGAAAAATGCTCACAGCCAATCAGAAAGGAGGGGCCGTCTAAGCATACCCGCCCCCAAAGTGCCAAAAAGAAACATGACAGCGCGAGGAGAGATGCCAGGAGTACACAGAGAGCGCGCAGAAAGGCGTCGCGCGCGCAAAATGGTGTCGCGCGCGCGCACGAAGTGGAGAATCAGCGCGCGATAACAGTTTTTATGCGCTCTGATTTTTGGCACTAATGTGACGCCATACAGTTGCCAACTTGAATATTAAGTTCTTGGTGGAAAAAAGTTTGAGAACCACTGCTGTAGCTATTGAAATATTCCATTTATATTGAATTATTCCTACTTTGTGGAAATTAATTCATCGCAATCATTTCCACAAGCAATTAACAGCGATAAAGAGGCGGGGGATTACTGTACCGGTTGCCTTTAAATTTGGGGAGAGTCTTCTCTTCTATCTCCTTATTTTGAAAATGACTAAATGGTCCAGATCTGGACGAAACCTTATCTCCTTTAGCCTTTGTGGATTTTGGCTAAACGTTTTCACTCTCTTCCCTTTCAGAAAGCGCACATGCGAAGAAGTGGATGGAGTCTCAAAGAAACAGAAGAAGGCAGATGAGGAGGAGGAAAAAAAGTTGGAAGAGCAATTGAAGGTTACTTGGGTTTCAATTGGAGACAGTGCCGTATGTGTCCAACACACCTTTGTGGTTTTCTCCTTCTGATTGTACTTTTTCTCTATCTACAGAACCAAAGCAAGCTGATATGGGGAATTAAAGACAAGCTAAGGAAGTTTTGTTCAACCAATGACATGGAGGAGCTTCTAATTGCCAATACGCAAGAGCCTCCCTCAGGAGAAGCCAACGTAAGTGGACCTTAACGTAATCGTACCATTTTAAGTCAATCTTTTGTTAAACATTTATGATTGACAGGTGGTGGACATGTTGGCCGACGGCATGGCTTTTGGTGCTCTGGAGGCCTGCAAGCAGTGCTTCGGCCAGCTGGTGTTTAAGGGGGATGCTTATTACTGCAAGGGGGACATCTCGGCTTGGACCAAATGCGTATACAAAACAACAAAGCCCGCGCGCAGTGACTGGGTCATGCCCAAGGTAGGTCCTTTTATAGAGGTTATTCTCAACTGGTGGGGCGCAGGCTCTTTTTCAGTAGATCGCTGGCATTTTGTTGCCCTAACAAGATTTTGTTCGTGGTCCCATTTTGGTTTTTAATATTATCAGGGTTTGATTTTATAAATTGGTAACCCTCTAAGGCAGTGTTTTTCAACCACTGTGCCGTGGCACACTAGTGTGCCGTGAGATAGAGTCTGGTGTGCCGTGGAAGATTATCTAATTTCACCTACCGTATTTTCCGCACCATAAGGCGCCCTGGGTTATAAGCCGCGCCTTCAATGAACGGCATATTTCAAAACTTTGTCCACCTATAAGACGCCCCGTGTTATAAGCCGCATCTAACTGCGCTAAAGGAATGTCAAAAAAACAGTCAGATAGGTCAGTCAAACTTTAATAATATATTAAAAACCAGCGTGATGTGGGCGCGCACGGAGTCGTATATCAACATGGACGGAGCTGCGTGAAAAAAGCCACCCGGCCTCTTCGCGTAAACTTACCTTAACCACTCGCTCATCTTTTCTTCATCCATCCCTTCGAGTTAGCTTTTATGATGACGCCGGCTGGAAAGGTCTCTTTTGGCAAGGTCTTCTTTTTGAATATCACCATGGGTGGAAGTTTCTGGCCATTAGCATGGCAAGCTAGAACCACAGTGAAGGATGACTTCTCATTCCCTGTGGTGCGAATATTCACCGTACGTGCTCCCGTTGTATCCACAGTGCGGTTCACAGGAATATCAAAAGTCAGTGGAACCTCGTCCATGTTGATAATGTTCTCTGGCCGGATCTTTTTTTCAGCTATCTTGTTTTTACAATATGCACGGAAAGTAGCCAGCTTTTCTTGAAAGTCTTTAGGCAGTTGCTGTGAAATAGTAGTCCGTGTGCGGATGGAGAGATTGCGTCTTTTCATGAACCGGATCCCTGTCGCTTAGTAGGAGCCATTTTGTGGTCTTTACAGATGTAAACACACAAAGGAAATGAAACGTAATATCCGCGCGCTCCTTCTTCTTCTACGCGGGCGGGTGGTTGCTTACAGTAGAAGAAGAAGCGCTTCCTGTTCTATGGGGGCGGGTGCTTACCTTGGCGGTTGCTTGCGTAGAAGAAGAAGCACTTCCTCTTCTACGGGGAAAAAAGATGGCGGCTGTTTACCGTAGTTGCGAGACCAAAACTTTATGAAAATGAATCTTAATATTAATCCATATATAAAGCGCACCGGGTTATAAGGCGCACTGTCAGCTTTTGAGAAAATTTGTGGTTTTTAGGTGCGCCTTATAGTGCGGAAAATACGGTATTGGGGTTAAAATATTTTTTGCAAACCAGTAATTATAGTCTGCAAATTATGTGTTGTTGTTGTTGAGTGTCAATGCTGTCTAGAGCTCGGCAGAGTAACCGTGTAATACTCTTCCATATCAGTAGGTGGCAGCCGGTAGCTACGGTAATTGCTTTGTAGATGTCGAAAACAGCGGGAGGCAGGGTGCAGGTAAAATGGTGTCTAATGCTTAAACCAAAAATAAACAAAAGGTGAGTGCCCCTAAGAAAAGGCATTGAAGCTTAGGGAAGGCTATGCAGAACGAGACTAAAACTGAACTGGCTACAAAGTAAACAAAAACAGAATGCTGGACTACAGCAAACACTTACTGTGGAGCAAAGACAGCGTCCACAATGTACATCCGAACGTGACATGACAATCAACAATGTCCCCACAAAGAAGGATAAAAACAACTGACATATTCTTGATTGCTAAAACAAAGTAGATGCGGGAAATATCGCTCAAAGGAAGACATGAAACTGCTACAGGAAAATACCAAAAAAAGAGAAAAAGCCACCAAAGTAGGAGCGCAAGACAAGAACTAAAACACTACACACAGGAAAACAGCAAAAAACTCAAAATAAGTCAGGTCGTGATGTGACAGGTGGTGACAGTACACCTACTTTGAGACAAGAGCTATAGTGACGCATGCTTGGTTATGCTTTAAAGTCATATCCAACAATTGCGACAACGACCTTTTACTGTCAACTGAGTTTCGTTTTTTAATGATTTCTGCTGGTGGTGTGCCTCCGCATTTTTTCAATGAAAAAAATGTGCCGTGGCTCAAAAAAGGTTGAAAAACACTGTTCTAAGGCTTATAATGTCTATAGTTATTGAACATTTAAATAGCGCACACCTAAACTAACCTTTCTGACAGACCTGGGCTATATGGCATAAAAATCTAATCTTTGATTTACGTTTTTTTCCAATTTTTGTTCCTCCCTACTTCTTTAAGAATATATACAAGTGACAGATAATTCAAAACAGGATTTTTATTTTATTTGATCAAAACTAGTAGTTTGAAAGGAGACAAACAATGCCACAATTTACATGGATACATGACATTGCATACACTGTATCTTACTCTTAGCAACATTTTCATAAAGTTGTTCTTTTAAGAACAAATATAAATTGCAGATAAATAAACTCCAGTTTTGTTTGTGAATGACTGAGTGTTTCAAGGAAGCTGCTCTTATACCCAATCATGGCACCCACCTGTTCCCAATTAGCCTGCTCACCTGTGGGATGTTCCAAATAAGTCTTTCAAATATAACTTTCTCAGTCTTATTTGCTACTTGTGCCAGCTTTTTTGAAACATGTTGCAGGCAGTTTACCAGTTTGAACATTAACTATCTTGTCTTTGCAGTCTATTCAATTGAATATAGGTTGAAAAGGATTTGCAAATCATTGTATTCCGTTTTTATTTACCATTTACACAACGTGCCAACTTCACTGGTGTGAAAAGACCTGTGGTTGAGGATTTTCATTCATTAAGAAAACAATTAAGGGTATGGCAAGCAGAAAAATATCTGTTTATTTAAACCAGGGGTGCTCATTACGTCGATCGCGAGCTACCGGTCGATCTCGGAGGGTGTGTCAGTCGATCACCAGCCAGGCATTAAAAAAATAGTCCTAAAAATGAGCGATCATAAATCTTCACTATGACGTCACTTTCGTCACTTGATTGACATTCACGGCACCCGAGGGTCTTCTGAGATGACGCTGGCTGCTGCCAGCTCATTAAAATTACCGACCGGAAGGCGAGAAACACTTTATTTCAACAGACTCTGGCGCCGTACCTGTCGTCAAAACTCCAAAGACCGACTGCACAGTTGCACAGTTGCGCTACCAAAATAAGAGTCTCAGAAAGCTAGCACACACAAGCTAGCAAGCTACGGAGTTTGCCGACAATGTATTTCTTGTAAAGTGCATACAAAGGAGTACGGAAGCTGGACAAATAAGATGCCAAAAAGCAACCACTTTCATGTGGTATTGGACAGAAAGGAGGACTTTTTTTCTCCTCCATTCGAAAATGCGGACATTATCATCACCACTGTCTGATTCCTATCAATGCAAGTCATCAGAATCAGGTAATACACCAACTTATATTCTTGTCTTCATGAAAGAAAGGAATCTATATGTGTTAAACATGCTTGTATTATCTTTAAACACCTTTAACTTATTAACTATATGTGTTAAACCTGCTTGCAATATCTTTAAACACCTTTTAAGTTGTTAACAATATTAACAATATGTATTAAACATTCTTGTATTATCATTAAACACCTTTAATTTTTTAACAATATTAACTATGTGTTAAACATGCTTGTATTATCATTAAACACCTTTAACTTGTTAACAATATTAACTATATGTATTAAACATGCTTGTATTATCATTAAACACCTTTAATTTTTTAACAATATTAACTATATGTGTTAAACATGCTTGCATTATCTTTAAACACATTTTACTTGTTAACAATATTAACTATATGTATTAAACATACTTGTATTATCATTAAACACCTTTAATTTTTTAACAATATTAACTATATGTGTTAAACATACTTGTATTATCATTAAACACCTTTAATTTTTTAACAATATTAACTATATGTGTTAAACATGCTTGTATTATCATTAAACACCTTTAACTTGTTAACAATATTAACTATATGTATTAAACATGCTTGGATTATCATTAAACACCTTTAATTTATTAACAATATTAACTATATGTGTTAAACATGCTTGCATTATCTTTAAACACATTTTACTTGTTAACAATATTAACTATATGTATTAAACATACTTGTATTATCATTAAACACCTTTAATTTATTAACAATATTAACTATATGTATTAAACATACTTGTATTATCATTAAACACCTTTAATTTTTTAACAATATTAACTATATGTGTTAAACATGCTTGCATTATCATTAAACACCTTTAACTTGTTAACAATATTAACTATATGTATTAAACATTCTTGTATTATCATTAAACACCTTTATTTTTTTAACAATATTAACTATGTGTTAAACATGCTTGTATTATCATTAAACACCTTTAACTTGTTAACAAAAACATATATTTCATAAATAAGTAAATATAAATGATATATATGAATGAGGTAGATCCCCACGACTTGATCAATTGAAAAGTAGCTCGCCTGCAGAAAAAGTGTGAGCACCCCTGATTTAAACTATTTCCCCTAAAATATACATTGAGGCTATGAAGTCTGTTTTAACCCGTGACTAAAACAAACTAATCCTTGGATTACTAAAATGAATGGATAGCGGCAGCCCTGTATATGATTTTACTGGCATATATTTCCCTAAATCTTTGATCAAATTACAATGTTAATCTATCAGTTGTTTTTTTCATTTTTCTTCCGCTACCAACCATTGGAGGGCAGCTTAAAAAAATACTTATCTGCGTTTTTTTGTATTTGTTTTCAGGAATTTCATGAAGTCCCCTTCCTAAAAAAGTTCAAGTTTAAGCGACAGAACAGGCTTTACCCAAAAGAAACCCCCTCTCAAACGGTGCCTGCAGTCAAAGCCGAACCTCTGGCGAGTGTCTCCAGCGCCCCCTCTAAGCCACTCCCAGAGGGTGGATCCTCAGGTGAGTGGCAAGTGCGCCTCTTGTGCAATTATGAAGAAGCCGTCAAAGTAAAATGTGTACATGTTTACTGTAGAAAAACCTCTCACTGGTATGAAACTGTTGACTGTGGGCAAACTGACCAAGAACAAGGACGACATAAAAACCGCCGTGGAAGAAATGGGCGGCAAAATTAGCGCTTCAGTCTCAAAGGCCACACTCTGCATCAGCACTAAGAGTCAGTAACCTTCCAACAAACGGACTTTCAGCAAATTGTCCATCTTTTGAAATTACATTTTGTTCCCGTCCACAGAGGAAGTAGAGAAGATGGGCAAAAAAATGGAGGAAGTGAAGGACGCCGGGGTGCGCGTTGTGTCTGAAGAATTCCTCACGGACATCAAGTCGTCGGGCAAGGCTGTGCAGGAGCTGGTCTCTTTGCACGTCATCTCGCCATGGGGAGCGGAGGTCAAAGTGGAGGCGCCGGCCCCACCTGCGGCCTCCAAGTCTAAAGCCATGGCTTCCAAGAGCACCGGTAGAGTAAAGGAGGAAGGAGGTAAACACTCAAGAAGTTTAAATAAAGTTTTACTGCAATTTACGAGTGCCCCAACTTGCGAGCATTATAAGTTGCTAGCTGTCTTTAAGCTCTTTGTTATACAAAACCCAAAACCAGTAAAGTTGGCACATTGTGTAATTTGTAAATAAAAACAAATCCTTTTCAATTTACATTCAGTTGAATAGACTGCAAAGACAAGATATTTAATGTAAGGCTGCAGCTAACGATTATTTTTCTATCGATTAATCTATAGATTTTTTTTTCTTTTTCTTTTTTCGATTAATCGGTTAATCTATAGATTATTTTTTCGATTAATCTACAGATTATTTTTCCTTTTACCGATTATTTTTTTTATTTAAAATGAAGATGAACTAATAAATGTAGGCCAGTTTTATCAAAAGGCATGGCTTTTATTTACAAAAAAAAAAAGTATGGCCACTCAGTCAACATTGACAACAACATGACAAAATATTCTGTAACAATGTAAACATTTAAACCTTTTAACATTTAACAAAATTAAAAGTAGCTGATTTGCTTTTTAATGTGCAAATTATAAAATAAACATACGGTGCAAATGTTAATATTCTGCAATAGTATAAGCATTTCAAAAGTAAAAGTATTGCTTATTTTGCTTTAAAATGTGCAAAAATAAAGATAAGCATCCAATAAAAAAAAAGTGCGTATTTCCTTGAATTGGCGCCGGGTATATACCGTATTTTCCGCACCATAAGGCGCCCTGGGTTAAAAGCCGCGCCTTCAATGAACGGCATATTTCAAAACTTTGTCCACCTATAAGCCGCCCCGTGTTATAAGCCGCATCTAACTGCGCTAAAGGAATGTCAAAAAAACAGTCAGATAGGTCAGTCAAACTTTAATAATATATTAAAAACCAGCGTTCTAACAACTCTGTTCACTCCCAAAATGTACGCAAATGTGCAATCACAAACATACGTATATCAACATGGACAGAGCTGCGTGAAAAAAGCCACCCGGCCTCTTCGCGTAAACTTAAACTTACCTTAACCACTCGCTCATCTTTTCTTCATCCATCCCTTCGAGTTAGCTTTTATGATGACGCCGGCTGGAAAGGTCTCTTTTGGCAAGGTCTTCCTTTTGAATATCACCATGGGTGGAAGTTTCTGGCCATTAGCTTGGCAAGCTAGAACCACAGTGAAGGATGACTTCTCATTCCCTGTGGTGCGAATATTCACCGTACGTGCTCCTGTTGTATCCACAGTGCGGTTCACAGGAATATCAGTTGCTGTGAAATAGTAATCCGTGTGCGGATGGAGAGATTGCGTCTTTTCATGAACCGGATCCCTGTCGTTTAGTAGGAGCCATTTTGTGGTCTTTACAGATGTAAACACACAAAGGAAATGATAATATCCGCGCGCTTTTTCTTCTTCTACGCGGGCGGGTGGTTGCTTACAGTAGAAGAAGAAGCGCTTCCTGTTCTATGGGGGCGGGTGCTTACCTTGGCGGTTGCTTGCGTAGAAGAAGAAGCGCTTCCTGTTCTACCGGGAAAAAAGATGGCGGCTGTTTACCGAAGTTGCGAGACCGAAACTTTATGAAAATGAATCTTAATATTTATCCATATATAAAGCGCACCGGGTTAAAAGCCGCACTGTCAGCTTTTGAGTAAATTTGTGGTTTTTAGGTGCGGCTAATAGTGCGGAAAATACGGTAGTATTCGCATGCCTCGAATAACTGCCGGGTCAAACTCGTTTCGCAAAATAATTAGCGCATGCTTGGCTTTACCGCCAGCTCAGGATTAACGCCGGATCAAACTCGTTTCGCAAAATATTAATTTTATTAGCGCATGTCTGGAATTTTCGCCGGGTCAAACTCGTCACGTCACGAGTGACACTTCACCTGTCATCATTTTCAAAATGGAGGAGGCTGATTTCAATAATTTGAAATCGCATAAAGGGAAGAAGATTAAGAGCTATTCAGTAGGATTTAAGGTCCAAGCTATTGAATATGCTAAAAAGAACAGTAAGCAGCTATTTTTTATTAATATACCGTAGCTGCGTGTGTCAAATATGAGTCATTAAATGACTCCCGCCTCCTGGTGGTAGAGGGCGCTAGTGATCCGTCTTGCGACTACCGGTACTGCAGAAGACCGGTGCTGCAGAAGAAGACAGCAAGCAACAAGAGTGAGCACTTTTAACATGGAGGATTACATATCTAAAATAAAACACTTTTCTAAACTGGACTTTCAATGGAAGCAGGAGGTAATACTTAAAGGAATATCTCCATCGAGACAGAGAGACTTTTAAAACTGAAGAAAGATAAGGAAGACTTCTACAAACAAGTTATCGATGCTTTTGATCAGAAGCAGCTGCGCATGGACTCATAAGTAAAGGTAAGACCATAATAACGTTTTTTTTTTAATTAAATGTGCTTTTCATGATGGTATCCTTACATCACTCAAATTTATAAGCGCAGGCCTAAATTTACCCCACGCCTTTTGGTAAGCGCAGGAGTGAGAAGAGGTTTTAAATTAATTAATTAGCGCCCTGGCGGCTATTTAAGGAAATACAGTATGCGTCGTTTCAGCCTTAATTTAATGTTCGAACTGAGAAACTTTATTTTTTTTTTTGCAAATAATCCTTAACTTAGAATTTAATGGCAGCAACACATTGCAAAAAAGTTAGCACATGGGCATTTTTACCACTGTGTTACATGGCCTTTCCTTTTAACAACGCTCTGGGAACTGAGGAGACCAATTTTCGAAGTGGAATTCTTTCCCATTCTTGCTTGATGTACAGCTTAAGTTGTTCAACAGTCCGAGGTCTCCGTTGTGGTATTTTAGGCTTCATAATGCGCCACACATTTTCAATGGGAGACAGGTCTGGACTACAGGCAGGCCAGTCTGGTACCCGCACTCTTTTACTATGAAGCCACACTGTTGTAACACGTGACTTGGCATTGTCTTGCTGAAATAAGCATATGTTGCTTGGATGGCAACATATGTTGTTCCAAAACCTGTATGTACCTTTCAGCATTAATGGTGCCTTCACAGATGTGTAAGTTACCCATGTCTTGGGCACTAATACACCCCCATACCAACACACATGCTGTTTTTTTCAACTTTGCGCCTATAACAATCCTGAGGTTTTTTTTCCTCTTTGATCTGGAGGACACGACGCCCACAGTTTCCAAAAACAATTTGAAATGTGGACTCGTCGAACACTTTTCCACTTTGCATCAGTCCATCTTAGATGAGCTTGAGCCCAGCAAAGCCAGCAGCGTTTCTGGGTGTTGTTGATAAATGGCTTTTGCTTTGTATAGAATAGTTTTACCTTGCACTTACAGATGTAGCAACAAACTAGTTACTGACAGTGGTTTTCTGATGTGTTCCTGAGCCCATGTGGTGATATCCTTTACACACTGATGTCGCTTTTTGATGCAGTACCGCCTGAGGGATCGTAGGTCCGTAATATCATCGCTTACGAGCAGTGATTTCGACAGATTCTCTGAACTTTTTGATGATATTACGGACCGTAGATGGTGAAATCCCTAAATTCCTTGCAATAGCTCGTTGAGAAATGTTGTTCTTAAAAACAGTAGTGACCCTCGCCCCATCCTTGTTTGTGAATGACTGAGCATTTCATGGAAGCTGCTTTCATACCCAATCATGGCACCCACCTGTTCCCAATTAGCCTGTTCATCTGTGGGATGTTCCAAATAAGTGTTTCATGAGCATTCCTCAACTTTTTCAGTCTTTTTTGCCACTTGTGCCAGCTTTTTTGAAACATGTTGCAGGCATTAAATTCCAAATGAGCTAATATTTGCAAAAAATTTAAAATTTCCCAGTTGGAAAGTTAAGTATCTTTTCTTTGCAGTCCATTAAATTGAATATACCGTATTTTCCGCACCATAAGCCGCCCCGGGTTATAAGCCGCATCTAACTGCGCTAAAGGAATGTCAAAAAAACAGTCAGATAGGTCAGTCAAACTTTAATAATATATTAAAAACCAGCGTGATGTGGGCGCGCATGGAGTCGTATATCAACATGGACGGAGCTGCGTGAAAAAAGCCACCCGGCCTCTTCGCGTAAACTTACCTTAACCACTCGCTCATCTTTTCTTCATCCATCCATCCCTTCGAGTTAGCTTTTATGATGACGCCGGCTGGAAAGGTCTCTTTTGGCAAGGTCTTCCTTTTGAATATCACCATGGGTGGAAGTTTCTGGCCATTAGCATGGCAAGCTAGAACCACAGTGAAGGATGACTTCTCATTCCCTGTGGTGCGAATATTCACCGTACGTGCTCCCGTTGTATCCACAGTGCGGTTCACAGGAATATCAAAAGTCAGTGGAACCTCGTCCATGTTGATAATGTTCTCTGGCCGGATCTTTTTTTCAGCTATCTTGTTTTTACAATATGCACGGAAAGTAGCCAGCTTTTCTTGAAAGTCTTTAGGCAGTTGCTGTGAAATAGTAGTCCGTGTGCGGATGGAGAGATTGCGTCTTTTCATGAACCGGAAACCTGTCGCTTAGTAGGAGCCATTTTGTGGTCTTTACAGATGTAAACACACAAAGGAAATGAAACGTAATATCCGCGCGCTTCTTTTCTTCTTCTATGGGGGCGGGTGGTTGCTTACAGTAGAAGAAGAAGCGCTTCCTGTTCTATGGGGGCGGGTGCTTACCTTGGCGGTTGCTTGCGTAGAAGAAGAAGCACTTCCTCTCCTACGGGGAAAAAAGATGGCGGCTGTTTACCGTAGTTGCGAGACCGAAACTTTATGAAAATGAATCTTAATATTAATCCATATATAAAGCGCACCGGGTTATAAGCCGCACTGTCAGCTTTTGAGTAAATTTGTGGTTTTTAGGTGCGGCTAATAGTGCGGAAAATACGGTATATATTTCCGAATTGGTTTAACTGCCACCCGCCTGAATCTATTTAAAATCTAATTTTTTTAAATTTCAACCGCCCGACCCGACCCGCGGATAAAATCTAATTTTTTTTATTTCAACCGCCCGACCCGCGGATGATCCGCGGACTCCGCGGTTGTGTCCGCAAACCGCGCATCTCTAATATACAGTAGCACTAAGTATTGAAGGATGCCTGGTGTGATACATTGTAGTGGTCTGTAGTGTTGTATTAAAATGCATGGTCACTCTTGCAGGTGGTAGCAAAGCCAAGAAGCTGAAACTGACAGTCAAAGGTGGTGCTGCTGTGGATCCAGACTCAGGTATTCACATTGAGCGGTTAGCTGAAATAGCACAGTGATTTATCTCCTCGCTGAACTTGACTTATTGAGCACATGGATTGGTTAGGTCTGGAGAACAGCGCTCACGTGCTGGAACAGAATGGGAAAATGTACAGCGCCACACTGGGTCTCGTGGACATCGTCCGGGGAACCAACTCTTACTACAAACTGCAGCTGCTTGAAGACGACGTACAGAACAGGTGCGTTGGTTTCCTTGCAAGCCATGGCGTAGTCAATGCAACGAATGGCTTCCACATTTATCATGGATGTGCAGGTACTGGGTGTTCCGCTCCTGGGGCAGAGTGGGCACCACCATCGGCGGCAACAAGCTGGATAAATTTGCAGACAAGCACTCTGCCCAGAGCAACTTCCAGTCCGTATACAGAGAAAAGACCGGCAACGAATGGGGCTGCACTGACTTCACCAAATGCCCTAATAAGTTCTACCCGCTGGAGATTGACTATGGACAGGTATGGACACATTGGAAGCTGATATCTTTGCATGGTGTGACTGGACTCGCTCTTTCTGAGCAGGACGAAGAAGCTGTGAAGAGGCTGACGGCCACCGCTGGCACCAAGTCCAAACTGGACAAACCTCTCCAGGATCTCATCAAAATGATCTTTGATGTGGAGAGCATGAAGAAGGCCATGGTTGAGTTTGAGGTACTTGCACATTTAGGGCTTCACTTTATGGACTGCAGTCTTATAGGGTTGTCAAAAGTATTGATACTTCGATACCAAGTCAATAACATGTAAAGTCAAAAAGCCAAACTAACTTTTCTTACATATTGGCAACTATTTTTGCATACCTGCCAACTACTCCGGTTTTCCCGTAATTAGTACGGTTTTCATCAACCTATTCCGGGTTACGGTTGCAGTGATAAAAAATACGGTTTTTCATTACCGTATTTTCCGCACCATAAGCCGCCCTGGGTTATAAGCCGCGCCTTCAATGAACGGCATATTTCAAAACTTTGTCCACCTATAAGCCGCCCCGTGTTGTAAGCCGCATCTAACTGCGCTAAAGGAATGTCAAAAAAACAGTCAAATAGGTCAGTCAAACTTTAATAATATATTAAAACCAGCGTGATGTGGGCGCGCATGGAATCGTATATCAACATGGACGGAGCTGCTTGAAGAAAGCCACCCGGCCTCTTCGCGTAAACTTAAACTTACCTTAACCACTCGCTCATCTTTTCTTCATCCATCCCTTCGAGTTAGCTTTTATGATGACGCCGGCTGGAAAGGTCTCTTTTGGCAAGGTCTTCCTTTTGAATATCACCATGGGTGGAAGTTTCTGGCCATTAGCATGGCAAGCTAGAACCACAGTGAAGGATGACTTCTCATTCCCTGTGGTGCGAATATTCACCGTACGTGCTCCCGTTGTATCCACAGTGCGGTTCACAGGAATATCAGTTGCTGTGAAATAGTAATCTGTGTGCGGATGGAGAGATTGCGTCTTTTCATGAACCGGATCCTTGTCGCTTAGTAGGAGCCATTTTGTGGTCTTTACAGATGTAAACACACAAAGGAAATGAAACGTACGGTAATATCCGCGCGCTTTTTCTTCTTCTACGCGGGCGGGTGGTTGCTTACAGTAGAAGAAGAAGCGCTTCCTGTTCTATGGGGGCGGGTGCTTACCTTGGCGGTTGCTTGCGTAGAAGAAGAAGCGCTTCCTGTTCTACCGGGAAAAAAGATGGCGGCTGTTTACCGTAGTTGCGAGATCGAAACTTTATGAAAATGAATCGTAATATTAATCCATATATAAAGCGCACCGGGTTATAAGGCGCACTGTCAGCTTTTGAGAAAATTTGTGGTTTTTAGGTGCGCCTTATAGTGCGGAAAATACGGTAAGTCACATTTTTGGGGGAATGTATTTGATAAAAGCCAACAGCAAGAATAGACATTTGAAAGGCAATTTAAAATAAATAAAGAATAGTGAACAACAGGCTGAATAAGTGTACGTTATATGAGGCATA
Source organism: Nerophis lumbriciformis (assembly GCF_033978685.3). Taxonomy (NCBI): domain Eukaryota; kingdom Metazoa; phylum Chordata; class Actinopteri; order Syngnathiformes; family Syngnathidae; genus Nerophis; species Nerophis lumbriciformis. Next base: position 37,101,424 of record NC_084573.2, read on the forward strand.
AATAAGCAACTGGTATGTTAACGTAACATATTATGGTAAGGGTCATTCAAATAACTATAACATATAGAACATGCTATACGTTTACCAAACAATCTGTCACTCCTAATCGCTAAATCCCATGAAATCTTATACGTCTAGTCTCTTACATGAATGAGATAAATAATATTATTTGATATTTTACGGTAATGTGTTAATAATTTCACACATAAGTCGCTCCTTAGTATAAGTCGCACCCCCGGCCAAACTGAAAAAAACTGCGACTTATAGTCCGAAAAATACGGTAATATGAGTGTATAAAATAGCGATTATGAAAAAAATAGCAAAGGAAACCAAACAAATGCAGTTTAAAAATACATACAGAAAGCACATTTGAAGTAAAATGTGGTGTATTACTAAATGTAAAAGATTTGAAAAGTCATAAGTTTAAGTACAGATAACCCTTGGCAGCTGCTACTGCAATTAGAATTTTGTACAAAAAGATGTTGAAGCACAGTGATTTTAAATACTTGACAGTTCAAATTAATGAATTTAAAAGTGCATGGGTTCTGTTAGTTATATTTATTGTGGTATTGCATAGGCCAGGGGTCGGCAACCTTTACCACTCAAAGAGCCATTTTGACCCGTTTCACAAATTAAAGAAAACAATGGGGGCCACAAAACTCTTTTGAAATTTAACTGCATGTAAAGTTTTTTTTGGCTTTGTGCTATGTATAAACAAACTATTATGGGTTACATTTATGAAATCAATGAACGACTGCAGAGAAAATGAAATAAAATTTCTGCATGCAACAAAACGTTTTTAACTTCGAAAAAGACGTCGGGTTGAAGGTTTAGTAAAATACTTAATGTCTATTTAAGTCCTCCTTGTCGTAATGAAAAAACAAAACGCCAAACTTAAATTATCCACTGAATAATAAAATGTCTATTTCACTGAACAATTAAAAAATTTGAATATATGCAAAATTATAGGATATTTAAATATTTATCATACCGTATTTTCCGCACCATAAGGCGCCCTGGGTTATAAGCCGCGCCTTCAATGAACGGCATATTTCAAAACTTTGTCCACCTATAAGCCGCCCCGTGTTGTAAGCCGCATCTAACTGCGCTAAAGGAATGTCAAAAAAACAGTCAGATAGGTCAGTCAAACTTTAATAATATATTAAAAACCAGCGTTCTAACAACTCTGTTCACTCCCAAAATGTACGCAAATGTGCAATCACAAACATACGTATATCAACATGGACAGAGCTGCGTGAAAAAAGCCACCCGGCCTCTTCGCGTAAACTTAAACTTACCTTAACCACTCGCTCATCTTTTCTTCATCCATCCCTTCGAGTTAGCTTTTATGATGACGCCGGCTGGAAAGGTCTCTTTTGGCAAGGTCTTCCTTTTGAATATCACCATGGGTGGAAGTTTATGGCCATTTGCATGGCAAGCTAGAACCACAGTGAAGGATGACTTCTCATTCCCTGTGGTGCGAATATTCACCGTACGTGCTCCCGTTGTATCCACAGTGCGGTTCACAGGAATATCAGTTGCTGTGAAATAGTAATCCGTGTGCGGATGGAGAGATTGCGTCTTTTCATGAACCGGATACCTGTCGCTTAGTAGGAGCCATTTTGTGGTCTTTACAGATGTAAACACACAAAGGAAATGAAACGTACGGTGATATCCGCGCGCTTTTTCTTCTTCTACGCGGGCGGGTGGTTGCTTACAGTAGAAGAAGAAGCGCTTCCTGTTCTATGGGGGCGGGTGCTTACCTTGGCGGTTGCTTGCGTAGAAGAAGAAGCGCTTCCTGTTCTACCGGGAAAAAAGATGGCGGCTGTTTACCGAAGTTGCGAGACCGAAACTTTATGAAAATTTATCTTAATATTTATCCATATATAAAGCGCACCGGGTTATAAGGCGCACTGTCAGCTTTTGAGAAAATTTGTGGTTTTTAGGTGCGCCTTATAGTGCGGAAAATACGGTACTTGGTCAATGTGATTTCTGCTCTGGAACCGCAGCGCACACCGTCTCCTGTATGATGTCACCTTTATCTTCACACAGGATTGTAAACTCTCATCTGTGAGGCGTGTGCGATGTTGGTGGGCGGGGTTGTGAGGGGCGGGGTTTGGTGGTAGCGGGGAGGGGGGTGTATTGTAGCCCGGAAGAGTTTGGGCTACAAGGGATTCTGGGTATTTGTTCTGTTGTGTTTATGTTTTGTCACGGTGCGGATGTTCTCCCGAAATGTGTTTGTCGTTCGTGTTTGGTGTGGGTTCACTGTGTGGCGCATATTTGTAACAGTGTTAAAGTTGTTTATATCACCACCCTCAGCGTAACCTGCATGGCTGTTGGCCAAGTATGCCTTGCAGTCAGTTACGTGTGTATGCAGAAGTCACATACAACTTGAGACTTGAGACGGAGAATGGTTGCCCCGGGAGATTTTCGGGAGGGGCACTGAAATCCGGGTTACTCCCGGAAAAATCGGGAGGGTTGGCAAGTATGCAGCTGAGCCGCATCAGAGTGATCAAAGAGCCGCATGCGGCTCCGGAGCCGCGGGTTGCCGACCCCTGGGATAGGCATTGAAAATCTTTGAAATTCACTGGTATCAGTATCGACTACTAACATCCTGGTATCATGACAACCCTACAGTCTCATAACAATTTACCGTATTTTCCGCACCATAAGCCGCCCTGGGTTATAAGCCGCGCCTTCAATGAACGGCATATTTCAAAACTTTGTCCACCTATAAGCCGCCCCGTGTTATAAGCCGCATCTAACTGCGCTAAAGGAATGTCAAAAAAACAGTCAGATAGGTCAGTCAAACTTTAATAATATATTAAAAACCAGCGTGATGTGGGCGCGCATGGAGTCGTATATCAACATGGACGGAGCTGCGTGAAAAAAGCCACCCGGCCTCTTCGCGTAAACTTACCTTAACCACTCGCTCATCTTTTCTTCATCCATCCCTTCGAGTTAGCTTTTATGATGACGCCGGCTGGAAAGGTCTCTTTTGGCAAGGTCTTCCTTTTGAATATCACCATGGGTGGAAGTTTCTGGCCATTAGCATGGCAAGCTAGAACCACAGTGAAGGATGACTTCTCATTCCCTGCGGTGCGAATATTCACCGTACGTGCTCCCGTTGTATCCACAGTGCGGTTCACAGGAATATCAAAAGTCAGTGGAACCTCGTCCATGTTGATAATGTTCTCTGGCCGGATCTTTTTTTCAGCTATCTTGTTTTTACAATATGCACGGAAAGTAGCCAGCTTTTCTTGAAAGTCTTTAGGCAGTTGCTGTGAAATAGTAGTCCGTGTGCGGATGGAGAGATTGCGTCTTTTCATGAACCGGAAACCTGTCGCTTAGTAGGAGCCATTTTGTGGTCTTTACAGATGTAAACACACAAAGGAAATGAAACGTAATATCCGCGCGCTTCTTCTTCTTCTATGCGGGCGGGTGGTTGCTTACAGTAGAAGAAGAAGCGCTTCCTGTTCTATGGGGGCGGGTGCTTACCTTGGCGGTTGCTTGCGTAGAAGAAGAAGCACTTCCTCTTCTACGGGGAAAAAAGATGGCGGCTGTTTACCGTAGTTGCGAGACCGAAACTTTATGAAAATGAATCTTAATATTAATCCATATATAAAGCGCACCGGGTTATAAGCCGCACTGTCAGCTTTTGAGTAAATTTGTGGTTTTTAGGTGCGGCTAATAGTGCGGAAAATACGGTAGCTCTTACTGCTTCTTTGTGCGCATTTGTGAAGCTCTATTCTGTGTCCCGCGTCCAGATTGACCTCCAGAAGATGCCTCTGGGAAAACTGAGTAAAAGGCAAATTCAGAGCGCCTATGCTCTCCTCACTGACGTTCAGCAGGTCAGTTGACCTCGAAATTGTATGATTTCTTATGTTAAAACCAACTCTCAAGCTGTTTAAGATAATAATCCACTTTCTTTGTTAGGCTGTATCAGATCATGCATCCGAAGCCCAGATCTTGGATCTCTCCAATCGCTTCTACACCCTGATACCTCACGACTTTGGCATGAAGAAACCCCCACTGCTCAACAACCTGGAATTCATTCAAGTATGGACACAGGATTGTCCAGTGTCTTCATGTTTTGATTTATGAACCCCGTGCAGGATTTAAAGGTACATGTGGATGATAAATATTAACATTCATCTCTGTCCAGGCTAAAGTTCAGATGCTGGACAACCTGTTGGACATTGAAGTGGCCTACAGTCTGCTAAGAGGAGGCGCGCAGGACGATGAGAGCGATCCAATCGACATCAATTATGAGAAACTCAAAACTAAGATGGAGGTCAGGACCACGCCATCACTTTGGCTTCATTTTCAGATGTTGTGTGTTAATAAACTTTTGTATGTACCAGGTTGTGGACAAGTCCACAGAGGAGGCGGAGATCATTATGCAATATGTGAAGAATACCCACGCTGCCACGCACAACACCTATACACTGGAAATAGAAGATGTAAGTTTCCCTTTGGTGAAAATGGTTCAATCAGACCTCGTCACCTTACTTTAGCGCAAAGTAATGTTATGTTAATATAGCCTTGGTATGAAATGTAGTCTTAGTTACAAGAAAAAAGTTACAATACTTCAAGAAAACTAGTCATTTTATTAAAATAAAGTCTTAACTTGAATCAAACTGAGGAAAAAAGTTGTGATTTTAGTAGAAAAGATACAAGTTACTAAAAAGAACATAATTGTATGAGGAAAAAGCTGTAAGTTATATAATACAAGAAACTATGAATTTCACAAAAAAGAAGACAAGTTTACAAAAAATTTTATTAGAATAAAGTCAGAAAATTATACAAACCCCGTTTCCATATGAGTTGGGAAATTGTGTTAGATGTAAATATAAACGGAATACAATGATTTGCAAATCCTTTTCAACCCATATTCAATTGAATGCACTACAAAGACAACATATTTGATGTTCAAACTCAGAAACTTTATTTATTTTTTGTAAATAATAATTAACTTAGAATTTCATGGCTGCAACAAGTGCCAAAGTAGTTGGGAAAGGGCATGTTCACCACTGTGTTACGTGGCCTTTCCTTTTAACAACACTCAGTAACCTACTCAGTGGCCTAGTGGTTAGAGTGTCCGTCCTGAGATCGGTAGGTTGGGAGTTCAAATCCCGGCCGAGTCATACCAAAGACTATAAAAATGGGACCCATTACCTCCCTGCTTGGCACTCAGCATCAAGGGTTGGAATTGGGGGTTAAATCACCAAAAAATGATTCCCGGGCGCAGCCACCGCTGCTGCCCACTGCTCCCCTCACCTCCCAGGGGGTGATCAAGGGTGATGGGTCAAATGCAGAGAATAATTTCGCCACACCTAGTGTGTGTGTGACAATCATTGGTACTTTAACTTTAACTTTAACTAAACGTTTGGGAACTGAGGAGACACATTTTTGAAGCTTCTCAGGTGGAATTCTTTCCCATTCTTGCTTGATATACAGCTTAAGTTGTTCAACAGTCCGGGGGTCTCCGTTGTGCTATTTTAGGCTTCATAATGCGCCACACATTGTCAATGGGAGACAGGTCTGGACTACATGCAGGCCGCACTCTTTTCCTATGAAGCCACGTTGATGTAACACGTGGCTTGGCATTGTCTTGCTGAAATAAGCAGGGGCGTCCATGGTAACGTTGCTTGGATGGCAACATATGTTGCTCCAAAACCTGTATGTACCTTTCAGCATTAATGGCGCCTTCACAGATGTGTAAGTTACCCATGTCTTGGGCACTAATGCACCCCCATACCATCACACATGCTGCCTTTTACACTTTGCGCCTATAACAATCCGGATGGTTCTTTTCCTCTTTGGTCCGGAGGACACGACGTCCACAGTTTCCAAAAACAATTTGAAATGTGGACTCGTCAGACCACAGAACACTTTTCCACTTTGTATCAGTCCATCTTAGATGAGCTCAGGCCCAGCGAAGCCGACGGCGTTTCTGGGTGTTGTTGACAAACGGTTTTCACCTTGCATAGGAGAGTTTTAACTTGCACTTACAGATGTAGCGACCAACTGTAGTTACTGACAGTGGGTTTCTGAAGTGTTCCTGAGCCCATGTGGTGATATCCTTTACACACTGATGTCGCTTGTTGATGCAGTACAGCCTGAGGGATCGAAGGTCACGGGCTTAGCTGCTTACGTGGAGTGATTTCTCCAGATTCTCTGAACCCTTTGATGACATTACGGAGCGTAGATGGTGAAATCCCTCAATTCCTTGCAATAGCTGCTTGAGAAAGGTTTTTCTTAAACTGTTCAACAATTTGCTCACGCATTTGTTGACAAAGTGGTGACCCTCGCCCCATCCTTGTTTGTGAATGACTGAGCATTTCATGGAATCTACTTTTATACCCAATCATGGCACCCACCTGTTCCCAATTAGCCTGCACACCTGTGGGATGTTCCAAATAAGTGTTTGATGAGCATTCCTCAACTTTATCAGTATTTATTGCCACCTTTCCCAACTTCTTTGTCACGTGTTGCTGGCATCAAATTCTAAAGTTAATGATTATTTGCAAAAAAAAAAAATGTTTATCAGTTTGAACATCAAATATGTTGTCTTTGTAGCATATTCAACTGAATATGGGTTGAAAATGATTTGCGTTTTCCGTTTATATTTACATCTAACACAATTTCCCAACTCGTATGGAAACGGGGTTTGTAGTAGAAAAGATACAAGTTACTAAAAATAACATAATTGTATGAGGAAAAACTTGTAAATTATATAATACAAGAAACTATGAATTGCACAAAAAAGAAGACAAGTTTACAAAAAAATTTTATTAGAATAAAGTCAGAAAATTATAGGAGAAAATGGTAATTGTAAGGAAATAAACTTATTGTATGTGGAAAAAAATATATTTAGCAAGCATTAAGCATTCAAATGGATACATGAACTCAAAAACATCAATACTGCAGTAATATTCGCCACTAGATGAGACCAAACTATTCCGATTAGAGATGTCCGATAATGGCTTTTTTGCCGATATACGATATTCCGATATTGTCTAACTCTTAATTTCCGATACCGATATCAACCGATACCGATATATACAGTCGTGGAATTAACACATTATTATGCCTAATTTGGACAACCAGGTATGGTGATGGTAAGGTCCTTTTTTTTAAAATTAATAAAATATGATTGGCAACACTAAATTGGCCCTAGTGTGTGAATGTGAGTGTGAATGTTGTCTGTCTATCTGTGTTGGCCCTGTGATGAGGTAGCGACTTGTCCAGGGTGTACCCCGCCTTCCGCCCGATTGTAGCTGAGATAGGCTCCAGCACCCCCCGCGACTCCGAAGGGAATAAGCGGTAGAAAATGGATGGATGGAAAATAAGATAAATACATTAAAAACATTTTCTTGAATAGAAAAGAAAGTAAAACAATATAAAAACAGTCACATAGAAACTAGTAATGAATGAAAATGAGTAAAGTTAAGTGTTAAAGGTTAGTACTATTAGTGGAGCAGCAGCACGCACAATCATGTGTGCTTACGGACTGTATCCCTTGCAGACTGTATTGATATATATTGATATATAATGTAGGAACCACAATATTAATAACAGAATGAAACAACCCTTTTGTGTGAATGAGTGTGAATGGGGGAGGGAGGTTTTTTGGGTTGGTGCACTAATTGTAAGTGTATCTTGTGTTTTTTATGTTGATTTAATTAAAAAAATAAAAACGGTACCGATATTTCCGATATTACATTTTAAAGCATTTATCGGCCGATATTATCGGACATCTCTAATTCCGATCACGCTTTTCAGTATCGTGGCCACTGATTGGCTCAGCCTCAGCATCAGGAAGCATTAATATATTTGATTAAAAGAGTGTAAAGGTGACTAAAGGATGTTATTTCATGTCAGAGATCTCATGATGTTAAAAAAAAAAAGGGAATTTAGAAGGTCGTAAACTGTTTTTTAAGCTCGAACTATGAAAATATTTGATTCATAATTAATATCTCCTATTTCGTGGAAATCATTTTGTCCGGAACCAATTAACAGCATACCTGCCAACTACTCCGGTTTTCCCGTAATTAGTACGGTTTTCATCACCCTATTCCGGGTTACGGTTGCAGTGATAAGAAATACGGTTTTTCATTAATTTAAAAAATATATTTTTTTTTTAAGTTTTATTCACGAAATCGCGTAACAACAATGACAATCGACACTGCTTCCCGTAATTTCCTATCGAGCCATTCCGAATGCCATGCGCGAGGCTATTTATAGCACCGCTGCCAAGCACGAGGCACCAGTTGCCATTGTTTCCAAACGAGCGAACGATCATGGAATCAGCCGGAGAAAAATCGCAAACGAGTCTTAAACCGAAAAGAAAACTGCAGTCATTCCGTGAAGAATATTCAAAAGCCTATCCGGGAATAATTATCCGTTCCAAAAAGGGTGAAAACTACGCGAATTGCACCTTGTGCAGACAAGATTTTTCGATCGGACACGGAGGAATTAGCGATGTAAAAGACCACGTTGGGACAAAAAAACACAAGTCTAATGCCGTTGCTAGCGATACAAGTGGAAAACTTTCAACGTTTTTCGTCGCCCAAACAGATTCTTTGGATGTGATGAATGCCGAAGTTTTATTTACGGAGGCAATAATTGAGCAAACAAAAAGGTAATGACACCAATGTTATTTATTGGAATTGTTTAGTACTGTTATACTGTTAAAAGTGTTTATACTATTTATGCTTTCAAGTCCAAGTTGAAGAAATCTTGTTAAATGTTGACAGCATAACTACCAAAATACAGAAGTATGTCCTTAATATTTTTGCAGTGCTATTTCTGTTGAAAAGTTAAAATGATTACATTAGAGATGTGATGTGCCACTTTTCAAGTGTCTGATGGCTTCAATTCATTTTCATTAATTTTTCATATTTTGAATTCTTTTGAAAGGCTTACAAAAAAAAACTACATTTGAATTGTAATTCCATGCTATTGACAGGACTATTAATTTTAATGAAGTTAGCTTACCATGTTTACAGTATGATAATTGTGATAGAAATGTGAATTTGAGGCACAGAATATTTTTTACAATTGAACAAGGCAGTAGATTATACAAGCTTGGACAGAAAGTTAATAATGACACCAATTTTTTTTTTTAATGGAATTGTTTAGTACTGTTTTACCATTTGTTTACTGTAAAAAGTGTTTATACTGTTTATACTTTCAATGAACAAATTGAAGTCTTGTGAAAGGTTGACAGGATAACTGGCATTAACTGTCAAAATAATTTCAAACTATTGAAGTTAGCTTACAGAATAAACATGTCAATCAATCATAATATTTTTGTTTTGAAAAGTCACTGAGACTGATAGAAAAGTGATGGTTTTAGCAACATTTTAACCTGTCTGAATGCTAATAATCATTTTGCGTCGGGGGGCGAAGCCTGAACCCCCCACCAGGACTTTGTCCTGGACCTACCGGGGCCTGCGGCCCCTGGACCCTGGCTACTAGGTTTTTCTGATTTCAAAAGTTGGCAGGTATGTAACAGTGATAAACGAGGGATGACTGTATACAAGGAAAAGTCCAAATTTTACAACATTAAAGAGCAAATTATAATATTATGAGAATAAACTCACAATATTGCCAATTATAAAAAGTCCAAAAATGATGATAAACTAATTTTCCTTTGTGATTGTACAAAAAAACTTAAAAACTCTGTTTTTTAATCAAGATACCGCCCATAATATGTTACATTTCTGTGCTATAATTCCAACTTCCTTTTTGTTTTCGGTGCAGCCCTAATACTTTGCATAACCTGTCATTCAAGATTTTCAAAATCAGTCGCGAGGGAGAGCGTCAGCGGTTCCGCCCCTTCGAGGAGCTGCACAATCGCCAGCTGCTGTGGCACGGCTCGCGTACCACCAACTACGCTGGCATCTTGTCTCAGGGTCTCCGCATTGCCCCTCCAGAAGCGCCTGTGGTGAGTACCCGTTGCTCCATCATCTGAGATATGTCATTCAATACAGGAGGTATCATTACTCTATTTGTGTTGTTATAGACTGGTTACATGTTCGGCAAAGGTTTGTACTTTGCCGACATGGTGTCCAAGAGTGCAAACTACTGTCACACATCACAGTCCAACCCAGTGGGGCTTCTACTGTTGGCTGAAGTTGCTCTCGGCAACATGTAAGTGACATATTCCGGAATAAACTCTGTCCGTCCTAATTGATGCTGATGGTGCTTTTTTTCCCCTTTTCAATTTCAGGCATGAGCTGAAAAAGGCCTCTCATATCACTAAATTACCAAAGGGCAAGCATAGTGTTAAAGGTATGAAATGAGCATGTTGTCTCCCAGTAATTCATGCTTCACGTTGACTCTGTTCTAACTATCGTGGGATCACACTCCTCAGCCTTCCCGGTAAGGTCTATTCAGGTGTACTGGAGAGGAGGCTACGCCGGATAGTCGAACCTCGGATTCAGGAGGAACAGTGTGGTTTTCGTCCTGGTCGTGGAACTGTGGACCAGCTCTATACTCTCGGCAGGGTCCTTGAGGGTGCATGGGAGTTTGCCCAACCAGTCTACATGTGTTTTGTGGACTTGGAGAAGGCATTCGACCGTGTCCCTCGGGAAGTCCTGTGGGGAGTGCTCAGAGAGTATGGGGTATCGGACTGTCTGATTGTGGCGGTCCGCTCCCTGTATGATCAGTGCCAGAGCTTGGTCCGCATTGCCGGTAGTAAGTCGGACACGTTTCCAGTGAGGGTTGGACTCCGCCAAGGCTGCCCTTTGTCACCGATTCTGTTCATAACTTTTATGGACAGAATTTGTAGGCGCAGTCAAGGCGTTGAGGGGATCTGGTTTGGTGGCTGCAGGATTAGGTCTCTGCTTTTTGCAGATGATGTGGTCCTGATGGCTTCATCTGGCCAGGATCTTCAGCTCTCACTGGATCGGTTCGCAGCTGAGTGTGAAGCGACTGGGATGAGAATCAGCACCTCCAAGTCCGAGTCCATGGTTCTCGCCCGGAAAAGGGTGGAGTGCCATCTCCGGGTTGGGGAAGAGATCTTGCCCCAAGTGGAGGAGTTCAAGTACCTCGGAGTCTTGTTCACGAGTGAGGGAAGAGTGGATGGTGAGATTGACAGGCGGATCGGTGCGGCGTCTTCAGTAATGCGGACGCTGTATCGATCTGTTGTGGTGAAGAAGGAGCTGAGCCGGAAGGCAAAGCTCTCAATTTACCGGTCGATCTACGTTCCCATCCTCACCTATGGTCATGAGCTTTGGGTTATGACCGAAAGGACAAGATCACGGGTACAAGCGGCCGAAATGAGTTTCCTCCGCCGGGTGGCGGGGCTCTCCCTTAGAGATAGGGTGAGAAGCTCTGCCATCCGGGGGGAGCTCAAAGTAAAGCCGCTGCTCCTCCACATGGAGAGGAGCCAGATGAGGTGGTTCGGGCATCTGGTCAGGATGCCACCCGAACGCCTCCCTAGGGAGGTGTTTAGGGCACGTCCGACTGGTAGGAGGCCGCGGGGAAGACCCAGGACACGTTGGGAAGACTATGTCTCCCGGCTGGCCTGGGAACGCCTCGGGGTCCCACAGGAAGAGCTGGACGAAGTGGCTGGGGAGAGGGAAGTCTGGGCTTCCCTGCTTAGGCTGCTGCCCCCGCGACCCGACCTCGGATAAGCGGAAGAAGATGGATGGATGGATGGACGTTGACTCTGATTTTCTTTTCTTGCAGGTGTGGGTAGAACTGCTCCTGAATCGAGCGCTACTACCACTTTGGACGGCGTACATGTGCCTCTGGGAAAAGGAACCAACACCAACATCGATGACACAAGCCTACTGTACAACGAGTATCCTTTTTTACGCTCACTTGCTGTCTACTTTTGCACACAACTCAGACCTGCCTGAAAAACAAAACAAAAAAAACATTTACCGTATTTTCCGGACCATAGGGCGCACCGGATTATAAGGCGCACTGCCGACGAGCGGGTCTAGTCAGGTCTATTTTTATACAAAAGGCGCACCGGATTATAGGGTGCATTAAAGGGGTCGTATTACCGTATTTTCCGCACCATAAGGCGCCCTGGGTTATAAGCCGCGCCTTCAATGAACGGCATATTTCAAAACTTTGTCCACCTATAAGCCGCCCCGTGTTGTAAGCCGCATCTAACTGCGCTAAAGGAATGTCAAAAAAACAGTCAGATAGGTCAGTCAAACTTTAATAATATATTAAAAACCAGCGTGATGTGGGCGCGCATGGAGTCGTATATCAACATGGACGAAGCTGCGTGAAAAAAGCCACCCGGCCTCTTCGCGTAAACTTACACTTACCTTAACCACTCGCTCATCTTTTCTTCATCCATCCCTTCGAGTTCGCTTTTATGATGACGCCGGCTGGAAAGGTCTCTTTTGGCAAGGTCTTCCTTTTGAATATCACCATGGGTGGAAGTTTCTGGCCATTAGCATGGCAAGCTAGAACCACAGTGAAGGATGACTTCTCATTCCCTGTGGTGCGAATATTCACCGTACGTGCTCCCGTTGTATCCACAGTGCGGTTCACAGGAATATCAGTTGCTGTGAAATAGTAATCCGTGTGCGGATGGAGAGATTGCGTCTTTTCATGAACCGGATACCTGTCGCTTTGTAGGAGCCATTTTGTGGTCTTTACAGATGTAAACACACAAAGGAAATGAAACGTACGGTGATATCCGCGCGCTTTTTCTTCTTCTACGCGGGCGGGTGGTTGCTTACAGTAGAAGAAGAAGCGCTTCCTGTTCTATGGGGGCGGGTGCTTACCTTGGCGGTTGCTTGCGTAGAAGAAGAAGCGCTTCCTGTTCTACCGGGAAAAAAGATGGCGGCTGTTTACCGAAGTTGCGAGATCGAAACTTTATGAAAATGAATCGTAATATTAATCCATATATAAAGCGCACCGGGTTATAAGGCGCACTGTCAGCTTTTGAGTAAATTTGTGGTTTTTAGGTGCGGCTAATAGTGCGGAAAATACGGTATGTAAACATAGAAGTATTGACATTATTATATTATATTGACATTATTTCCTGTGTATGCGACTCCTTCAGAGAGCGTACAGGTAGGTATTGTTTACACTTCACGGGACATTTGTGATTGATCAATGAGTTTGACGTTGTAACGCGCTCATCTCCTACAAAATGAAAGCTGAGATGTCTTAAAGCGCGGCCTGTTTTTTTTGTTTTTTTTCCCTTGGCCCAAAGTACATAGTGAACATGAAATGACACTAAAAAACATGTAATGTCTTCAATGTTGGCAGGTCTGACAATCGTTGCTTTGTAAACGTGCTTGTTCACGACATTTCTACTTTTCCCTAACAGTCCTCACAGATACATTGTGTATGACGTAGCCCAAGTCAACCTGAAGTATCTCCTGAAGATCAACTTTAATTACAAAACTTCCCTGTGGTGAAAGCACCACTCGAGTTCCATTCCCTGCCGCAAGACTAGCTCGGTGCTCATTGTCACTTTATTTTTCTTACTTGGTGTCCTATTTTTCCAGCTAGCCACATTTACTCTCAATACTTTCCAGACTACAAAGTTTGTAGTTTTAGTTTGAAAAACGTGTCGAATTTCCCCCCCAATTGGAATAGTGTTAACATTTGACATGTACATATTTGCAGTGTTTGTCTCCTCAGCTGTCTTCCCTTCACACAAATTAAAACATATTTCTAAAAAGAGTATTTTTTTTTGTTTGTTAAGGTCTTGTAAACAGAGGGCTTTAGGGCTCCAACAACCCCCCGCCCCCCCCACCCTCAAAACAGTTGGGGGAAAAAATCTTGATTTTACTCAACGGAGCAGCAACAACGCAAAACTACCGTCCATTTAAAAAAAAGAATAATTCTTGACGACGGGCACATCTACGCGATTCACCTGTGGTTGACATCTTACGAACAACAATCACTGCATTCCCCCGTCAAAATCGGGGTCCCTTTGGATTCCGCCCAGGTAAGCCTGTGCATTAAAGCAACTGTGCTTGTAGATGCAACCTTGTGTTTTATCAGACTGCAGTCAGCAATAACAAAGGTATCACTGACGATTATTGATGAATACTTAGGCCTATTACGCTGCTGTGTTTCAACGTTGGTCATTATGTTGGTACTTGGTGGAAAAAAGTTAGAAAAACTGCATTATAGCAGTGGTTCTCCAACTCGTGGTACACCAAAGAATCAATTAAACATTTAAACACAGTGTTACTGTTCAAACTGTGTAATATATGACATATACTTCTTGAAATAAAATATCTGCTTTGTTTTTTATAAATACTTAGGCCTATTACGCTGCTGTGTTTCAATGTTGGTCGTTATGTTGGTACTTGGTGGAAAAAAGTTAGAGAAACTGCGATTACAGCAGTGGTTCTCCAACTTGTGGTACGCTAAATAATTAAACATTTAAACACAGTGTTACTGTTCAAACTGTGTTTAATATATTTCTTAAAATAAAACCTCTGCCTTGTTTTTGATGAATACATAGGTCTGTTACGCTACTGTGTTTCAATGTTGGTACTTGGTGGAAAAAAGTTTAACAAACTGCATTACAGCAGTGGTTCTCCAACTCGTGGTACACCAAATAATTAAACATTTAAACACAGTGTTACTGTTCAAACTGTGGGTAATATAGTACATATACTTCTTAAAATAAAACCTCTGCCTTGTTTTTGATGAATACTTAGGCCTATTACGCTACTGTGTTTCAATGTTGGTCATTATGTTGGTACTTGTTGGAAAAAAGTTGGAGAAACTGCATTACAGCAGTGGTTCTCCAACTTGTGGTACACCAAATAATTAAACATTTAAACACAGTGTTACTGTTCAAACTGTGTGTAATATATTACATATACTTAACATAAAACCTCTGCCTTGTTTTTGATGAATACTTGGGCCTATTACGCTACTGTGTTTCAATGTTGGTCATTATGTTGGTACTTGTTGGAAAAAAGTTTGAGAAACTGCGATTACAGCAGTGGTTCTCCAACTTGTGGTACGCCAAATAATCACTTAAACATAGTGTTACTGTTCAAACTGTGTAATATATTACATATACTTAACATAAAACCTCTGCCTTATTTTTGATGAATACTTAGGCCTATTACGCTGCTGTGTTTCAATGTTGGTACTTGGTGGAAAAAAGTTAGAGAAACTGTGATTACAGCAGTGGTACGCCAAATAATTAAACATTTAAACACAGTGTTACTGTTCAAACTGTGTGTAATATAGTACATATACTTTTTAAAATAAAACCTCTGCCTTGTTTTTGATGAATACTTAGGCCTATTACGCTACTGTGTTTCAATGTTGGTCATTATGTTGGTACTTGTTAGAAAAAAGTTTGAGAAACTGCGATTACAGCAGTGGTTCTCCAACTTGTGGTACGCCAAATAACTTAAACATAGTGTTACTGTTCAAACTGTGTAATATATTACATGTACTTCTTAAAATAAAACCTCTGCTTGGTTTTTGATGAATACTTAGGCCTATTTCGCTACTGTTTCAATGTTGGTACTTGGTGGTGTAACAAATAATATTTCTATTATATAGGCTTTACTTTGCATTTTAATTAACGTGGGATTATTTTTTGTATTTAGAAATAATAGTACCAACTTTTTTTTTTTTTTTCTCCGACATTTGTGGCACTGGCGTGGCGCCCCCTGATGGACGGCGCCCTTAGCATTTGCCTATACGGCCTATGCCACGGGCCGGCCCTGATATATTACCAGAGGTGTGGACTCGAGTCACATGACTTGGACTCGAGTCAGACTCGAGTCATGAATTTGATGACTTTAGACTCGACTTGACAAAATGTAAAAAGACTTGCAACTCGACTTAGACTTTAACATCAATGACTTGTGACTTCACTTGGACTTGAGCCTTTTGAATTGACATGACTTGACATGACTTGCTACTTTCCCCAAAACCCTAAGATGAAAAAGTTATTCGGGAGCGCTCCGTATTTTTCATTGTGTACTTGTCTATCAGCGTTGCGTGTGTCAGCTGGTGTGCTCTCAGTACAACAGCCAATCAAATTAGATCTACTTTGTTTTCATCACACAGCATTCATCCAATCAAATTGCAGGACAACCAAGGAAGAAGACATGTCCAAACCACACGCCAGTGAACAAAAAATGATACCTAAAATAATTTTGTTTGGGTATAAAAATTACGAGGTGGTCAACACAAAACGGTTTGCAGTATGCAACACATGCGGTTCGAAAATTACTGATGGAGAGGCAACAACTTCCAACTTCGTCCGGCATTTGAAGTTGCACAAAGAACGGTAAGTTTTGAATGTAAGATAACGTTTATTGGCTAAGTAACGTGACTTTTATTTGCTGTGTAGTTAAATCAGTGAGGCTGTAAACTAGCTCACTGCTAACGTTATAACGTTATTGCAAACACGGGAATCTGTTGCAGTTCACTACCTTATTCATACTTTTTGTTCAGTGATTTTTTTTAAGCAGGGTTACGTTAGTCAATATATCACACGTAACGTTAGACGGCGGTCAGCAGCACCGCGTATTTTAGCCACCTAAAAAAAGACAAAAATAGTCAAATAAAGGTCAGTTAAAATGTATACTATATTGTGAATATGTGTACCGTTTTAGCTAGCTTTCTGACATACTGTTGGTTGTTTACCTCAGCGGTCCCCAACCACCGGGCCGCGGCCCGGTACTGGTCCGTGGATCGATTGGTATCGGGCCGCACAAGAAATAATTTTTTTTTCTTTTCTTTTTTTTAATTAAATCAACATAAAAAACACAAGATACACTTACAAGTAGCGCACCAACCCAAAACAACTCTCTCCCCCCTTTTGTTCTGGGCATTGAACATGAAGACTCTTCCTTCACTGTTCCGAGTGGCCATGAGAGTCTTGGCAGTGCCTGCCTCCGGTGCTCCAGTGGAGCGAGTTTTCAGCCATGGTGGCATCATACTACGCCCCCATCGTGCACAAATGACTGACAAGACTCTTGGCTAATTTGGTCTTTTGCAAATGCAATGCAGCATAGGGCCCTGACATATAAAAAGTACAACTTTTTTTGTTATGTTCACGTATATGTCATGTTTTTTTCAATGTTAACACTTTTGTACAAATAAGTACATTTGCACTTTATTTTTCAATGTGTTTGTTCTGTAAAGGAATGAGTTAATGTTTAAAATGACTATTATGAAGTGCAATGTCAGCACAATTTTCTTTCCTGCAATTTAAAATGCACTTGTTTTAATAAATAAATACAGCGTTTGAAAAGCATACACAATCTGTGTTAATATATTAGCCTGTGGTTAAAAGGACTTGAAAGGACTCGAAACTCAAAATGCAGGACTTAGGACTTGACTTGAGACTTTCCAGTCTTGACTTTGGACTTGACTCGGGGCTTGCCTGTCTTGACTCGGGACTTGACTCGGACTTGAGGGCAAAGACTTGAGACTTACTTGTGACTTGCAAAACAATGACTTGGTCCCACCTCTGTATATTACATATACTTCTTAAAATGATGAATACTTAGGCCTATTACGCTACTGTGTTTCAACGTTGGTCATTATGGCGGTACTTGGACAAGGCAAGTGTTTTCTGAGAAGGGACAAGCGGTAAAAAAAAAAATGGATGGATGGACAAGAGCAAAATGTAAACACATGCCATTTGTGGTTCCGGGGTCCACACCCAGGAGCTCCGTAGTCCATATTGGACTGACTCATTCAAGTAATATAACCGTACATAATGTTATTTGAACAATGCCGGTTTAGGCGGTTTGTGTCCGCCGACTCGTCCCGACCCAGAATGCATTTTGACGATCTCTTTGAAAAAGCGGCGCGGCTGATTCAAGATGGCGGAGATGGAGCAGCTGTTGGACGAGAGTGAGTAACATCGCACACATTAACACGCTTTTTCCTCCTCGTATCGGCACTATAACCTCGTCCCTGGTGTTGTTAACACGCGGTGGTGGATAAACCGCTCTCTGTCATACCCCCCCGGCCGTTTTTCACTTAAGTTTGTAAAGTCTTTTTTTATTTCCCCCCCCCACGTAGTAAACACCGGTCTGGCCGTGGATGCTAACTAGTTAGCTTCGGGAGCTAACGAAGGCTAACAGAGTTCAGCAAGTTTCTTTAAACAAACACCGTTAGCTTAGCCGCCCGCTAACAAAACAATCTCCATATCTTCCTTTTACTTGCTTAAACCCACCGCGCCGACGACGTGTCGTACTAGTGTGGGGTTTTCATTGGAAATGACTATTATTTTATCGTGTATTACAAAGCAGGTATTGCTGCAAAACGTCACTGAACGTTATGGTGCTAATGTTTACATCCATTTTATACCGCTTGTCCCTTTTTGGGGGGTTTCATTTACCACAATTCACCGAGCTGTCGTCATAATGTTCCCCGCGCTTGACAGCTCTCGCCGCCGGGGCGTAGGCCTCCGCCTTCGGTCACCTAGCTTGGAGTTCATCTGTAAACAAACAATGTGTGAAGGCTCCGATTCATAGTTCCCATTCAAAAATGAATCGGCCATTTCCAAAATGTTTCAACCTATTCAAACTAGGGCTGCAACTAACGATTGATTTGATAATCGATTAACCTGTCGATTATTACTTCGATTAATAATCGGATAAAAGAGACAACATTTCTATCCTTTCCAGTATTTTATTGAAAAAAAAACAGCATACTGGCTAGGGATGTCCCGATCCAGGTTTTTGCACTTCCGATCCGATACCGATATTGTTTTTGCACATCCGATACCGATACTGACCGATGGGGCAGGGCCGACATCCGGGCAACTGAGCTACATACGGGTTCTTCGAGCCATAGCAACCTGACTGGCGTTGAAAACAAACCGTCGCCATTACTCTTTAACCGGTCGACCTGCGCTGATTAAACCCGTCATTCTGCCTCCAAAATGCCAAAAAAACGGTGTTGTTTTTGGTTGTGCAAACCACAACTGGAAACAGGGAAAACAAAGGTCGTATTTTGTTCTGCCAAAGCGTGCTAAAAGCCCACAGAGACGAGACAAATGGCTCGCAGCTTTACACCGGGAAAACGAGGACGGTTCTCACTGGAGTCCCCCAAAATCCCGGGTCGTGGTGTTCGGATTACTTCGTTTCTGGTAAATATAAGGAACAAAAATCCACCTTCTTAACCACAACTTGGCTATACCGTCCATGCTAATGTTGAACCCGTTGAATTTTTACTGAATAACGTTCGACAGCTGAAGTTGTTGTTGTTGCACAACAATAACATACGGTATAAAGGCTATTTCCAGTAATTCAGCAAATAATAAATCATAATACTGAACTGAATTTGAATGAGCTCTCTACAGATATAATAAATATACAGATATTGGTAGCCACCGTGTCATCCTTATTATCATTTATCAACATACCTTGGGTGATTTAACAATTTTTATGTGATTTATTCGTTATATAACAACCGAAGCTAACAACCGACCTGGTGCGCTTGTGAGGTAGACATAAAGATTTCCAAATTCCATGTCCATTGTGTAGGATTATCAGTCCACGCATCTGCTGGAAGGCGGTAAGGGCAGTCGTTTAATCCAACTACAAAACATTTTAACTCGTATCTTAACCTAGCCTCACTGGAAAGACTATTTACATAATCATACGCCATTTAGAACAGTTTAAAATGCAGTGAAACCTCATTAAATGCCTTTTCTGTCAATGCTGTGTTTGCTGTGAGCTGGTTTGTTTTCAACGAATTCAATATGGCGACCGCGTTGCTAGGGGATTGGAGGGCGGAAGTGACGTAGGTCCGCCCTCGCCCCATACCGATAATGGCCTATCCGAGCATGTATTAAAGTTTAAAGTTATTTAGCCTACTTAGTTGTCAGAATCATGTTGAAAAGGGTTTTAGTACTCTTGATAACAACTAGCCAGCTGAATTAGGGGAGTTTGAATAATACACAATGGTTGGTAACAAGAAACTGACCTGTTTATTCAAGGATAAAGACAAAATAGACAAAATTATACATGACAAACAGAAATGGCATCATTGAAACTAGGGCTGGGCGATATGGCCTTTTTTTAATATTGCCATATTTTAAGGCCATAATGCGATACACAATATATATCATAGTTCCCATTCCAAAATGAATCGGCCATTTCCAAAATGTTTCAACCTATTCAAACTAGGGCTTCCAACTAACGATTGATTTGATAATCGATTAATCTGTCGATTATTACTTCGATTAATAATCGGATAAAAGAGACAAACAACATTTGTATCCTTTCCAGTATTTTATTGGAAAAAAAAAACAGCATACTGGCTAGTAGAGATGCGCGGATAGGCAATTATTTCATCCGCAACCGCATCAGAAAGTCGTCAACCATCCGCAATCCACCCGATCTAACATTTGATCAGAACCGCATCCGCCCGCCATCCGCCCGCACCCGCCCGTTGTTATATATCTAATATAGACGATGCAAGGCATTAGTGAGGTTATAAAGCTTTTGCCTGTTAAAGAAAGGAGACTGATCCAATGCAGCACAGACATTCGCATACCTGCCAACTACTCCGGTTTTCCCGTAATTAGTACGGTTTTCATCAACCTATTCCGGGTTACGGTTGCAGTGATAAAAAATACGTTTTTTCATTAATTAAAAAAATTTTTTTTTTTTAAAGTTTTATTCACGAAATCGCGTAACAACAATGACAATCGACACTGCTTCCCGTAACTTCCTATCGAGCCATTCCGAATGCCTTGCGCGAGGCTATTTATAGCACCGCTGCCAAGCACGAGGCACCTGTTGCCCATTGTTTCCAAACGAGCGAACGATCATGGAATCAGCTGGAGAAAAATCGCAAACGAGTCTTGAACCAAAAAGAAAACTGCAGTCATTCCGTGAAGAATATTCAAAAGCCTATCCGGGAATAATTATCCGTTCCAAAAAGGGTGAAAACTACGCGAATTGCACCTTGTGCAGACAAGATTTTTCGATCGGACACGGAGGAATTAGCGAGGGAATGCAATACGGCTTCCACAGGCGAAAACCTTTACAAAATACTCGCGGAAGAAATAGACTATTTATTAAGCAGTGGCACAAACATTCATGTCATTTCCAAAACAGAAAGTGCAAGATTGTCAGAGACATTTTAAAACAAGCTATTAGTGCACTTTTGTGCATGATGTCCCCAACCACCGGGCCGTGGCCCGGTACCGGTCCGTGGATCGATTGGTACCGGGCCTCACAAGAATTAAAAAAAAATATACCGGTATATATTTTTTTATTTAAAAAAAAAAAAAAATTAAATCAACATAAAAAACACAAGATACACTTACAATTAGTGCACCAACCCAAAAAACCTCCCTCCCCCATTCACACTCATTCGCACAAAAGGGTTGTTTCTTTCTGTTATTAATATTTCTGGTTCCTACATTATATTTCAATATAGATCAATACAGTCTGCAGGGATACAGTCCGTAAGCACACATGATTGTATTTTTTTAAGACCATAAAAAAAAATCCAAAAAAAATCAGGAGAACACCAACGAAACAGGAAAGGTCACCAAAATAACAGCGCAAGACAGGAACTAAAGCACTACACACAGGAAACAACAACCAACTCAAAATAAGGCACAACAACCTGGTGGAGTTTAATTTTTTAACCTTTTCTGCTGGTGGTGTGCCTCTGTATTTTTTAATGAAACAAATGGCTCAAAAAAGGTTGAAAAACACTGTACTAGTCCTTCCACATTTTTCAACCGTTCCACCGTCAAAACGTTCCTCTTAAAACACGAAGTTGGAACAATTCCAGGAATTCCTTAATAGCATTTCTCATTTCAACATGTTATTACTTCAACATTTCTCCACCGATTTGAAAAATGTCAACACCGACTGTTTCAACTCATTCAGACCATTCAAGTTTGTTTTTTTTGCCATTTTCCCCAAAAAATCCCACTTTTCCCGAAATTCCCAATTTATTCTGAAATTCCCATTGAAATCAATGGGACATTCTTCAAAGTTCCACAACTTCCACATTTTTCACATTTCGAGTTGTTCTGTAAACAAATCATTTCATATGGTCTTCCCACAGGCTCTTCGGCAGAGGCGCTCGTCAGTCTAAAAGGTACGTTGGTCAGAAAATATTTTTCACGTTAGAATTCTTGTCATTCTGAAGATGGCTGCATCAGTTGTTTCTTGTTATTATTCTTCCAGTCTTTTTAACCACGTGTCAAAATATTCCTCTGTTTCTTGGTTGTATGTAAGATTAAGTCATTCCACAACTTTGGCTGTGATGCCACTGCTTCGGTGAGAGACATGAATAAGAAACTAATGAGATAGTTTTTATGTAATTTTCTAAACTGCCCTTAGAGGAGGGATGCCAAAAGTGTGGCCCAGGGGTTAAGTTTGGCATGTTGAGTCATTTGGTTTCGCCCGCCTAAGAGTAGCTCCTTAGATGTACAAAACCCAAAAGCAGTAAAGTTGGTGCGTTGTGTAAATGGTAAATAAAAACACAATACAATGATTTGCAAATCCTCCAACAAGCCATCCATTTTCCTCCGCTTATCTGAGGTCGGGTCGCGGGGGCAGCAGCCTAAGCAGAGAAGCCCAGACTTCCCTCTCCCCAGCCACTTCGTCCAGCTCCTCCCAGGGGGGACCCAGAGGCTTTCCCAGGCCAGCCGGGAGACATAGTCTTCCTAACGTGTCCTGGGTCTTCCCCGTGGTCTCCCAACGTGTCGGATGTGCCCTAAACACCTCCCTAGGGAGGCATTCGGGTGGCGTCCTGACCAGATGCCCGAACCACCTCATCTGGCTCCTCTCCATGTCAAAGACAAGATATTTAATATTCGAACTGTGAAACTTAAATTTTTTTTTGCAAATAATCTTTACCTTTTAGAATTTAATGGCAGCAACACATTGCAAAAAAAGTTGTCACATGGGCATGTTCACCACTGTGTTACATGGCCTTTCCTTTTAACAACACTCTGTAAACATTTGGGAACTGAGGAGACACATTTTTGAAGCTTTTCAGGTGGAATTCTTTCCCATTTTTGCTTGATGTACAGCTTAAGTTGTTCAACAGTCCGGGGGTCTCCGTCGTGGTATTTTAGGCTTCATAATGCGCCACACGTTTGGCCACGTCTGGACTACAGGCAGGCCAGTCTAGTACCCGCACTCTTTTACTACAAAGCAATGCTGTTGTCTTGCTGAAATAAGCAGGGGTGTCCATGAAAAAGAATGTTGCTTGGATGGCAACATATGTTGTTCCAAAACCTGTATGTACCTTTCAGCATTAATGGTGCCTTCACAGATGTGTATGTTACCCATGCCTTGGGCACTAATACACCCCCATACCATTACAGATGCTGGCTTTTCAACTTTGCGCCTATAACAGTCCGGATGGTTCTTTTCATCTTTGGTCCGGAGGACACGACGTCCACAGTTTCCAAAAACAATTTGAAATGTGGACTCGTCAGACCACATAACACTTTTCCATGGTGGTGTTTCTGGGTGTTGTTGATAAATGGCTTTGGCTTTGCATAGTAGAGTTTTAACTTGCACTTACAGATGTAGCGACGAACTGTAGTTACTGAGAAATATTCCTGAGCCCATGTGGTGATATCCTTTACACACTGATGTCGGTTTCTGACGCAGTACCGCCTGAGGGATCCAAGGTGCAGTGATTTCTCCAGATTCTCTGAACCTTTTGATGATATTACGGAGCGTAGATGGTGAAATCCCTAAATTCCTTGCAAAAGCTGGTTGAGAAATGTTGTTCTTAAACTATTTGCTCAGGCATTTGTTGACAAAGTGGTGACCCTCGCCCCGTCCTTGTTTGTGAATGACTGAGCGTTTCATGGAAGCTGCTTTTATACCCAATCATGGCACCCACCTGTTCCCAATTAGCCTGTTCACCTGTGGGATGTTCCAAATACTCACTTTTTTTTTGCCACTTGTGCCAGCTTTTTTGAAACATGTTGCAGGCATCAAATTCCAAATGAGCTAATATTTGCAAAAAATAACAGTTTTCCAGTTCGAACGTTAAGTTTATTGTCTTTGCAGTCTATTCAATTGAATATAAGTTGAACAGGATTTGTTGTATTCTCTTTTTATTTACCATTTACACAACGTGTCAGCTTCACTGCTTTTGGGGTTTGTAATACATATTAATGATGACTTTCTTTTAAGCTCAATGTTTGTGTTCTGGACAGTTATTGAGATAAGATATGAGTCTGAAAAACAAGTATCAGATGAAATGGGCTTGCATCTAAACCTTTTGATTTTAGCTCCAATACTGCATTAACTTGTGCAAAGCGGGACAGCCAGCGAACAGCTAAATGTCCCAGTAAGCACACAAGGTTGGTCTTTTCTTGTATTTTAGGGAAGTCATTTACAAAAGGAAATCAAAGTACCGTATTTTCCGCACCATAAGGCGCCCTGGGTTATAAGCCGCGCCTTCAATGAACGGCATATTTCAAAACTTTGTCCACCTATAAGCCGCCCCGCCCCGTGTTATAAGCCGCATCTAACTGCGCTAAAGGAATGTCAAAAAAACAGTCAGATAGGTCAGTCAAACTTTAATAATATATTAAAAACCAGCGTGATGTGGGCGCGCATGGAGTCGTATATCAACATGGACGGAGCTGCGTGAAAAAAGCCACCCGGCCTCTTCGCGTAAACTTACCTTAACCACTCGCTCATCTTTTCTTCATCCATTCATCCCTTCGAGTTAGCTTTTATGATGACGCCGGCTGGAAAGGTCTCTTTTGGCAAGGTCTTCCTTTTGAATATCACCATGGGTGGAAGTTTCTGGCCATTAGCATGGCAAGCTAGAACCACAGTGAAGGATGACTTCAAAAGCTTCTTCTTCTTCTTCTACGCGGGCGGGTGGTTGCTTACAGTAGAAGAAGAAGCGCTTCCTGTTCTATGGGGGCGGGTGCTTACCTTGGCGGTTGCTTGCGTAGAAGAAGAAGCACTTCCTCTTCTACGGGGAAAAAAGATGGCGGCTGTTTACCGTAGTTGCGAGACCGAAACTTTATGAAAATGAATCTTAATATTAATCCATATATAAAGCGCACCGGGTTATAAGCCGCACTGTCAGCTTTTGAGTAAATTTGTGGTTTTTAGGTGCGGCTAATAGTGCGGAAAATACGGTAGGTTACAGGCTCCTAGAAGTTTGCAGCTACACAACAGCTCAGCACACGATAGCACACAAGCTAGACATACAGTACGTGTCCTTAATTGAACGATATTGCAGTCTAAAACACATTTGTCAATATAAACATTTATCAAATCATTATATTTGCATATTACTGATGCTGTTGATGTGTGACTGTGGCAGCGGACCACAGACCATGGCGCAGCACCTGATATGTCCCCTGCTGGGACAGTCCTGCACAGTATAGGACTTAGCAGAGTTTAATGAGAAGGGACAGCAACCATTCACACCCACCATTGTTCTCTGTGTGACTACCGATAATTTCACTTGATCAAACCCTTTCTAAATTTCCACTCTGCAAAATAATACAAGTATGTATGATTCCTGCTCACATCCTATCCAATCAATATCGGGATCGTACCTGAAGATAAAAAGTTGTCATCTATTATTATTATTATTATTGGCACTAATTGTAGGAACTTTTTCATATATACAGCACAGACCAAACGTTCAGACACACCTTCTCATTCAATGCGTTTTCTTTATGTTCATGACTATTTACATTGTAGATTGTCACATCAAAACTATGAATGAACACATGTGGAGTTATGTATTTAACAAAAAAAGGTGAAATAACTATAAGCATGTTTTGTATTCTAGTTTCTTCAAAATAGCCACCCTTTGCTCTGATTACTGCCTTGCACACTCTTGGCATTCTCTCGATG
The DNA here is from genome assembly GCF_033978685.3 of Nerophis lumbriciformis. Lineage (NCBI taxonomy): Eukaryota > Metazoa > Chordata > Actinopteri > Syngnathiformes > Syngnathidae > Nerophis > Nerophis lumbriciformis. The sequence continues at coordinate 37,127,247 of NC_084573.2, forward strand.
AGGTAGTCACCATTTCAGGTGGCTACCTCTTGAAGCTCAACAAGAGAATGCCAAGAGTGTGCAAAGCCTGTACTGTATGTTTAGGCTCTTTGTATTTCACGCTTCAAATCACTGTTTGGTCCGTTGCCAATTGGCACATTTTCACATTATCATTTCAAGTTTGGGCACCCCTGCTTGAGAGGGTGTGACAAGGAGGAATTGCCACTATTGGCAAATGATCTGTTCATTAATTTTGGCTTCCAACATCACTTGTCTGTGTTCACACCAGTGACGTGCGGTGAGGTTGATGGCTGGTGAGGCACTGACTTCATCACAGTCAGATTTACAAACATATGAACCCTAAAGAGTATCTTATTCACCATTTGATTGGCAGCAGTTAACGGGTTATGTTTAAAAGCTCATACCAGCATTCTTCCCTGCTTGGCACTCAGCATCAAGGGTTGGAATTGGGGGTTAAATCACCAAAAATAATTCTCGGGCGCGGCGCCGCTGCTGCCCACTGCTCCCCTCACCTCCCAGGGGGTGATCAAGGGGATGGGTCAAATGCAGAGGACACATTTCACCACACCTAGTGTGTGTGACAATCATTGGTACTTTAACTTAACTTTAACTTTACACATACAAACTGTAGCACACAAAAAAGCACATTTAATTAAAAAAAACGTTATTATGGTCTTACCTTTACTTATAAATGAAGTCCATTCGCCGCTGTTGTGCTGGATTAATGCAACCGCTGACGGGAGTGTTATATCAACTAAAGCCCTCACTTCAACTTTCCACATGCAAGATTGAATCTATTTAAAAAAGTGTAACCGAGGGTTTATAAATGTCGCCTATACTGTATGAAACTACAAAATAACAAACACGGAGGCTCCAGTTTACACGAGGACCACTTTATTTACCTTCTTTCAAAAACTTCCGCTCCACTCCAACGTGTCATCACTTCCGCTCTTAGCGCCTTCAAAATAAGAGCTCAAGGCATATACTGTATAACAGCGCATAACAGGAACTTAACATCACAAAGAGGAAAGCCCATAAAAATAGGTTACAAAAGTTATTTAATAAGAAGCCAAAAAGTGCAAAAACAATAATGTTCGTGTTGGAGGAGTTGTGAATTAGATACACCTGCAGTCTGCAGGTGTACCTAATGTTGTGTCCCTGCATTCATTCACAACTCCTCCAACACGAACATTATTGTTTTTGCACTTTTTGGCTTCTTATGAAATAACTTTTTTAAATAGATTCAATCTTGCACGTGGAAAGTTTAAGTGTGGGCTTTAGTTGATATAACAATTCTACGGCGGGGGTGCAGGAGGCGGGATTACTGGAGCCTCAGCCAGTGCGTCTTTTGCAGCCGTTTTATGATCGCTCAGCACAAGAAATACTTTACACACATACAGTTGTTGACAAAATACACTGTACATTATATACCTCAGCTAACTAAACTATGGAAATGTATAATATAATTCATATAGCAATACGGTCTCACTGCACAGCAGGCCAGCAGTTAGCCGAGTCCGGAATCCATGTTGAGGCACTGAGTGACGTGCCTCAACTGGCTGCTGATCACCGCACCGTCTCTTCTCAGTATTTGAACGGCAAATGTGAAAATTCAGCGATTTTGAATAAAAATAATCTAAAACTGGTGAAGGTAAATGGAAAATAACTTTATAGTATAATCACTGGATACATATAACAATTTAATTTTTTTTTTTTCTTTTTACATTTTTTTTCTTTCCATGATGGCAGGTGAGGCCCTGCCTCACCTGCCTCTAGTGACTGCACGTCACTGGTTCACACCTATTTTCTATGTTACTGATAATGAGGTCTGTACTAAGGACGTTTTTTCTTTGACTATGTTATGTTATTAGGTAGCTAGTTAAAAACTCGCTTCAATGATTACGCTGACAAAAATGGTCAACAATGTGGTCCAAAACAATCCATTTCCGAGCGCTGACCAACCCTTTAAAAAAACTTTTTTCCAAAATCTTGGTGATACGTAGAATAGAGTGCAATGGTGCTCCATTATAATTTCAAATTGCTTGTCCATGTTCTAACTTTGACTTTCCACAGAGGGTAGTTTGTCCAACTCTCTGAATGAAAAGAACATCTTCCCAAGAGCTCACAACACCAGGGGACGTCAGTCCTCCTTCATAATAGACACGGTAAGAGACACAAAACATCCATAGCCCCCCCTGTCCCCCTGCACAATTACATTTGGTTCAACTCCATACTGGACCTGACAGCCCACCCGAGGCTCGAAGAGAAGTCGGTATGAGGAGGATCAGCCACAGCAGCGTCTTCCTTCCAGATCCCCCAGAAGAAGTCAGAGGGTCAACACCACACCACAGGTGAAAAGAACTTGGCACTATGAATTCTGTAGTACATGACTTAAAATACATTGTGTGAGTATTGAATGTGTCAATGTTGTGTTTTCTTTGCAGAAATTCACTAATTTGGTGACTCCAGATAAAAAGTCATCCCAGAGAATAGGGCTGAGGTTAAGGAACCTCCTAAAGCTGCCCAAAGCTCACAAATGGTGCATCTATGAATGGTTCTATTCCAACATTGACAGGTAAACTGGCCTTTTCACTTTCAAGTTTCAAGTTTATTCACAATACCATATAACAATTACAATAGTAGTGAAATATCATCATTTAAAGATGTTGGTACGTGAAAGGGTCCCCCAAATAAGCTAGAAGAAGCTTTTGACAGGGGGTCCAGAGGACAGTATATACAGGTAAAAGCCAGTAAATTAGAATATTTTGAAAAACTTGATTTATTTCAGTAATTGCATTCAAAAGGTGTAACTTGTACATTATATTTATTCATTGCACACAGACTGATGCATTCAAATGTTTATTTCATTTAATTTTGATGATTTGAAGTGGCAACAAATGAAAATCCAAAATTCCGTGTGTCACAAAATTAGAATATTACTTAAGGCGAATACAAAAAAGGGATTTTTAGAAATGTTGGCCAACTGAAAAGTATGAAAATGAAAAATATGAGCATGTACAATACTCAATACTTGGTTGGAGCTCCTTTTGCCTCAATTACTGCGTTAATGCGGCGTGGCATGGAGTCGATGAGTTTCTGGCACTGCTCAGGTGTTATGAGAGCCCAGGTTGCTCTGATAGTGGCCTTCAACTCTTCTGCGTTTTTGGGTCTGGCATTCTGCATCTTCCTTTTCACAATACCCCACAGATTTTCTATGGGGCTAAGGTCAGGGGAGTTGGCGGGCCAATTTAGAACAGAAATACCATGGTCTGTAAACCAGGCACGGGTAGATTTTGCGCTGTGCGGAGGCGCCAAGTCCTGTTGGAACTTGAAATCTCCATCTCCATAGAGCAGGTCAGCAGCAGGAAGCATGAAGTGCTCTAAAACTTGCTGGTAGACGGCTGTGTTGACCCTGGAACTCAGGAAACAGAGTGGACCGACACCAGCAGATGACATGGCACCCCAAACCATCACTGATGGTGGAAACTTTACACTAGACTTCAGGCAACGTGGATCCTGTGCCTCTCCTGTCTTCCTCCAGACTCTGGGACCTCGATTTCCAAAGGAAATGCAAAATTTGCATGGTTGGGTGATGGTTTGGGGTGCCATGTCATCTGCTGGTGTCGGTCCACTCTGTTTCCTGAAATCCAGGGTCAACGCAGCCGTCTACCAGCAAGTTTTAGAGCACTTCATGCTTCCTGCTGCTGACCTGCTCTATGGAGATGGAGATTTCAAGTTCCAACAGGACTTGGCGCCTGCACACAGCGCAAAATCTACCCGTGCCTGGTTTACGGACCATGGTATTTCTGTTCTAAATTGGCCCGCCAACTCCCCTGACCTTAGCCCCATAGAAAATCTGTGGGGTATTGTGAAAAGGAAGATGCAGAATGCCAGACCCAAAAACGCAGAAGAGTTGAAGGCCACTATCAGAGCAACCTGGGCTCTCATAACACCTGAGCAGTGCCAGAAACTCATCGACTCCATGCCACGCCGCATTAACGCAGTAATTGAGGCAAAAGGAGCTCCAACCAAGTATTGAGTATTGTACATGCTCATATTTTTCATTTTCATACTTTTCAGTTGGCCAACATTTCTAAAAATCCCTTTTTTGTATTAGCCTTAAGTAATATTCTAATTTTGTGACACACGGAATTTTGGATTTTCATTTGTTGCCACTTCAAATCATCAAAATTAAATGAAATAAACATTTGAATGCATCAGTCTGTGTGCAATGAATAAATATAATGTACAAGTTACACCTTTTGAATGCAATTACTGAAATAAATCAAGTTTTTCAAAATATTCTAATTTACTGGCTTTTACCTGTACATGGAATCATGAAACATGGTAGCAAGCACAACAACAAAAAACAAAAAAACAACGCTATATGATTAACACAAGATAATAGTACTAAAGCAAGCATACACATACATACATACATTCATTCAACCATGCAAAACCCAACAGTAGTCTACCCCACATGAGGCATTAAATATAGGTGGTTAATAGATAAGTTTTCAGTTTCTTTTTGAAGTTGGAGAATGGATACAGCATCTTGAGGCTCTCATTAAGCCGGTTCCAAATCTTTGGTCCCCTGCATACAACACTTCGAGCGGTACAATCCAGTAAACGATGTTTCCCTGATATCAGATCTAAGTTACGAGTGTTGTGGGCATGCTGGGGACGGTAGATAGGAACCAAGCTACAGAGCCTAAGATTCAGCCTGTAAATGACTTGATAGGTTAAACAAGCATTTTGATAAATATTGAACTCTGTCAGTCTTAAGAGATGATAATTATGGAATAGATGTCGAGTGGGGGCATTAAACCTGGACCATGACAGGGCCTGTATGATTTTCTTTTGCATGGATTTTAATTTGTGAAGGTAGGTAGGGAAGGTGTTACACCAGATGACATTACAGTAGTTTAGATGTGGTTCAAAGAGAGTTTTATATAGTGTGAGTAGAGCATAAAGAGGAAAATAATGACGAAGGTGAAAGAACAGGCCAACATATTTGGATAATTTGTTTAACAGATGGCTAATGTGATATTTGAAATTGAGGTATTCGTCAATGATGACCCCCAGGAATTTTGTGGAGTACACTCTCTGTATTTCCTGCCCATTGATGTTGATATGGCAGTGCTCAGTATTTGTCCGGTTTTTATTAGAACGAAATAGAATAAAATTTGTTTTATTTACGTTAAGTGAGAGCTTATTGCATTTGAACCAGGAATCCACTTTCACAAGCTCTGAGTTGACAGTTACTTGTGGATCGTGTAGGCTCCTGTGTGAGGTAAACAAATTTGTATCGTCAGCAAAAATTATTTTATGAAAAGGTTACAAAATCATTTATGTATAGGATAAAAAGGAGAGGCCCCAAGATGGATCCCTGGGGAACCCCATAATTTATGGTCATACAGGGTGAATTGTGATCATTGACGCATACACATTGCTGCCTTCCGTATAGGTAAGAGCGGAACCAATCGAGAGGTACCCCTCTGACACCATAGTGATATAGCTTATACGATAAGATCTCAAAGTCTATTGTGTCAAAGGCCTTGGATAGATAAAAAAAAATGCCAATACCGCATTTTCCTTCTTCAATACAGTTTATTGACCTTTTCCAAGAGGTCGAGTATAGCCGTACAGGTGGTGCTTTTTTTTACGAAAACCATATTGGGAGGGGACAAGGATATTTAGTTTTTCCAGAAAGCCATTCAGTCGGTTATAGACCACTTTCTCAAATATTTTTGAAAATGTTGGTAAAATTGAAATTGGCCTATAATTGTTCATATTATTTTTATCACCTGATTTAAAAATTGGGATTATTTTTGCCACTTTGGACATTTTGGGTACAATGCCAGCACTAAGTGACAGGTTTATACAGTGACAAAGAGGATTTATGATCACATTTGCTATGGCTTTCAAGATTTTGCTACATATCCCGTCCACTCCAGCTGTATGTGATGACTTTAGGTCCATAATGATCGTATAAAGCTCATTGATGTCGGTTGGCTGCATGAAAAAGGAGCTCGGGTAGCTGCCTGTTAAAAATTCTTTAAAGGAATAAAGGAATACCCTGGAGGTTGACCTATTTTACTGGATAGGTTTTCCCCAATAGAAGCAAAAAAGGTATTCAAACTATTGGCAAGATCAGCCCTATTTGAGCCTGTATCCGGAACAACACTGCATATCTTGTTTGTAAATTGCTGTTCATGAACATAAATACAATTCATTAAAAGCTAGGGACGTCTCAATTAACATGTTTGGCCTCCGATCCCATTTTCTTGGCGTCAGATTCGATCCGATTTCGAGTTCTGATCAGATACTTTGACGATAGATTATAGAACTGAAAATGCATACCTGCCAACTACTCCGGTTTTCCCGTAATTAGTACGGTTTTCATCAACCTATTCCGGGTTACGGTTGCAGTGATAAAAAATTCGTTTTTTCATTAATTAAAAAAAAATTTTTTTTTAAAAAGCGCGAGGCTATTTATAGCACCGCTGCCAAGCACGAGGCATTGTTTCCAAACGAGCGAACGATCATGGAATCAGCCGGAGAAAAATCGCAAACGAGTCTTAAACCGAAAAGAAAACTGCAGTCATTCCGTGAAGAATATTCAAAAGCCTATCCGGGAATAATTATCCGTTCCAAAAAGGGTGAAAACTACGCGAATTGCACCTTGTGCAGACAAGATTTTTCGATCGGACACGGAGGAAATAGCGATGTAAAAGACCACGTTGGGACACAAAAACACAAGTTTAATGCCGTTGCTAGCGATACAAGTGGAAAACTTTCAACGTTTTTCGGATTTTAGCCACAAAAAGGTAATGACACTAATGTTATCTATTGGAATTGTTTAGTACTGTTATACTGTTAAAAGTGTTTGTACTATTTATGCTTTCAAGTCCAAGTTGAAGAAATCTTGTTAAATGTTGACAGCATAACTACCAAAATACAGAAGTATGTCCTTAATATTTTTGCAGTGCTATTTCTGTTGAAAAGTTCAAATGATTACATTAGAGATGTGATGTGCCACTTTTCAAGTGTCTGATGGCTTAAATTAATTTTCATTAATTTTTCATATTTTGAATTCTTTTGAAAGGCTTGCAAAAAAACTACATTTGAATTGTAATTCCATGCTATTGACAGGACTATTAATTTTAATGAAGTTAGCTTACCATGTTTACAGTATGATAATTGTGATAGAAATGTGAATTTTAGGCCCAGAATATTTTTTACAATTGAACAAGGCAGTAGATTATACAAGCTTGGACAGAAAGTTAATAATGACACCAATTTTTTTTTTTATGGAATTGTTTAGTACTGTTTTACCATTTGTTTACTGTAAAAAGTGTTTCAATGAACAAATTGAAGTCTTGTGAAAGGTTGACAGGATAACTGGCATTAACTGTCAAAATAATTTCAAACTATTGAAGTTAGCTTACAGAATAAACATGTCAATCAACCCATATGATTTTTGCTGTAATATTTTTGTTTTGAAAAGTCACTGTGACTGATAGAAAAGTGATGGTTTTAGCAACATTTTAACCTGTCTGAATGCTAATAATCATTTTGCGTCGGGGGGCGAAGCCTGAACCCCCCACCAGGACTTTGTCCTGGACCTACCGGGGCCTGCGGCCCCTGGACCCTGGCTACTAGGTTTTTCTGATTTCAAAAGTTGGCAGGTATGAAAATGTTTTATAGCAATAAAAAAAAATTAATAAAGCTTATCTTAATAAAGGGGGAACTGCACTTTTTTTTTGTATTTTGCCTATTATTCACAATCATTATGAGAGACAAGAAGACAAAAGTTTTTGTTTTCGCTTTCTAACATAAAAATCGTCTCGTTCTTGGTGGCTAGCAATGCAGCTAATGGGAGCAATCAATTCTACCACTAAATCACTTTAAAATGCATTCAAAACCCGTCAACAATACGTTCTGTAAACTGTAGCGACATTGTTATTGTAAGGGCGAACACTGAGTAACTCTTTTTCTCGCGTACTAACTAGAGATGTCCGATAATGGCTTTTTTGCCGATATCCGATATTCCGATATTGTCCAACTCTTAATTACCGATTCCGATATCAACCGATACCGATATATACAGTTGTGGAATCAACACATTATTATGCCTAATTTTGTTGTGATGCCCCGCTAGATGCATTAAACCAGGGGTGCTCACACTTTTTCTGCAGGCGAGCTACTTTTCAATTGATCAAGTCGTGGGGATCTACCTCATTCATATATATAATTTTATATTTACTTATTTATGAAATATATGTTTTTGTTAACAAGTTAAAGGTGTTTAATGATAATGCAAGCATGTTTAACACATATAGTTAATATTGTTAATACATTAAAGGTGTTTAATGATAATACAAGCATGTTTAATACATATAGTTAATATTGTTAACAAGTTAAAGGTGTTTAAAGATAATGCAAGCATGTTTAACACATATAGTTAATATTGTTAACAAGTTAAAGGTGTTTAATGATAATACAAGCATGTTTAACACATAGTTAATATTACCGTATTTTCCGCACCATAAGGCGCCCTGGGTTATAAGCCGCGCCTTCAATGAACGGCATATTTCAAAACTTTGTCCACCTATAAGCCGCCCCGTGTTATAAGCCGCATCTAACTGCGCTAAAGGAATGTCAAAAAAACAGTCAGATAGGTCAGTCAAACTTTAATAATATATTAAAAACCAGCGTGATGTGGGCGCGCACGGAGTCGTATATCAACATGGACGGAGCTGCGTGAAAAAAGCCACCTGGCCTCTTCGCGTAAACTTACCTTAACCACTCGCTCATCTTTTCTTCATCCATCCCTTCGAGTTAGCTTTTATGATGACGCCGGCTGGAAAGGTCTCTTTTGGCAAGGTCTTCCTTTTGAATATCACCATGGGTGGAAGTTTCTGGCCATTAGCATGGCAAGCTAGAACCACAGTGAAGGATGACTTCTCATTCCCTGTGGTGCGAATATTCACCGTACGTGCTCCCGTTGTATCCACAGTGCGGTTCACAGGAATATCAAAAGTCAGTGGAACCTCGTCCATGTTGATAATGTTCTCTGGCCGGATCTTTTTTTCAGCTATCTTGTTTTTACAATATGCACGGAAAGTAGCCAGCTTTTCTTGAAAGTCTTTAGGCAGTTGCTGTGAAATAGTAATCCGTGTGCGGATGGAGAGATTGCGTCTTTTCATGAACCGGATCCCTGTCGCTTAGTAGGAGCCATTTTGTGGTCTTTACAGATGTAAACACACAAAGGAAATGAAACGTACGGTAATATCCGCGCTCTTCTTCTTCTTCTACGCGGGCGGGTGGTTGCTTACAGTAGAAGAAGAAGCGCTTCCTGTTCTATGGGGGCGGGTGCTTACCTTGGCGGTTGCTTGCGTAGAAGAAGAAGCACTTCCTCTTCTACGGGGAAAAAAGATGGCGGCTGTTTACCGTAGTTACGAGACCGAAACTTTATGAAAATTAATCTTAATATTAATCCATATATAAAGCGCACCGAGTTATAAGGCGCACTGTCAGCTTTTGAGAAAATTTGTGGTTTTTAGGTGCGCCTTATAGTGCGGAAAATACGGTAATAAATTAAAGGTGTTTAAAGATAATACAAGCATGTCTAACACATATAGTTAATATTGTTAAGTTAAAGGTGTTTAAAGATAATACAAGCATGTTTAACACATTTAGATTCCTTTCTTTCATGAAGACAAGAATATAAGTTAGTGTATTACCTGATTCTGATGACTTGCATTGATTGGACAGTGGTGCTGATAACGTCCGCATTTTCGAATGGAGGAGAAAAAAAGTCCTCCTTTCTGTCCAATACCACATGAAAGTGGTTGGTTTTTGGCATCTTACTTGTCCAGCTTCCGTACTCCTTTGTATACACTTTACAAGAAATACATTGTCGGTAAACTTCGTAGCTTGCTAGCTTGTGCACGCCAGCTTTCTGAGACTCTTATTTTGTTAGCGCAGGCAGGATGAAGCAGAGCTTTTATTGTGCAACTGTGCAGTCGGTCTTTGTAGTTTTGACGACAGGTACGGCGCCAGAGTCTGTTGAAATAAAGTGTTTCTCGCCTTCCAGTCGGTAATTTTAATGAGCTGGCAGCAGCCAGCGTCATCTCAGAAGACCCTCGGGTGCCGTGAATGTCAATCAAGTGACGAAAGTGACGTCATAGTGAAGATTTATGATCGCTCATTTTTAGGACTATTTTTTTAATGCCTGGCTGGTGATCGACTGACACACCCTCCGAGATCGACCGGTAGCTCGAGATCGACGTAATGAGCACCCCTGCATTAAACAATGTAACAAGGTTTTCCAAAAATAAAGCAACTCAAGTTATGGGGAACAAAATGCCAACATGGCACTGCCATATTTATTATTGAAGTCACAAAGTGCATTATTTTTTTTAACATGCCTCAAAACAGCAGCTTGGAATTTGGGACATGCTCTCCCTGAGAGAGCATGAGGAGATTGAGTGACATATTAATGGATAAAATTAAATAGATTAATAATCCATCCATTTTCTACCGCTTGTCCCTCATAATTTTGACAAAATAAGACAAACAAAAATGACAAAATGTGTTACTCCCAAATTAGGGGCCTTTGCAGCCAGTTTTGCGTACTTATTATTAAGAGAGTAGTTGTCAAGTATGTTCACTGTTATTGAGTGCCAAAATTGTTCTTTGATCGCAATAAGAAACATATGTTTAATATATCATTAGATTTTCTGTTAAAATAAAGCAAACAATTAGTTTTTTTGTGTGGTCCCCTTTATTTGGAAAAGTACACCATAATAATGGTATCGGGAACCCTACTACATACTTCTTTTTTTAAATGTTTACATTTTTTTGACAAAATAAAGTGGCTAGTGCACAATAACTAAATAAAATACTATTGGTATTATTTGGGTTTTGCCTTCAAAGCATTTCTGTATCCAGAGACTTATTCCCTGAGTTTGTAAACAATAAAATATCAATCTAATTTTTGTTTCGCTGTGATACCATACTAGATATCAATAAAGTTAAAAAGTTAAAAGTACCAATGATTGTCACACACACACACTAGGTGTGGTGAAATTATTCTCTGTATTTGACCCATCACCCTTGATCACCCCCTGGGAGGTGAGGGGAGCAGTGGGCAACAGCGGTGGCCGCGCCCGGGAATCATTTTAGGTGATTTAACCCCCAATTCCAACCCTTGATGCTGAGTCCCAAGCAGGGAGGTAATGGCTCCCAATAGTATCGGCATCTAAATCGATCACCTCTACTTTAAATTGAAGCTATGCTCCTTGTGTTTTCCTGTGTGTGTAGCATGCTTAGCCATTATTTTTCCTCTAGTCCTCCAGTGATAATGGTACATGGAGGAAACTTAGTTTATTTTTCCGCCACGGTGATGAGGAGTTGTATCTTAAACGCATCAGAATCAGAATCAGAATCAGCTTTATTGTCATTACGCAAGGTAACGAGATTGAGGCCATTCCATACAGTGCGATGTGTGCATGCTAGAAAAACAATGTGCAAATATATAAAAATATAAAAAATGTAGAAGTGCAATGAATATGGTGTGAAATGAATATATACATGAAAAAAACAAAAACAAAAACAGGGTGGTTGGTGGAATGGGTTATTGCACCGAAGAGAAGGCAGTTATGAGGGACAATGGGGCAGTCCGTTCAGGATGGTTATGGCCCTGGGGGAGAAGCTGCATCACAGTATTATCTGCATTGTGATTTCAGTCATTGTTTATTTCTATCGTGGAAGGTCTGTTTTAATTTATAGCTGGTGGGAGGAAGGATAACGTTGATTATATAAGGCACAGGTGTCAAACTCAAGGCCCGAGGGCCAGAAGTGGCTCGCACTTCATTTTATTTGGCCCTCGAAAGCCTGAAAATATGTATCTATAAAGTACTGTAACTTTTCTCACTAAATGTATTCTTTTTCTATTTTTGGAGAAAAAAATATATGTACTCCATGTAATCGCAAATTATGCTAACTTAAATATTGTCTAATTATGCAAAAATATATTATCAAACATTCAAACCATTTTTTAAATATAAATAAATACTATTAATAATGATTTCAAAGCAAGTTATCCATCAAATTGTGCAATGTAAAAGCAGCAATAGAATTAATGATACAATTGGATAACGTTGATTATATAAGGCACAGGTGTCAAACTCAAGGCTCGAGGGCCAGAAGTGGCTCGCACTTCATTTTATTTGGCCCTCGAAAGCCTGGAAATAATATGTATCTATAAAGTACTGTAACTTTTCTCACTAAATGTATTCTTTTTCTATTTTGGGAGAAAAAAATATATGTACTCCATGTAATCGCAAATTATGCTAACTTAAATATTGTCTAATTATGCAAAAATATATTATCAAACATTCAAACCATTTTTTAAATATAAATAAATACTAATAATAATGATTTCAAAGCAAGTTATCTATCATATTGTGCAATGTAAAAGCAGCAATAGAATTCATGATAAAATTGTGAACTTAACTGTGGTTTTTACAGCATTTTTCTCTAAATGAAAAAAACGTAACTTTTTTTACACTAATAAACTGATGCCGTTTTGGTATTTACAGTAATACGCCAACTAAGGCTGAAACGACGCGTCAACATAGTCAACGTCATCGGTTACGTAAATACGTCGACGCCGTTTTTGTGCGTCGACGCGTCGCATATTTACGTCACACTACTGTCATGGCGGAGCGCAAAGCAGACGGTGCAAGCGGTGCGAGCGAGGGGAAAAAAGCACGCCAAAAGTTGTCAAAAGTGTGGGAGTATTTCAATAAACGGACTAATAATGTTGTTGTATGCACACTGTGTCGAGCGGAAATGGCCTATCATAGCAGCACAACGGCTATGAACGAACATTTGAAAAGAAAACCGACAGCGTTCTTGCCATCACCATCAACTAGTCAATCGTCCGCGTGAGTATACGTTGTCATCATTACACAAAAACATGAATGTGTCATTTGTATCTGCGTTGTAAATTCATAAACTAAAGCACCGTTTCGCTCTGAGAGGCGCGTTTGGCGTGCCTGTTCAGTGTTTACAAAGACGCGCTCCTCTTTTACGCTGTGGAGAGGCGGGGCCGGCGAGCGGCGAGGCGGGGCGCGCCGGGAGCGACGCCGCAATCGTGCCCAGGTGCGCGATCCGCGCACCTGGGCACGATCATCCAATCTCCTCTCGCTGAAGAAAAGGGGAGCAGCAGAGAGAGAGGGAAGAGAGACTGGAAGGAGCCAGAGTGAAGCTGACGTGGAGCGAGAGAGGAGGAGAGACAGAGACAGAGGACGACGAGCGAGCGAGGAAGAGGAGCTGAAAAGCGAGGAAAGAAAGAGAAAAGAGTTGGAAGAGAAAAGACTTTGTGTAAAATTAAAAGATTGTAAACCCGGCAAAGCCGTCTGGCGTTCAGTCTGTCGGTCCTGAAAGAACCCCACGGCACAAGACGTGTCACAAACGTTAATTAGTTGTGCAAATACCTTTTACAACATTAACTATGTACAAACGAACAATTAACTTTCACTTTAATCATACTATCATTGTTGTGTTATTAAGCAAAATAAGCAATACTTTTACTTTTGTTGAAATGTTTACACTGTTACAGAATATTTCGTTTTGCACTTTTTTGTATTGGATATTTATCTTTATTTTTGCACATTTTAGCAAATAAGCAATACTTTTACTTTTGTTGACATTTTTACACTGTTACAGATTATTTTCGTTTTGCACTTTTTTGTTTTGGATGTTTATCTTTATTTTTGCACATTTTAAAGCAAAATAAGCAATACTTTTACTTTTGAAATGCTTATACTATTGCAGAATATTAAGATTTGCACTGGATGTTTACTTTTATATTTGCACATTAAAAAGCAAATAAGCTACTTTTAATTTTGTTAAATGTTAAAAGTTTTAAATGTTTACATTGTTACAGAATATTTTGTCATGTTGTTGTCAATGTTGACTGAGTGGCCATACTTTTTTTGTTGTTGTAAAAAGCCATGCCTTTTGAAAAAACTGGCCTACATTTATTTTTTCATCTTCATTTTAAATAAAATAAAAAATCGGTAAAAGGAAAAATAATCTATAGATTAATCGAAAATTAATCTATAGATTAACCGATTAATCGAAAAAAATAATCTATAGATTAATCGATAGAAAAATAATTGTTAGCTGCAGCCTTAACGCCAACAAATCTACAGTTGTTGATTTGTAAAAAAAAAAAAAAAAAAAAACCAAAAAAAAACTGGCAGCTAAGGTTTTACTGTAAAATTGCAGTTTTTATTTACAGAAAAAAAAACCAAATGCAAATTTTACAATAAAATTCTGGCAACTGAGCTGCCTTTTTTACCATTATAAACAGCAGTACTGTTTTTCCATTTACAGTAATATACATTCCATTTTGAGGTGAAATTATTGCAATATTACCATATTTGTTTTACATTTTAGTTTAAAAAAAATCTACGAATAAAATGCATAAAAAAACTTGCGTATTAATAGTATTCACTGTTAGAAGCGGCCCTCTGGGGCCAAACATAACTGCGATGTGGCCCTCAGTGAAAACGACTTTGACACCTCTGATATAAGGCATCCATGTTGTACATGAGAAGGCTTTGACTGTGTGGATTATTTGTAGTTGCTGTGGTTTGTTTCTAATATGCAAGGTGGCTGTAGTCGTGAATAACTGTCCGTAGGTACAATCGTATTGATTATGCAACATATCCAGCCTGGGCACGAGGGTTTGCAGTCGTAAAATGTGCCAAAAAAAATGTCCGCAATGCGCAAATACGTTTTTATTCTCGCAGCAGTGAACTCCTTTTTGCACTTATATGACAGTAAAACATGGCAGAATGTTACTTTTTTATGAATGCAACAGCAGATTAGTTATGTTGTCTCCAGGAAAGGTTCTTCAAAGTTGTAAGAAACGGCATTTTCCTTTATTGAAGTCCTCGCTCTACCCTTTATTTTTCCAGGCCTCTTTTTGAGGGCGACAATGAATTCTGTCTGTGTCTGAAGGAGACTTTTCCCACCTTAAAGACAAGGAAGTTGACTCGAGTCGAGTGGGGCACAATCCGGAGACTGATGGGGAAACCCAGACGGTACATATAACACCGAGCACTCACACGTGTAGGTTATTGTTGTCGACCATGTCGTTGTTTTTTTTTCATCTAGGTGTTCATCTGCATTCTTTTCCGAGGAGCGGACGGCACTAAGACAAAAGCGACAGAAGATGCGCCTGCTGCAGCAAAGGAAATTGTCTGACGTATCCACCTGCAAAGACCTTCCTGATGAGATCCCACTCCCACTCATCATAGGCACCAAAGTCACTGGTAATGCAAACTTTTCTCACTGCACACCTGGGGAATGAGAATAGAAATGAAAAACAGCATGTTTACATCGGTGTCTGAAAGCCTGAGTTACGCAGTGTGCCTGAACATTTCATATTATAAATACCGTATTTTCCGCACCATAAGGCGCCCTGGGTTATAAGCCGCGCCTTCAATGAACGGCATATTTCAAAACTTTGTCCACCTATAAGCCGCCCCGTGTTATAAGCCGCATCTAACTGCGCTAAAGGAATGTCAAAAAAACAGTCAGATAGGTCAGTCAAACTTTAATAATATATTAAAAACCAGCGTGATGTGGGCGCGCATGGAGTCGTATATCAACATGGACGGAGCTGCGTGAAAAAAGCCACCCGGCCTCTTCGCGTAAACTTACCTTAACCACTCGCTCATCTTTTCTTCATCCATCCATCCCTTCGAGTTAGCTTTTATGATGACGCCGGCTGGAAAGGTCTCTTTTGGCAAGGTCTTCCTTTTGAATATCACCATGGGTGGAAGTTTCTGGCCATTAGCATGGCAAGCTAGAACCACAGTGAAGGATGACTTCTCAATCCCTGTGGTGCGAATATTCAACGTACGTGCTCCCGTTGTATCCACAGTGCGGTTCACAGGAATATCAAAAGTCAGTGGAACCTCGTCCATGTTGATAATGTTCTCTGGCCGGATCTTTTTTTCAGCTATCTTGTTTTTACAATATGCACGGAAAGTAGCCAGCTTTTCTTGAAAGTCTTTAGGCAGTTGCTGTGAAATAGTAGTCCGTGTGCGGATGGAGAGATTGCGTCTTTTCATGAACCGGAAACCTGTCGCTTAGTAGGAGCCATTTTGTGGTCTTTACAGATGTAAACACACAAAGGAAATGAAACGTAATATCCGCGCGCTTCTTCTTCTTCTACGCGGGCGGGTGGTTGCTTACAGTAGAAGAAGAAGCGCTTCCTGTTCTATGGGGGCGGGTGCTTACCTTGGCGGTTGCTTGCGTAGAAGAAGAAGCGCTTCCTCTTCTGCGGGGAAAAAAGATGGCGACTGTTTACCGTAGTTGCGAGACCGAAACTTTATGAAAATGAATCTTAATATTAATCCATATATAAAGCGCACCGGGTTATAAGCCGCACTGTCAGCTTTTGAGTAAATTTGTGGTTTTTAGGTGCGGCTAATAGTGCGGAAAACACGGTAATAGTAAGAGTCCAGTCCATAGTGGGGCCAGCAGGACACCATCCCGAGCGGAGACGGGTCAGCAGCGCAGAGATGTTCCCAGCCGATGCACAGGCGAGCGGTCCACCCCGGGTCCCGACTCTGGACAGCCAGCACTTCATCCATGGCCACCGGACCTGTGCCCCCCCTCCACAAGGAAGAGGGGAGCAGAGGAGAAAAGAAAAGAAACGGCAGATCAACTGGTCTAAAAGGGGGGTCTATTTAAAGGCTAGAGTATACAAATGAGTTTTAAGATGGGACTTAAATGCTTCTACTGAGGTAGCATCTCTTAATTGTTACCGGGAGGGCATTCCATAGTATTGGAGCCCGAATAGAAAACGCTCTATAGCCCGCAGACTTTTTTTTTTGGGCTCTGGGAATCACTAATAAGCCGGAGTTCTTTGAACGCAGATGTCTTGCCGGGACATATGGTACAATACAATCGACAAGATAGGACGGAGCTAGACCGTGTAGTATTTTATACGTAAGTAGTAAAACCTTAAAGTCACATCTTAAGTGCACAGGAAGCCAGTGCAGGTGAGCCAGTATAGGTATATATATTTATGTATATAAAGGTATATACAGTATAGGCGTAATATGATCAAACTTTCTTGTTCTTGTCAAAAGTCTAGCAGCCGCATTTTGTACCAATTGTAATCTTTTAATGCTAGACATAGGGAGACCCGAAAATAATACTTAACAGTAGTCGAGAGGAGATGTAACGAACGCATGAATAATGATCTCAGCGTCGCTAGTGGATAAAATAGAACGAATTTTAGCGATATTACGGAGATGAAAGAAGGCCGTTTTAGAAACACTCTTAATGTGTGACTCAAAGGAGAGAGTTGGGTCGAAGATAATACCCAGATTCTTTACTGATTCGCCTTGTGTAATTGTTTGGTTGTCAAATGTTAAGGTGGTATTATTAAATAAATGTCGGTGTTTCGCAGGACCGAAAATCAGCATTTCCGTTTTCTTGGCGTTGAGTTGCAAGAAGTTAGCGGACATCCATTGTTTAATTTCATTAAGACACGCCTCCAGCTGACTACAATCCGGCGTGTTGGATAAATACAGTAGTACTTCAACTTACGAGTTTAATTGATTATGTGAAGGAGTTCTGAACTCAAATCTTTTGTATCTAAAATAAATGTTTCCCATTCAAATGAATACATCAATTTAATTGGTGTTTAGCACAAGGGGAACCACACTTTTTTGGGAATTTTGCCTATCGTTCACAATCATTATGAAAGACATGACGATAGATGTATTTTTCTTTTTGAATGCATTTTAACTATCCATCCATCTTCTGCTTATCCGAGGTCAGGTCGCGGGGGCAGCAGCCTAAGCAGGGAAGCCCAGACTTCCCTCTCCCCAGCCACTTCGTTCAGGTCTTACCGGGAGATCCCGAGGCATTCCCAGGCCAGCCGGGAGACATAGTCTTCCCAACGTGTCCTGAGTCTTCCCCGTGGCCTCCTACCGGTCGGTTGTGCCGTTCTGGTGGCATCCCGACCAGATGCCCGAACCTCCTCATCTGGCTTCTCTCCATGTGGAGGAGCAGCGGCTTTACTTTGAGCTCCTCCCTGATGGCAGAGCTTCTCACCCTATCTCTAAGGGAGAGACCCGCCACCCGGCGGAGGAAACTTGTACCCGTGATCTTGTCTTTTCGGTCATAACCCAACGCTCATGACCATAGGTGAGGATGGGAACGTAGATCGACTGGTAAATTGAGAGCTTTGCCTTCCGGCTCAGCTCCTTCTTCACCACAACGGATCGATACAGCGTCCGCATTACTGAAGACGCCGCACCGATCCGCCTGTCGATCTCACCATCCACTCTCCCCTCACTCGTGAACAAGACTCCGAGGTACTTGAACTCCTCCACTTGGGGCAGGGTCTCCTCCCCAACCCGGAGATGGCACTCCACCCTTTTCCGGGCGAGAACCATGGACTCGGACTTGGAGGTGCTGATTCTCACCCCAGTCGCTTCACACTCGGCTACGAACAGCATTTTAACTAAATAAACGTAAATAAAAGCCTGCTTACAGCTGAGCCAGGGGAGGTCATCTATTCCGCCCATAAACCCCAATAAATAAACATCCGAAAACAGCAATAATACTTCGTTGACATTTTGTGATTTGACTAATAACCAAGTATTAAGTTTACTCGAAAGCAGACCAACTCTAGCGGCGCCGTGATCACAAGCTTGTGTGCCAATGTTGACATGATCGACTGAACTGCTGCCTCCCCGTTTCCTTGCTCGTCAAACTGACATTCTAGATTAGCGATGTCCCGATCCAGGTTTTTGCACTTCCGATCCGATACCGATATTGTTTTTGCACTTCCGATCCGATACCGATACTGGCCTATCCGTGCATGTATTAAAGTTTAAAGTTATTTAGCCTACTTAGTTGTCAGAATCATGTTGAAAAGGGTTTTAGTACCCTTGATAACAACTAGCCAGCTGAATTAGGGGAGTTTGAATAATACACAATGGTTGGTAACAAGAAACTGACCTGTTTATTCAAGGATAAACACAAAATAGACAAAATTATACATGACAAACAGAAATGGCATCATTGAACTAGGGCTGGGCGATATGGTCTTTTTTTAATATTGCGATATTTTAAGGCCATGTCACGATACACCATATATATGTGGATATTTTGCCTTAGCCTTGAATGAACACTTGATGCATATAATCACAGCAGTATGATGATTCTATGTGTCTACATTAAAACATTCTTCTTCTTACTGCATTAATATATGCTACTTTTAAACTTTCATGCAGAGAAGGAAATCACAACTAAAAAAATCACTAATTTTTTCATACGGTGTTGATCTGGAAATGTTTGCCTCGGCATTTTGATGGTGTGGACGTGTGGCACCGAATGGAGATAAGCGTCTCGACAGACGTCACAATATTTGAACAATGATGACGAAAACTGTTTTCTCTGTCGTGTCCGTGTGTCGAAAATTGTTATGCGCTTATTTTTTTATTTGATTTTGTGCGTGGCATAGATTTGCATCACAGCTAACGTTAGCCATGCTACCTCTCTGCTCGGGGAGGGCGTATACGTACGTGACGTATGTCGTGACAGTATGTGACGTATGACGTGACAGTATGTGACGTATGTCGTGACAGTATGTGACGTGTGTAAGAAGGTGCGCTTGCTGTCTGTGAGAGGGAGACACAGGAAAGAGTGAGAAGAGCCTGTCGTGTAATGCCAGCAGCTAAAAGCAACTGCGTGAGAATCCACAGACCTGTGGATGTGTTGAAGGTGTGCTGGAAAATGCGGAACGGAGATTAGGGAGCAGCAGAAAAGTGGAATGTATTATTTAGATAGGTGCGTTGGAAAACACGGACCGGAGTTCTTTTTAAAAACTGGATCTGGATCGGCATTTTCCCATGCCTTGCCGATACGCATTTTTTGGCAAATATCGGCGGCCGATCCGATCCAAATATCGGATCGGGACATCCCTATTCGAGATTATAAATAATGCCGTATTCTGACAAGTTGGTACACTTTGATAGCCAATTTAGACCAGAGATGTGTGATGTGTGTGATGTGTAATGTCTAGTGTTTAAATGTACGGCAGTGACAATGAATTTCCCCAAGGGGACCAATAAGTCTAATCTAAAAAAAAAAGAATGGCGAGAACGACACAAAAATGGGGAATATATGAACATCCTAGCAGTCGGCATCCTAATGACAGCAGATATTGTACAGTAAGTGATGTTTTATTATGTTTGTTGGCTCTCATGAAGTCAGCAGTAAGTAATAATCAGTGATGTTAAAAAAAAAAAGAGAAAACATTCTGATGAGTTTTGGAAATGAATGCACCGCATATGCTGGGGGGGGGGGGGGGGGGGTTGGTGGTACCAGGGGGTGTATATTGTAGCGTCCCGGAAGAGTTAGTGCTGCAAGGGGTTCTGGGTATTTGTTCTGTGTTTGTCATTCTTGTTTGGTGTGGGTTCACAGTGTGGCGCATATTTGTAACAGTGTTAAAGTTGTTTATACGGCCACCCTCAGTGTGACCTGTATGGCTGTTGACCAAGTATGCCTTGCATTCACTTATGTGTGTGTAAAAGCCGCATATAGTATGTGACTGGGCCGGCACGCTGTTTGTATGGAGGAAAAGCGGGCGTGACGACCGGTTGTAGAGGACGCTAAAGGCAGTGCCTTTAAGGCACGCCCCCAATAATGTTGTCTGTGTGGAAATCGGGAGAATGGTTGCCCCGGGAGATTTTCGGGAGGGGCACTGAAATTCGGGAGTGTCCCGGGAAAATCGGGAGGTTGAAACCGATACCGATAATTTCCGATATTACATTTTAAAGCATATCGGACATCTCTAACTCATGCTTTTTATCGAACAGTTTTTCTGTGCATCAATGACACGGCAGTTGATGTTTTGAATAGGCTACTCCAACGTATGAGTCAGTGATTTTAACGCATTGTCCAGCTGGACAAGTCAAATTATTTTTCCCAAAAAAATATATAAATATTAGGCAAGGGACTGTGAAAAGTTTGGGAACCACTGTCCTACTTGTTTGCCTTTCTTTGATTTCTAATGGCACTGTCTCTACAGCTCGACTTCGAGGGGTCCACGACGGGTTGTTCACTGGCCAGATCGATGCAGTCGACACGAGTGCCGCCACCTACCGCGTGACCTTTGACCGCAGTGGCCTAGGAACACACACTGTGCCTGACTATGAAGTTCTGGTCTGTCTTTCAAACAACTCAACTGTTATAATTTCTATTTTTACTCCACAGTATTACCTCGATTATCACAGGGGTTATGTTCCGGACACCCTCATGTTAGGTGAATTCCCGCGAAGTAGAGGCATTACTTACTTAGATTTTTATGAATGTTATATACAATGCAGGCCAAAAGTTTGGACACATTCAATGGGGTTTATTTATTTTCATGACTATTAACATTGTAGATTGTCACATCAAAACTATGAATGAACACATGTGGAGTTATGTACTTAACAAAAAAGGTGAAATAACTGAAAACATGTTTTATATTCTAGTTCCTTCAAAATAGCCACCCTTTGCTCCGATTACTGTTTCGCACACTCTTGGCATTCTCTTGATGAGCTTGAAGAGGTAGTCACCTGAAATGGTTTTCACTTCACAGGTGTGGTTGAAGCTCATGGAGAGAATGCCAAATCAAATCAACTTTATTTATAAAGCACATTTAAAATTTACCACAGGGGTAGCCAAAGTGCTGTACAATGGACAGGTTAAAAGATAAAACGAGTACCGAGCAAACACAACAGAACACGATAAAAAATAAATAAATAAAATAGAATAAATAGAAACATAAAAACAGGTTCACAGCAGGTGTATTATGGGGCGCCATTGCAGGATGGATATCACTCAGTGTTAAAAGCCATGGAATAAAAGTATGTTTTTAAGAGAGATTTAGGTCGTTCCAGAGCTTGGGAGCAGCAACGGCGAAAGCTCCGTCACCTCTAAGCTTCAGCCTTGTGTCAGGGACCGTCAACAGCAGCTGATCGGCTGATCTTAAGGATCGGGTGGGGCAGTAATGCCGAAGGAGGTCGGAGAGATAGGTTGGCGCGAGGTTGTTTAGACATTTAAAAACAAATAAAAGGAGTTTAAAATTGATTCGATAACGCACAGGGAGCCAGTGAAGGGACGCTAAAATAGGGGTGATGTGCTCACGTCTGCGGGTCTGTGTTAGCAAGAGTGTGCAAAGCAGTAATCAGAGCAAAGGGTGGCTATTTTGAAGAAACTAGAATATAAAACATGTTTTCAGTTATTTCACCTTTTTTTGTTAAGCACAAATCCATATAAATTAGATAATTGAGTAAGCCAATTTAATATTGGCCTTCTTGAAATGATCTTTAGTTTAAGTCAACTATTAATACGATCACATTTTTTGTCATGTACTTATGCAAATACGTAATTAGGTTGAGCTGGGTTATAAAAATAGATACATCTATACCCATTTTATTTTTGTATTTATTCGACTTTATTCTGGTAAAATTGCAATGTTTGTGTAAACATGCGGTGGGATTATGACCTATTACTGTAATGTTTTCAGTTCATCATCATAGGACTATATGTGTGTATAGTTTTTAAGTACAAACGAGGTATTCTAGTAGATCCACGTAGTTTTAGAGCACACGTGTCAAACTCCAGGGCTGGGGGAGCAGACACGTCATTTAATGTGGCTCGCGAAAGCCTGGGAATAATGTGGATACTTCATTTTTCTTACTAAATGTTTTCATTGTTTCCATTTTGACAGGAAAAAAATGTAATACATGAAATTCCATAAATGTTAAGCTTTGATATACAGTACAGCAGGGGTGCTCACACTTTTACTGCAGGCGAGCTACTTTTCAATTGATCAAGTCATGGGGATCTACCTCATTCATATATATAATTTATATTTACTTATTTATGAAATATATGTTTTTGTTAATAAGTTAAAGGTGTTTAATGATAATGCAAGCATGTTTAACACATATAGTTAATATTGTTAAAAAATTAAAGGTGTTTAATGATAATACAAGTATGTTTAATACATATAGTTAATATTGTTAACAAGTTAAAGGTGTTTAATGATAATACAAGCATGTTTAACACATATAGTTAATATTGTTAACAACTTAAAGGTGTTTAAAGATAATGCAAGCATGTTTAACACATAGTTAATATTGTTAATAAGTTAAAGGTGTTTAAAGATAATGCAAGCATGTTTAACATATAGTTAATATTGTTAACAAGTTAAAGGTGTTTAATGATAATACAAGCATGTTTAACACATAGTTAATATTGTTAATAAATTAAAGGTGTTTAATGATAATACAAGAATGTTTAATACATATAGTTAATATTGTTAACAAGTTAAAGGTGTTTAAAGATAATACAAGCATGTTTAACACATATAGTTAATATTGTTAACAAGTTAAAGGTGTTT
Organism: Nerophis lumbriciformis; assembly: GCF_033978685.3. NCBI lineage: Eukaryota > Metazoa > Chordata > Actinopteri > Syngnathiformes > Syngnathidae > Nerophis > Nerophis lumbriciformis. The sequence continues at coordinate 37,150,759 of NC_084573.2, forward strand.
AATGATAATACAAGCATGTTTAACACATAGTTAATATTGTTAATAAATTAAAGGTGTTTAATGATAATACAAGAATGTTTAATACATATAGTTAATATTGTTAACAAGTTAAAGGTGTTTAAAGATAATACAAGCATGTTTAACACATATAGTTAATATTGTTAACAACTTAAAGGTGGTTAAAGATAATACAAGCATGTTTAACACATATAGTTAATATTGTTAACAACTTAAAGGTGTTTAAAGATAATACAAGCATGTTTAACACATATAGTTAATATTATTAACAAGTTAAAGGTGTTTAAAGATAATACAAGCATTGTTAAAAAATTAAAGGTGTTTAATGATAATACAAGTATGTTTAATACATATAGTTAATATTGTTAACAAGTTAAAGGTGTTTAATGATAATACAAGCATGTTTAACACATATAGTTAATATTGTTAACAACTTAAAGGTGTTTAAAGATAATGCAAGCATGTTTAACACATAGTTAATATTGTTAATAAGTTAAAGGTGTTTAAAGATAATGCAAGCATGTTTAACATATAGTTAATATTGTTAACAAGTTAAAGGTGTTTAATGATAATACAAGCATGTTTAACACATAGTTAATATTGTTAATAAATTAAAGGTGTTTAATGATAATACAAGAATGTTTAATACATATAGTTAATATTGTTAACAAGTTAAAGGTGTTTAAAGATAATACAAGCATGTTTAACACATATAGTTAATATTGTTAACAAGTTAAAGGTGTTTAATGATAATACAAGCATGTTTAACACATAGTTAATATTGTTAATAAATTAAAGGTGTTTAATGATAATACAAGAATGTTTAATACATATAGTTAATATTGTTAACAAGTTAAAGGTGTTTAAAGATAATACAAGCATGTTTAACACATATAGTTAATATTGTTAACAACTTAAAGGTGGTTAAAGATAATACAAGCATGTTTAACACATATAGTTAATATTGTTAACAACTTAAAGGTGTTTAAAGATAATACAAGCATGTTTAACACATATAGTTAATATTATTAACAAGTTAAAGGTGTTTAAAGATAATACAAGCATGTTTAACACATATAGTTAATTTTGTTAACAAGTTAAAGGTGTTTAAAGATAATACAAGCATGTTTATCACATATAGTTAATATTGTTAATAAGTTAAAGGTGTTTAAAGATAATACAAGCATGTTTAACACATATAGATTCCTTTCTTTCATGAAGACAAGAATATAAGTTGGTGTGTTACCTGATTCTGATGACTCTCATTGATTGGACAGTGGTGCTGATAACGTCCGCATTTTCGAATGGAGGAAAAAAAAAGTTTTCCTTTCTATCCAATACCACATGAAAGTGGTTGGTTTTTGGCATCTTATTTGTCCAGCTTCCGTACTCCTTTGTATACACTTTACAAGAAATACATTGTCGTCAAACTCCGTAGCTTGCTAGCTTGTGCACGCCAGATTTCTGAGACTCTTATTTTGTTAGCGCAGGCAGGATGAAGCAGAGCTTTTATTGTGCAACTGTGCAGTCGGTCTTTGGAGTTTTGACGACAGGTACGGCGCCAGAGTCTGTTGAAATAAAGTGTTTCTCGCCTTCCAGTCGGTAATTTTATCTCAGAAGTCATCTCAGAAGACCCTCGGGTGCCGTGAATGTCAATCAAGTGACGTCATAGTGAAGATTTATGATCGCTCATTTGTAGGACTATTTTTTTAATGCCTGGCTGGCGATCGACTGACACACCCTCCGAGATCGACCGGTAGCTCGAGATCGACGTAATGAGCACCCCTGCAGTGCAGGCTAAACGTTTGGACACCTTCAATGCGTTTTCTTTATTTCCGTGACTATTTACATTGTAGATTGTCACTGAAGGCATCAAAACTATGAATGAACACATGTGGAGTTATGTACTTAACAAAAAAAGGTGAAATAACTGAAAACATGTTTTATATTCTAGTTTCTTCAAAAAAGCCACCCTTTGCTCTGATTACGTACTGTTTTGCACACTCTTGGCATTCTCTCCATGAGCTTCAAGAGGTAGTCACCTGAAAGGGGTTTTCACTTCTCAGGTGTCAGTTTTGATGCCTTCAGTCATGAAAATAAAGAAAACGCATTGAAATGCAAAGGTGTGTCCAAACCTTTGGCCTGTACTGTATATATTTAAGGTCTTTATAAGCCCTCCACACAGCTTTCACAAACACCTATAAACACTTACTATTAGGGTTGCTCAAAGAAATCGATTCACATCCAAATCCCGATTCTTATTTACCTGATTGATCATTGTCAACAAATAAATTCAAGAACAAATGTTTTTTGTTGTTGTTTTTTTTGGAATACTGTTTTAAGATATCTCCCTGCTTACTCCCTGCGCTGTACAGAATAGGCCAAAAGTTTGGACACACCTTCTCATTTCAATGAATTCTCTTTATTTTCATGACTATTTACATTGTAGATTTTTTTAATTTATTTTTTTATTTAGCCTTCATTTAACCAGGTAAAATCCCATTGAGATCAAAGATCTATTTTCCAAGGGAGACCTGGCCAAGAGGGCAGCAGCAAGGTTACATCAAAAACAGTAAACAACACATAAAACATCAAATTTACAACATTAAAACTTGCTCACACAGCACATGTGCATACAGACAAGGTAGACTGCAGTCCTTTCACAGAAGCTTTAAACTCATTTAATGTAACAAGGGTTTGAAGTTGAAGATTGGATTGTAGGTTATTCCAAGCCTTCGGTGCTGAAAACCTAAATGCTTTCTTGCCCAGTTCAGTTCTTACTTTGGGGGACGACAAATTGCAGAACATTCATTGAACGAAGATTGTGACTTCCTTGTTTCTTTGTTAAAAGACACGACAGATAAGATGGAGTGATACCCAGAATGGTTTTGTAGATGAACACATACCAATGATTGAGGCGTCCAGTTAACCATTGAGTATAACACACAATGGTGAGTAAGGGTTGTCACTGAATGCATCAAAACTATGACACCTGTGAAGTGAAAACCATTTCAGGTGACTACCTCTTGAAGCTCATCAGGAGAATGCCAAGAGTGTGCAAAGCAGTAATCAGAGCAAAGGGTGGCTATTTTGAAGAAACTAGAATATAAAACATGTTTTCAGTTATTTCACCTTTTTTTGTGAAGTACATAACTCCACATGTGTTCATTCATAGTTTTGATGCCTTCAGTGACAATCTACAAGTCATACTTGCCAACCCTCCCCAATTTTCCGGGATACTCCCGAAATTCAGCGCCTCTCCCGAAAACCTCCCGGGACAAATTTTCTCCCGAAAATCTCCCGAAATTCAGGCGGAGCTGGAGGCTACGCCCCCTCCAGCTCCATGCGGACCTGAGTGACGTGTTGACAGCCTGTTCACACGTCCGCTTTCCCACAATATAAACAGCTAATGATCGAGGGCGAGTTCTTGGTTTCTTATGTGGGTTTATTGTTAGGCAGTTTCATTTAGTCCATGGTTCTCGCCCGGAAAAGGGTGGAGTGCCATCTCCGGGTTGGGGAGGAGATCTTGCCCCAAGTGGAGGAGTTCAAGTACCTTGGAGTCTTGTTCACGAGTGAGGGAAGAGTGGATGGTGAGATCGACAGGCGGATCGGTGCAGCGTCTTCAGTAATGCGGACGCTGTATCGATCCGTTGTGGTGAAGAAGGAGCTGAGCCGGAAGGCAAAGCTCTCAATTTACCGGTCGATCTACGTTCCCATCCTCACCTATGGTCATGAGCTTTGGGTTATGACCGAAAGGACAAGATCACGGGTACAAGCGGCCGAAATGAGTTTCCTCCGCCGGGTGGCGGGGCTCTCCCTTAGAGATAGGGTGAGAAGCTCTGTCATCCGGGGGGAGCTCAAAGTAAAGCCGCTGCTCCTCCACATCGAGAGGAGCCAGATGAGGTGGTTCGGGCATCTGGTCAGGATGCCACCCGAGCGCCTCCCTAAGGAGGTGTTTAGGGCATGTCCGACCGGTAGGAGGCCACGAGGAAGACCCAGGACACGTTGGGAAGACTATGTCTCCCGGCTGGCCTGGGAACGCCTCGGTATCCCCCGGGAGGAACTGGACGAAGTGGCTGGGGAGAGGGAAGTCTGGGCTTCCCTGCTTAGGCTGCTGCCCCCGCGACCCGACCTCGGATAAGCGGAAGAAGATGGATGGAGTTTCATTAACGTCCTCCCAGCGCGGTAACAACACACAACAGCAGTCAAGTTTTCGTCTACCGTAAAGCAGTTCGTCTGCCGTAAACAGCAATGTTGTGACACTTTTAAACAGGACAATACTACTGCCATCTACTGTACATGCATATGTGACCCACCCATAATGTGTCACATTTTTGTGTTGATTTATTTATTTTATTTTGTGGTTTGAATTCGTTTTTGGAGCTGTCATTACACATTTATCAGTATTCACATTGGTCAGTAGGAGGCAGTAGGGCGTTTCTTCCCAATTGAATGCTTTCACCTGCAGACCGGAAGTGTCTTGTCATTCTGATGAGCGCGACCAGTCTGTGAACAATTGAAACGTCCTGCGTGCTTTTTCCTCCTGTATAACAGGTTAGTTTTGGTGAATCAACTCACTGAATAATATCCATGTGATCTTTATAAGTTTAAGTACACATTCTGATGGTGGAGCCTAACTCTAAAGTGTTTGTGAGTTGTCGTTTGTATTTGTGAATGAATCCAGTGCACAGCTGCAGTAATCAATACAAAAAGGCGACGTGAGTACGCAATGTTTATATAGGAACTTCTGATCCTAATTCAGACTCCCAAATTAGAGCTCCCGTTTTCTTATTGATTTCATAATGTATATTTGTGTGTTCTGAAATAGTGACAGAGAATAGAACAAGGATGGACAATTCAACCCTTAACTCAACAATGAGTAGATGAGTGTTATGTGTGTGTATATGTGTAAATAAATGAACACTGAAATTCAAGTATTTCTTTTATTTATTTATATATATATATATATATATATATATATATATATATATATATATGGCTAGAATTCACTGAAAGTCAAGTATTTCTTATATATATATATCTTAACCACGCCCCCACCTCCCGAAATCGGAGGTCTCAAGGTTGGCAAGTATGCTACAATGTAAATAGTCATGGAAATAAAGAAAAGGTGTGTCCAAACCTTTGGCTTGTACTGTATGTCATACGTAGGCAGCCAAGAGGAGCTTACCGGTAATTTCAACATATTAACGGAAATTGGCACTCAAATCTCAGTGTAATCAAAGGTACTTGTTAGAATGGTAAAATTTGTGATGGCCTGAGACTGTAACAAGTGAACCATGAAGTGGCGAGGGAACACTGTAGTTTAGTGCTGTGCATACAGTATAAGTTCACATTATTAGACATGATTCCAATTGTGCACATTTTTTTTCCTTTCCAGAGCAATGAGCCCAATGAGACAATGCCTATTTCCGCCTTTGCCCAGAAGCACCGGGCAACACGCTACATACAGAATCTCATGACTCCACCCAGAGGGGCCTACCCGTCCGCTACCACCCCCGTCCTTATGGTACAGTACTTTTAGGACAGTGCTACGACTGTAAGTCACATTCTTAGGGTTGCACATGAGGATGATTTATAACCACACCTTTTCTTCAACAGGACCACGACCCTCTTATCAACCAATCTACGTGTAGGAGCAAGCTGCCGGGTGCAGACGGAGACACCCTGGGTGGATTTCCTGTCAAGTTCTTGGTCCAAGTGGTAAATGGCTATTTTGCAAATGGCATTCTGACATAGCTTCTGTCTCAGCACCAGCATCCTAACTAGAGATGTCCGATAATGGCTTTTTTGCCGATATTGTCCAACTCTTAATTACCGATTCCGATATAAACCGATACCGATATATACAGTGGTGGAATTAACACATTATTATGCCTCATTTTGTTGTGATGCCCCGCATGTAACAAGGTTTTCCAAAATAAATCACCTCAAGTTATGGAAAAAAATGCCAACATGGCACTGCCATATTTATTACTGAAGTCACAAAGTGCATTATTTTTTTTAACATGCCTCAAAACAGCAGTTTGGAATTTGGGACATGCTCTCCCTGAGAGAGCATGAGAAGGTTGAGGTGGGCGGGGTTGAGGTGGAGGGTGGGGGGGTAGAGGCTAGCGGGGGGTTTATATTGTAGCGTCCCGGAAGAGTGCTGCAAGGGGTTCTGGGTATTTGTTCTGTTGTGTTTATGTTGTGTTACGGTGCGGATGTTCTCCCGAAATGTGTTTGTCATTCTTGTTTGGTGTGGGTTCACAGTGTGGCGCATATTTGTGACAGTGTTAAAGTTGTTTATACGGCCACCCTCAGTGTGACCTGTATGGCTGTTGACCAAGTATGCATGGCATTCACTTGTGTATGTGAAAAGCCGTGGATATTATGTGACTGGGCCGGCACGCAAAGGCAGTGCCTTTTAAGGTTTATTGGCGCTCTGTACTTCTCCCTACGTCCGTGTACACAGCGGTGTTTTAAAAAGTCCTATATTTTACTTTTTGAAACCGATACCGATAATTTTGAAACCGATACCGATAATTTCCGATATTACATTTTAAAGCATTTATCGGCCGATAATATCGGCAGTCCGATATTATCGGACATCTCTAATCCTAACCCTTACATACTATCTTTTTGCACTTTTACCAGACAAGGTTGTCCAAAATCTTGATGGTCAAGAAAGAGCATATAAAGCACTTAAAAGAAATGAACTCAGAAGCAGAGAAGCTGGTACAGTGCAGATCTTGAAAGTATTATACCTTGACAATCGAGCCTATCTCTGACTGTGTGTGTGTGTTTGTTTTAGAAATCGTACTCTATGCCTATTGACCGTGACTTCCAGAAGCGCTACGCTACCACAGTTCTTGAACTGGAGCAGCTCAATAAAGATCTTAATAAAGTCCTCCATGAAGTTCAGAAGTTCTGTTGTGAGGTAAGTAACTGCTTAGAACACGCACGCGCTGTTGATGAACCATCATTTTGTCTTTTCAGCTCTCTCCAGATCAGGGCGTGCTTCCCGCTGACCATCCGCCTGACCTGCGGCGGCACTGTGAGGATGAAGCCCAGCAGATGCTGCAGCTTAGCGACTCCTTCAAGGACGCGCCGCAGAGCGTGCCCAATTCCGGTCTCACACACCTTGTTTCCCGTCTCACAGCGCTGCTGCTACAAATCAAGGTTAGTGCCACCATGGCCCGCAAACTAGGGGTGTCCCGATCGGATATTGGACATTATTATACAAAACCCAAAACCAGTGAAGTTGGCAAGTTTTGTAAATGGTAAATAAAAACAGAATACAATGATTTGCAAATCCTTTTCAACCTATATTCAATTAAATAGACTGCAAAGACAAGATACTTAACGTTCGAACTGGAAAGCTTTATTTTTTGCAAATATTAGCTCATTTGGAATTTTATGCCTGCAACATGTTTCAAAAAAGCTGGCACAAATGGCAAAAAAGACTGAGAAAGTTGAGGAATGCTCATCAAACACTTATTTTGAACATCCCACAGGTGAACGGGCTAATTGGGAACAGGTGGGTGCCATGATTGGGTATAAAAGCAGCTTCCATGAAATGCTCAGTCATTCACAAACACTTTGTCAACAAATGCCTATGCAAATTGTTTAAGAACAACATTTCTCAAGCAGCTATTGCAAGGAATTTAGGGATTTCACCATCTGCGGTCTGTAATATCATCAAAAGGTTCAGAGAATCTGGAGAAATCACTAGCAAGGCTGAAAACCAACATTGAATGCCCGTGACCTTGGATCCCTCAGGCATACTTGCCAACCTTGAGACCTCCCGATTTCGGGAGGTGGGGGGTGGAGGCGTGGTCGGGGGTGGGGCAGGGCGTGGTTGAGGGTGTGGTTAAGAGGGGAGGAGTATATTGCCAGCTAGAATTCACCAAGTCAAGTATTTACCATACCATACCATACCAACTTTATTTATAAAACCCTTTAAAAACAAGCACAGTTGAAAAACAAAGGGCTGTACACCACAAGGAAATAGAGGCAAAGGACAGACTAAAAAATAACATTTAAAACAGAAATAAAAATACACAATTAAAAAGCAAATATAAATTACCCTAAGAACAGTTTGTTAGATAAAAACAGTTTAAAAGTTAAAAACAGTTCAAAAAGTTAAAAGCTAAAAACAGTTCAAAGTCTCATGCTGGGTTAAAAGCCAGTGAATAAAAATGGGTTTTAAGAAGGGTCTTGAAAATATTTCATACATATATATATATATATATATATATATATATATATATATATATATATATATATATATATATATATATATATATATATATATATATATCTACATCCTGAAAATATGCAAACAAAACTGTTTAGATAATTGATACTTCAAATTTGCATAAATAAATATTAAGGATTATAACATAACTTGGCTTCTGAGAGCTTCAAAATGTAATGAATAAAATGCTAAAGTTGTTGATAAACAAGCAATTATTTTAATAATTAAATATGGTCATTTTAAATGAATTATGATAATTTAAAATTAATTATTTCAAATTTATTTTAATGTATAATTCTAATGCCTGGTTGTAATATGGAGTCAGAAAAAATACAATAAAATACAATTAATTTTGATGTTTTTAGCAAAATATAGTAAAAATGTATTTAGTATTTTTTTTAAATTATTAATAAATATATTTATTTTTAGGTAAGATAAACATAATAATACAATTTATCTCTAGTCAGGATGATTTAGTTCTTGTCACCCTGTTGTCCTCCCGTTGTGAAAAAAGGCTGCCCTCACCCAGGTTCGCAGGGAGCTGGAGGGGGCGTGGCTTCCAGCTCCGGCTGAAAATCGGAAGATTTTCGGGAGAATATTTGTCCCGGGAGGTTTTCGGGAGAAGCGCTGAATTTCGGGAGTCTCCCGGAAAATTCGGGAGGGTTGGCAAGTATGCCCTCAGGCGTTACTGCATGAAAAAGCAACATCCGTGTGTAAAGGATATCACCACATGGGCTCAGGAACACTTCAGAAAACCACTGTCAGTAACTACAGTTGGTCGCTACATCTGTAAGTGCGAGTTAAAACTCTACTATGCAAAGCGAAAGCCATTTATCAACAACACCCAGAAACGCCGCCGGCTTTGCTGGGCCCGAGCTCATCTAAGATGGACTGATGCAAAGTGGAAACGTGTTCTGTGGTAGGACGAGTCCACATTTCAAATTGTTTTTGGAAACTGTGGTTTTGGGTTTTGTACAAAAGGTAAACATAGTAGGATGTATTATATGAGGCAAAAGAGTATTAGAAAGTATCCACTAACAAACGTCTCGAGATCATTAACTCTTAGCCCCTGAGTGCGTTTATTCAGTAGTAGAATTAAATGAACGTATTCCTAGTCATACACAATATTTGGCTTGGTGGGCGGTGGCGGCAACACTAGCTTACACACACAGTATGCATGAACATATGTTGAAGAGGTTCATTTATCCTACTGATGTGTATTTATCAATGGTTGATTTATATAGGCTAGTAAGGTAAAGTTTTGTACCTTACAAGTTTCAGCTACCTTGCTTCTGCAGCCTTCATCAGAGGTGTCACGTACAAAACTTTACCTTACTAGCCTATATAAATCAACCATTTATAAATATGCATGAACATAGCCTTGCTAGTCCTGATTCGCTAGTGTAGGGGTCGGCAACCTTTACCAGTCAAAGAGCCATTTTGACCAGTTTCACAAATTATAGAAAACAATGGGAGCCGCAAAATTTTTTTGAAATTTTAAATGAAATAACACTGCATACAATGTTTTATTTTTGCTTTGTGCTATGTATAAACCAGGGGTCTCAGACACGCTGCCCTCACCTTCATATGGCATTTGAAAGCTGGTTCGGCACGCGGGTTTTAAATGAATGGCGCTTGTCAGCGTTATGCGTGCCGTGACGGTACAGCATATAGCACCCACTACAACCGGCGTGCCTGATCAGCCACACGTTGTATGGTGTTTCCGCTTGCTCACGTAGGTGACAGCAAGGCATACTTGGTCAACAACCACACAGGTTACACTGACGGTGGCGGTATAAAAAAAAACTATAACACTCTTACTAATAATGCGCCACACTGTGAACCCACACCAAACAAGAATGACAAACACATTTCGGGAGAACATCTGCACAGTAACACAACATAAACACAACAGGACATATACCCAGAATCCCATGCAGCCCTAACTCTTCCGGGATACATTATACACCCCCGCTACCAAACCCCGCCCACCTCAACCGACGCACAAAGGGGGTTGGGGGAGTTGATGTGTGAGGGAGCGGGGTTTGGGTGGGTGCAGGGGTGTATAATGTAGCCCGGAAGAGTCAGGGCTGCATGGGATTCTGGGTGTTTGTTCTGTTGTGTTTATGTTGTGTTAAGGTGCAGATGTTCTCCCGAAATGTGTTTGTCATTCTTGTTTGGTTTTGGTTCAAAGTGTGGCGCATTATTAGTAAGAGTGTTAAAGTTGTTTTATATGGCCACCGTCAGTGTAACCTGTGTGGCTGTTGACAAAGTATGCCTTGCTGTCACCTACGTGTGCCAGCAGACGATGTATATTGTATAACAAGTGTTGGGCTGGCACGCTGTTAATACAGATTGTAGAGAGCGCCAAATGTTGTACCATCATGGCACGCCCTTAGTATAGCTGTAAGGGTGAAAATCGGTGAATATTAATCCCGGGAGTTTTCTGCGAGAGGCACTGAAATCCGGAAGTCTCACGGGAAAATTGGGGGGTTCAGCAAGTAAGCTGCTGAGCCGCATCAGAGTGGTCAAAGAGCCGCATGCGGCTCCGGAGCCGCGGGTTGCCGACCCCTGCGCTAGTGAGAGCACCGCTAAGTAACAACATTTAGGAAGAAAAAGTACCTGTGTGAAAATATTTGAGCAACACAAGCCCATCAACCTGGACTAACTCGCAAGAATGCCGAGTTTGTTGGAAAGTCATACAAACAAAAAAGCCAAAACAGACACCCTGACCTAGTTGGTCAAACTGAGGGGACAAAACTACTTCAAGATGTTTAATAGTCTATTGAAGTACAAGATTTGCTAACAGAGATTGAGAGTATTTTAATGATACTTGTTTAGGATGAATAAAAGTTCTTGACATTTCAATTACAATGCTTAAAAAAAATGACTAAAATAAGTATATTGCTTTTGAAAGGGTTACTTGCATTATTATTGTTATATGATGTCAGATAATTACATTTATGCTTAATTTGGTCTCAAAATAATGCTGACAATAAGAATAGAATAGAATGGACTTCGTCATTATATTTGCATATAACGAGATTAAGGACTCCAATTTAAGGTGCGGTAGTAGGAACAAATATGGGGTAAAAACAAATTACACAACAGGTAACAAAGAAAAAACTAACAATTGAAATAAACAGACTAGGGATGTCCCGATCCAGGTTTTTGCACTTCCGATCCGATACCGATATTGTTTTTGCACTTCCGATACTGACCGATACTGGCCTATCCGAGCATGTATTAAAGTTTAAAGTTTTTTAGCCTACTTAGTTGTCAGAATCATGTTGAAAAGGGTTTTAGTACTCTTGATAACAACTAGCCAGCTGAATTAGGGGAGTTTGAATAATACACAATGGTTGGTAACAAGAAACTGACCTGTTTATTCAAGGATAAACACAAAATAGACAAAATTATACATGACAAACAGAAATGGCATCATTGAACTAGGGCTGGGCGATATGGCCTTTTTTTAATATTGCGATATTTTAAGGCCATATTGCGATACACGATATATATCTGGATATTTTGCCTTAGCCTTGAATGAACACTTGATGCATATAATCACAGCAGTATGATGATTCTATGTGTTTTGATACATTGAGATTTTTATTAGTAGGTTGCACAGTGAAGTACATATTCCGTACAATTAACCACTAAATGGTAACACCCCAATAAGTTTTTCAACTTGTTTAAGTCGGGGTCCACTTAAATTGATTCATGATACAGATATATACAATCAGATATATACTATCATCATAATACAGTCATCACACAAGATCATCACTTTGAATTATTTACATTATTTATATTCCAGGGTGTGGAGGGGGGCGCTGATGTAAGTGTCAAAAAGACAGCCAAAAGAGTTTGATATGAGAATAAATCTAAAGTTAAAACATAGGGTAGAAATGCACCCATTTGCAGGAAATGTAGTCTTGATTTTCAAAATGTTCTTTCAAGGCTTGCATGTCTACATTAAAACATTCTTCTTCATACTGCATTAATATATGCTACTTTTAAACTTTCATGCAGAGAAGGAAATCACAACTAAAAAAATCACTAATTCTTTCATACGGTGTTGATGTGGAAATGTTTGCTTCGCCATTTTGATGGTGTGGACGTGTGGCACCGAACGGAGATAAGCGTCTCGACATACGTTACAATATTTGAGCAATGATGACGAAAACTGTTTTCTCTGTCGTGTCCGTGTGTCGAAAATTGTTATGCGCTTATTTTTTTTATTTGATTTTGTGCGTGGCATAGATTTGCCGTGCGCAGAGGACGTTTGAGCAGGCGCGCACCTTAGCGGCTGCGCTAGCATCACAGCTAACATTAGCCATGCTGCTACCTCTCTGCTGGGAGAGGACGTATACGTATGTGACGTATGACGTGACCGTATGTGACGTATGACGTGACAGTATGTGACGTGTGTAAGAAGTTGCGCTTGCTGTCTGTGAGAGGGAGACACAGGAAAGAGTGAGAAGAGCCTGTCGTGTAATGCCAGCAGCTACAAGCAACTGCGTGAGAATCTGTGGATGTGTTGAAGGTGTGCTGGAAAATGCGGAACGGAAATAGGGAGCAGCAGAAAAGTGGAACGTATTATTTAAATCTGTGCGTTGGAAAACACGGACCGGAGTTTTTTTTAAACTGGATCTGGAACATCCCTAAAACAGACTACTATCCAATAAAAATAATAAGCAATCCTGTACAATATACAAAACACTATAGAAATACAAAATACTGTACAATATACAGAACAAGACAAGAGTACCGGAGTAATAAATAACAATCAGTGTCGGACATATTGCACTCGAAGGGTAATGTTGCACAGTAGGGTATTAGAGTAGGATATTGTATAGGGGTGAATTATTATTATTTTAAGTTATATATAATATATACAGTATATATATAATATTGTTTATCTGCAGTAACTTATGTGACAATATATTGTCCAGCAAAATGTGTTATTGGGCCAGGCCTGTTTCTGCCTCACAATGGCGTACACTTCAATTTTGTCATTAAATCACAACTTTGTAATTAGATAGTATACCTTTTTTTTTTTTTTTTTTTAAGAAGGGGAAACAATGCCCTCTGCTGCATTTAGTGGTGAACTGTCACCCTATCCTACTCTACAAAAATAACTGAACTCGCCATATTAGTTATACTTTCAATCTAATGTACCTGTACACACTCCCAGCACTCCATCCAATACCTTTCCTTGTCTTGATTTCCAGTGTCTGGCAGACGGAGGAGACCTGAATTCATTTGAGTTCAAATCTCTCACGGACTCCCTCAATGACATCAAAAAATCCATTGATCCATCCAACCTCAGGTAGCTCTTACAATCAATACGTGTCCTTTCATTAAATTAGTCCGATTTCTCAAATAGTCCGGCTCTAAATAAACATCCTACGACCCATGTAAATACCTTAATCCGATCATGTTCGGTTTTTTAAGAAGTCTGACTAACACACCTGGAGTTTGCGAGAGGAGACCCTTTGTATCGCGCATGCCCCAAGTCTCGACGCGCGGGAATTAACCCGGAAGCAGATACCATTTATTAAAAAGGTAGGCAACAATTATAATGAAGTAGACTGTTTATTGGCTTCACAAATTAAAAGAACAGAACATTTTCAAGTGCATCGATGGTAGAAAAAAAAAATGGAGATCTATTGAAAAAGGTAGCTAAGGAAATGTAGAATGCCGGCTTTTAATTCAGACTCCCAGACAAAGTACGAGTGAGATAGAAGAGAATAAAGCAGGTATATACAGGTAAAAGCCAGTAAATTAGAATATTTTGAAAAACTTGATTTATTTCAATAATTGCATTCAAAAGGTGTAACTTGTACATTATATTTATTCATTGCACACAGACTGATGCATTCAAATGTTTATTTCATTTAATTTTGATGATTTGAAGTGGCAACAAATGAAAATCCAAAATTCCGTGTGTCACAAAATTAGAATATTACTTAAGGCTAATACAAAAAAGGGATTTTTAGAAATGTTGGCCAACTGAAAAGTATGAAAATGAAAAATATGAGCATGTACAATACTCAATACTTGGTTGGAGCTCCTTTTGCCTCAATTACTGCGTTAATGCGGCGTGGCATGGAGTCGATGAGTTTCTGGCACTGCTCAGGTGTTATGAGAGCCCAGGTTGCTCTGATAGTGGCCTTCAACTCTTCTGCGTTTTTGGGTCTGGCATTCTGCATCTTCCTTTTCACAATACCCCACAGATTTTCTATGGGGCTAAGGTCAGGGGAGTTGGCGGGCCAATTTAGAACAGAAATACCATGGTCCGTAAACCAGGCACGGGTAGATTTTGCGCTGTGTGCAGGCGCCAAGTCCTGTTGGAACTTGAAATCTCCATCTCCATAGAGCAGGTCAGCAGCAGGAAGCATGAAGTGCTCTAAAACTTGCTGGTAGACGGCTGCATTGACCCTGGATCTCAGGAAACAGAGTGGACCGACACCAGCAGATGACATGGCACCCCAAACCATCACCCAACCATGCAAATTTTGCATTTCCTTTGGAAATCGAGGTCCCAGAGTCTGGAGGAAGACAGGAGAGGCACAGGATCCACGTTGCCTGAAGTCTAGTGTAAAGTTTCCACCATCAGTGATGGTTTGGGGTGCCATGTCATCTGCTGGTGTCGGTCCACTCTGTTTCCTGAGATCCAGGGTCAACGCAGCCGTCTACCAGCAAGTTTTAGAGCACTTCATGCTTCCTGCTGCTGACCTGCTCTATGGAGATGGAGATTTCAAGTTCCAACAGGACTTGGCGCCTGCACACAGCGCAAAATCTACCCGTGCCTGGTTTACGGACCATGGTATTTCTGTTCTAAATTGGCCCGCCAACTCCCCTGACCTTAGCCCCATAGAAAATCTGTGGGGTATTGTGAAAAGGAAGATGCAGAATGCCAGACCCAAAATCGCAGAAGAGTTGAAGGCCACTATCAGAGCAACCTGGGCTCTCATAACACCTGAGCAGTGCCAGAAACTCATCGACTCCATGCCACGCCGCATTAACGCAGTAATTGAGGCAAAAGGAGCTCCAACCAAGTATTGAGTATTGTACATGCTCATATTTTTCATTTTCATACTTTTCAGTTGGCCAACATTTCTAAAAATCCCTTTTTTGTATTAGCCTTAAGTAATATTCTAATTTTGTGACACACGGAATTTTGGATTTTCATTTGTTGCCACTTCAAATCATCAAAATTAAATGAAATAAACATTTGAATGCATCAGTCTGTGTGCAATGAATAAATATAATGTACAAGTTACACCTTTTGAATGCAATTACTGAAATAAATCAAGTTTTTCAAAATATTCTAATTTACTGGCTTTTACCTGTACTGTATATTACAAGGCAAATACTAAAGTGTATACAAACCTCTACTCGCTGCATTTGTACACTCCCAACTGATTAACAATAACTCTGTATTCCACACTACTTTCAAGGTAGTCCAGAACAATAGCAACCTTCATTTTGAACAACAGTCTTTTCCTTTGGATTTAAAGCTCCCTTCATCAATCTACAGAGCATTATGAATGTACTCCCGAGACATTCAAATATTTTGTTTTCAGGATTCTCCCTCCGAACATTCCTTCGAAACAACTCTCTCGCCGGTCTTTCTTTGCTTCGGACCTGCATCCGCTCCGATACATTTTTTGGTAGCGTCATGTTCGTAGCGCAATTATAAAGATATTTTGTTGGTGCTGTCTACTATTTGACGTACAAAAGATTTAAAGTTAGTATTATTTGTGGATGATACAACTGCGTTTTGTTCAGGAGAGAACCCACAGAAGATAATACAAATAATAACAGAAGAAATGAACAAATTAAAAAGATGGTTTGACAAAAACAGACTATCTTTGAATCTCTAAAATAATGCTATTTGGTGACAGTAGAAGAGAAAGTCAAACACAAATACAAATAGATGTACCGTATTTTCCGCACCATAAGGCGCCCTGGGTTATAAGCCGCGCCTTCAATGAACGGCATATTTCAAAACGTTGTCCACCTATAAGCCGCCCGGTGTTGTAAGCCGCATCTGACTGCGCTAAAGGAATGTCAAAAAAACAGTCAGATAGGTCAGTCAAACTTTAATAATATATTAAAAACCAGCGTTCTAACAACTCTGTTCACTCCCAAAATGTACGCAAATGTGCAATCACAAACATACGTATATCAACATGGACAGAGCTGCGTGAAAAAAGCCACCCGGCCTCTTCGCGTAAACTTAAACTTACCTTAACCACTCGCTCATCTTTTCTTCATCCATCCCTTCGAGTTAGCTTTTATGATGACGCCGGCTGGAAAGGTCTCTTTTGGCAAGGTCTTCCTTTTGAATATCACCATGGGTGGAAGTTTCTGGCCTTTAGCATGGCAAGCTAGAACCACAGTGAAGGATGACTTCTCATTCCCTGTGGTGCGAATATTCACCGTACGTGCTCCCGTTGTATCCACAGTGCGGTTCACAGGAATATCAGTTGCTGTGAAATAGTAATCCGTGTGCGGATGGAGAGATTGCGTCTTTTCATGAACCGGATCCCGGTCGCTTAGTAGGAGCCATTTTGTGGTCTTTACAGATGTAAACACACAAAGGAAATGAAACGTACGGTGATATCCGCGCGCTTTTTCTTCTTCTACGCGGGCGGGTGGTTGCTTACAGTAGAAGAAGAAGCGCTTCCTGTTCTATGGGGGCGTGTGCTTACCTTGGCGGTTGCTTGCGTAGAAGAAGAAGCGCTTCCTGTTCTACCGGGAAAAAAGATGGCGGCTGTTTACCGAAGTTGCGAGACCGAAACTTTATGAAAATGAATCTTAATATGTATCCATATATAAAGCGCACCGGGTTATAAGGCGCACTGTCAGCTTTTGAGAAAATTTGTGGTTTTTAGGTGCGCCTTATAGTGCGGAAAATACGGTAATAGAAATTGAAAGAGTAAATGAAACCAAATGTCTAGGTATAATGATTGATGATAAATTGAAGTGGAAATCTCATGTAAAAAAATATACAACATAAAGTAGCAAGAAACACGTCAATAATGAATAAAGCAAAACATGTTCTAGACCAAAACTCACTTCATATTCTCTACTGCTCACTAGTGTTACATATCTGAGTTATTGTGTAGAAATATGGGGAAATAACTACAAATGTACACTTCATTCACTAACTGTGTTACAAAAAAGATCAGTTAGAATAATACACAATGTTGGATATAGATAACACTTTATTTATTGAATCAAAAATACTGAAATTCCACGACATAGTGAATTTGCAAACAGCTAAAATGATACACAAAGCAAACTATAACCTGCTAGCCAAGAATATACAATTCTTCTCAAAAAAAGAGGAGAAATATAATCTTAGAGAAAAATGTAGTTTAAAACATTTATACGCACGTACAACACTTAAGACCTTCAGTATATCAGTATGTGGAATTAAATGATGGAATGGATTAAGCAAAGCAATCAAACAATGTACTAATATGATCCACTTCAAGAAACTCTTCAAAGTGTTTACAAAGTACAAAGAAGAAGAACCATAATAAACATTATGAATTTATTTCATCCATCCACTCTTTTTTTTCAAAATAATCTTACTCATCTCACCCTATGAAATGTAACTTACTTCACCAAGTATTACTTATTTATTTTTATTGTGATTACTTATGGAATATATTGTGAATAAATTGAGAACAGGAAGTGAACAAAGGTTTTAGCAACTGTCATGTAAAAGAAAATGGGTAGGATTAAATAAGCTCCGCTTCTTCCTACTCCTTTTTGAACATATTGAAAAGAGAAACTGGAAATTGTGATGTTGTATGCATGCATGTTCCAAATAAACTCAAACATTAGAGACGTAATATTTGTAATTTGTGCCAATATTACAGCTGACATCGCATACAACAGAGCTAGGCTGGTAACTTGTAAGGAGGCTAGTGTGACGTCAAAGGTCAACTGGAAAAGCAATATGTTAATTCGCGCTAAAAGGAAATAAGCGCCCCCTAGTGTACGGGAGACACAATCGCATTTAGAGTGTGTGCATGGACACTTGGACTTCACATGTAGGTTTGAAAATACAAAAAAATTGACTACTGTATTTTCCGGACTATAAGGTGCTCCTTATAACCCGGTGCGCCTAATGTAAGGAATACGTTTGGTTGAGCTTACCCACCTCAAAGCTATTTTATATTGGCACATGGTGTGATAAGTATGACCAGTAGATGGCAGTCACACATAAGAGATAAGTGTAGACTGCAATTAGACTCAAGTAAACAACACCAACATTTTATATGTTCCATTGAAAATATAGAACGTTACACACGGCGCTCAAAAATCTATCAAAATGTTTTAGTGCGACTTTGGTAAGCTATGAAGCTGCACCGCTTGATGTGCTTCGACACACGAGTATTATTATGGTGTGTGTATAAGGTAAGACATATTATCTGACGTTTTGTTTCGCAATATTATGCAAAATCAACTTTTATTACCTTCTGGTACGTGCTGATCTGTATTTGGGGTCTGCATAAATGCTGGAAAATTGCACACGTCCGCCTTTGTAGTCCGCGCCATTTCAAATATAAAGTAGTGTAAAGTTCTTACTTATATCTGTCAGTAAACTTGCCGTGAAAGTGCTAAAACATACCGGTGTAGTGAGTTAACGTTATTCACCCAAGGAATTTTAGTTATTAGAGAGGGACGCTTTTTCACGGGACACATTTCCGGTGTTGTTGTTTCCGGATGAGGAGATGCTGCTCTGTTATTGATTGAAGTAAAGTGTGAATCGTGATCGTAACTGCACTACCACAGTTACGATGCACAAACCAAGCGAGAAAATCCACATAAAGAAGGGTGTCCGACAATTTCGCCTAAACTGTTTACAGCTTGTTTGGAAGGCATATTTCGCTCTCTGGAGTGGGAGGATAAAGGAGTTGATATCAACGGAGACAAATTTAATCATCTGAGGTTTGCAGATGACATTGTTGTCTTGGGAGAGCAAATCAGTGAAGTGGAAGATATGCTTAAAGACCTTGCAAATGTTGTGCATTGAAAATGAATATGAAGAAAACAAAAGCTATGGCAAATTCCATGGTACCTCATGGACCTGTGACTGTTAATGGAAATTAAATTGATGAAGTTAATGAATATATCTATCTGGGGCAGAGATTTAGCCTGAAAGAAAAGAGTCAAGAAGAGGAGATAGGGAGAAGAATCAGATTGGGCTGGTCCCAATATGGAAAACTGAGCAACATCATGAGAGGAGAAATACCGTTAAGCCTAAAAAGAAAGGTCTTTAATCAATGCGTGTTACCAACTATGACATATGGAGCTGAAACCTGGGCATTGCATACCTGCCAACTACTCCGGTTTTCCCGTAATTCGTACGGTTTTCATCAACCTATTCCGGGTTACGGTTGCAGTGATAAAAAATACGGTTTTTCATTAATTTAAAAAAAAAAAAGGGTGAAAACTACGCGAATTGCACCTTGTGCAGACAAGATTTTTCGATCGGACACGGAGGAATTAGCGATGTAAAAGACCACGTTGGGACAAAAAAACACAAGTCTAATGCCGTTGCTAGCGATACAAGTGGAAAACTTTCAACGTTTTTCGTCGCCCAAACAGATTCTTTGGATGTGATAAATGCCGAAGTTTTATTTACGGAGGCAATAATTGAGCATGGATTTCCAATCGCACTGGCTGATCACATGGGACAGTTAAATGTTTGTAATGCAACCTTTAAAAATCATTGCGCGGTGATCGCGGTCCCAAAAATAAACTTTTCTTGCATGATAATGTCCAGAAAAATTCGCTTTATATTACTATAGAGTCCTCTTAACGATTGAGTTTGATGGTTTATCACAAACCTTAAATGAAAGAAGTCCTTTGTTCTCCTGCATCATGCGCTTTGGCCTTGCTTCGTGTTTGGTGCGCAATCCTGTCGGCTGTATTTCACAGCACGACATACTGTTAAAAGTGTTTATACTATTTATGCTTTCAAGTCCAAGTTGAAGAAATCTTGTTAAATGTTGACAGCATAACTACCAAAATACAGAAGTATGTCCTTAATATTTTTGCAGTGCTATTTCTGTTGAAAAGTTAAAATGATTACATTAGAGATGTGATGTGCCACTTTTCAAGTGTCTGATGGCTTAAATTAATTTTCATTAATTTTTCATATTTTGAATTCTTTTGAAAGGCTTACAAAAAAACTACATTTGAATTGTAATTCCATGCTATTGACAGGACTATTAATTTTAATGAAGTTAGCTTACCATGTTTACAGTATGATAATTGTGATAGAAATGTGAATTTTAGGCACAGAATATTTTTTACAATTGAACAAGGCAGTAGATTATACAAGCTCGGACAGAAAGTTGATAATGACACCAATTTTTTTTTTTTATGGAATTGTTTAGTACTGTTTTACCATTTGTTTACTGTAAAAAGTGTTTATACTGTTTATACTTTCAATGAACAAATTGAAGTCTTGTGAAAGGTTGACAGGATAACTGGCATTAACTGTCAAAATAATTTCAAACTATTGAAGTTAGCTTACAGAATAAACATGTCAATCAACCCATATGATTTTTGCTGTAATATTTTTGTTTTGAAAAGTCACTGTGACTGATAGAAAAGTGATGCTTTTAGCAACATTTTAACCTGTCTGAATGCAATCAATCATTTTGCGTCGGGGGGCGAAGGAACCGCCCACCAGGACTTTGTCCTGGACCTACCGGGGCCTGCGGCCCCTGGACCCTGGCTACTAGGTTTTTCTGATTTCAAAAGTTGGCAGGTATGACTTCCTATCAAGCCATTCCGAATGCCATGCGCGAGGCTATTTATAGCACCGCTGCCAAGCACGAGGCACCTGTTGCCATTGTTTCCAAACGAGCGAACGATCATGGAATCAGCCGGAGAAAAATCGCAAACGAGTCTTAAACCGAAAAGAAAACTGCAGTCATTCCGTGAAGAATATTCAAAAGCCTATCCGGGAATAATTATCCGTTCCAAAAAGGGTGAAAACTACGCGAATTGCACCTTGTGCAGACAAGATTTTCCGATCGGACACGGAGGAATTAGCGATGTAAAAGACCACGTTGGGACAAAAAAACACAAGTCTAATGCCGTTGCTAGCGATACAAGTGGAAAACTTTCAACGTTTTTCGTCGCCCAAACAGATTCTTTGGATGTGATAAATGCCGAAGTTTTATTTACGGAGGCAATAATTGAGCATGGACTTCCAATCACATGGGACAGTTATTTCGGAAAATGTTTCCCCGACTCGAAAATCGCCACAAAAATATGGATGTGGTCGAACCAAAACATCAAACATTATTCAGTGTCTTGGAACAGAATCCTCAAAAAGTATGGCCGATGTCATGAAGACGGAACCATTTAGCATGTCGACTGACGGCAGCACCGATTATGACGATGTAAAACTGTACCCCATTTGTGTTCGAAAGTCACTGTGACTGACAGAAAAGTGATGGTTTTAGCAACATTTTAACCTGTCTGAATGCTAATAATCATTTTGCGTTGGCCTGAACCCCCAACCACGACTTTGTCCTGGACCTACTGGGGCCTGCGGCCCCTGGACCCTGG
This sequence comes from Nerophis lumbriciformis, assembly GCF_033978685.3. NCBI lineage: Eukaryota > Metazoa > Chordata > Actinopteri > Syngnathiformes > Syngnathidae > Nerophis > Nerophis lumbriciformis. Next base: position 37,172,654 of record NC_084573.2, read on the forward strand.
CTACTAGGTTTTTCTGATTTCAAAAGTTGGCAGGTATGACATTGTCAAATAAAATGGAAAAGAAAATAGCAGCAGCACAACACAACATGGAAAGAAATATGCTCGGAATCACATATAAAGACAGAAAAACAAATGAATGGGTGAGAAAACAAACGCAAGTCCAAGACATTATGAGAACTATCAAATGAAGTAAGTGGAAGTGGGCTGGACATGTCAGTAGGAGAACAGTTAATAGATGGACTTCCCTAATGACATCATGGAGACCCATGGATGGGAGCAGAAATAGAGGAAGACAGAGAGTGAGATGGCGAGATGAAATAGACAAATATTGGGGAGCAGTGGCAGGGAGCAGCTAGAGATCGTTCACTATGGCAGAAACATGCTGAGGCTTTCGTCCAGCAGTGGACTGACAACAGCTCATACCTGCCAACTTTTGAAATCATAAAAACCTAGTAGCCAGGGTCCAGGGGCCGCAGGCCCCGGTAGGTCCAGGACAAAGTCCTGGTGGGGGGTTCAGGGGGGCGAACCCGACGCAAAATGATTATTAGCATTCAGACAGGTTAAAATGTTGCTAAAACCATCATTTTTCTATCAGTCACAGTGACTTTCGAACACAAATGGGGTACAGTTTTACATCGTCATAATCGGTGCTGCCGTCAGTCGACCTGCTAAATGGTTCCGTCTTCATGACATCGGCGATACTTTTTGAGGATTCTGTTCCAAGACACTGAATAATGTTTGATGTTTCGGTTCGACCACATCCATATTTTTTGGCGATTTTCGAGTCGGGAAACATTTTCCGAAATAACTGTCCCATGTGATTGGAAGTCCATGCTCAATTATTGCCTCCGTAAATAAAACTTCGGCATTTATCACATCCAAAGAATCTGTTTGGGCGACGAAAAACGTTGAAAGTTTTCCACTTGTATCGCTAGCAACGGCATTAGACTTGTGTTTTTTTGTCCCAACGTGGTCTTTTACATCGCTAATTCCTCCGTGTCCGATCGAAAAAATCTTGTCTGCACAAGGTGCAATCCGCGTAGTTTTCACCCTTTTTGGAACGGATAATTATTCCCGGATAGGCTTTTGAATATTCTTCACGGAATGACTGCAGTTTTCTTTTCGGTTTAAGACTCGTTTGCGATTTTTCTCCGGCTGATTCCATGATCGTTCGCTCGTTTGGAAACAATGGCAACTGGTGCCTCGTGCTTGGCAGCGGTGCTACAAATAGCCTCGCGCATGGCATTCGGAATGGCTCGATAGGAAGTTACGGGAAGCAGTGTCGATTGTCATTGTTGTTACGCGATTTCGTGAATAAAACTTAAAAAAAATATTTTTTTTTTAATGAATGAAAAACCTTATTTTTTATCACTGCAACCGTAACCCGGAATAGGTTGATGAAAACCGTACTAATTACGGGAAAACCGGAGTAGTTGGCAGGTATCACGGCTGATGATGATGAAAGTGCGAATGTCATTAAAACAGTTAGCTCCATCTTTTGACACTTCTTCCACTCCCGTCCTTGCACGCTACACCGCTACAACAAAGAAGACGCTGTCGAAGGTGAGCCACGTAAATAAGACTGCCCACAAAACGGCGCATCCTGAAGAGACAGTCAGAAAGTGACTTGAAGATGTGTAAAACATCATCTATGCAACATTTTGACCAAAAAAACACCATTACCGTATTTTCCGCACCATAAGGCGCCCTGGGTTATAAGCCGCGCCTTCAATGAACGGTATATTTCAAAACTTTGTCCACCTATAAGCCGCCCCGTGTTGTAAGCCGCATCTAACTGCGCTAAAGGAATGTCAAAAAAACAGTCAGATAGGTCAGTCAAACTTTAATAATATATTAAAAACCAGCGTTCTAACAACTCTGTTCACTCTCAAAATGTACGCAAATGTGCAATCACAAACATACGTATATCAACATGGACAGAGCTGCGTGAAAAAAGCCACCCGGCCTCTTCGCGTAAACTTACCTTAACCACTCGCTCATCTTTTCTTCATCCATCCCTTCGAGTTAGCTTTTATGATGACGCCGGCTGGAAAGGTCTCTTTTGGCAAGGTCTTCCTTTTGAATATCACCATGGGTGGAAGTTTCTGGCCATTAGCATGGCAAGCTAGAACCACAGTGAAGGATGACTTCTCATTCCCTGTGGTGCGAATATTCACCGTACGTGCTCCCGTTGTATCCACAGTGCGGTTCACAGGAATATTAGTTGCTGTGAAATAGTAATCCGTGTGCGGATGGAGAGATTGCGTCTTTTCATGAACCGGATACCTGTCGCTTAGTAGGAGCCATTTTGTGGTCTTTACAGATGTAAACACACAAAGGAAATGAAACGTACGGTGATATCCGCGCGCTTTTTCTTCTTCTACGCGGGCGGGTGGTTGCTTACAGTAGAAGAAGAAGCGCTTCCTGTTCTATGGGGGCGGGTGCTTACCTTGGCGGTTGCTTGCGTAGAAGAAGAAGCGCTTCCTGTTCTACCGGGAAAAAAGATGGCGGCTGTTTACCGAAGTTGCGAGACCGAAACTTTATGAAAATGAATCTTAATATTTATCCATATATAAAGCGCACCGGGTTATAAGGCGCACTGTCAGCTTTTGAGAAAATGTGTGGTTTTTAGGTGCGCCTTATAGTGCGGAAAATACGGTACATGTTATGTAGACCACAAGGAAGTCTTTTATATTTAGAAAAATAAATAAATAATATGACTCCTTTAATGCGCCCTATAATCTGGTGCACCTTTTATATGAAATAAGATTTTAAAAAATAGACCATTCATCTGCAGTGCACCTTATAATCCAGTGTGCCCTATGGTCCGGAAAATACGGTACTTGAGAAATCAGACTAATTTAGTGCCTGTCAACGTAGTGATTGATGCTCTCTGTGTTTATTTCATGCTTTTTTTTAAAAAGTGCTCACTCCCTCTGTCTGATACGGTGCTTCTAGCTGCTTCCAGAACAACGTGGAGATCCACGTGGCCCACATCCAGAGCGGCTTGAGTCAGCTGGGCAATCTGCATGCGTTTGCGGCCAACAACACCAACGCGGTGTGAGTGTGTCGTCTCCACGCCCCAGGTGCACGCAAACACACTGACAACACAAGTGTACACCATCCTTGTTTGGACGCTTCCATCCAATGAAATAGCTCAGTGGAAGGACTTCCTGAAACGTTTCACCTTCCAGTTTTAGCCTTTGAAATTGTTTGAAAATGCTTTTTGCCACCAAACTCACATCTCCAATAATTTGTTGCTTCCCACGTGCCAAACATTTGAGTCTTATAGTTGCTATTTATTTATTTCAATGCTTTGTGTGTAATGGTTATGCAAGTACGGTAGGTTCTTTGCTCTTCTTTTGGTGTTCCACTGACAGGAAAGCACAGTACAAGCTAAAAGAATGTTTTATAAGAGTGTTTATTGTAGATAATTGTACAATATCTGTCATTCAATGGTGTTGTGGTCAACATTTTTGGTGTATATTCAGAAATGGATTTTGTACATTTTTGTGTGCACTCAAAAAAAAAAAAAAAAGAAGAGACGTTGGTATTTTTATAAAGGACAATTCCTGGCTTTTTTAATCTCTTTTACTCTTCAACATGATCTTAGCATTTCGCATTTCTGCGACCACCACACTTAGCATCTGAAAAATATTTCATAGGGAATCTCCTTTTTTTTGTCTCAGTTTTGTAAAGTTATATATTAAGAGCAGGCAATTGTACATACATGTTTGTCTTTTTCTATTAAACCTAATATTGCAAAGCAGCGAGTCACCGAAGCTCTATGAACCGGGGTTTTTTTTTGTTAGCCTGTGGCACAATCGAAATATGTTAAACAAGAAAAGTACAAAAGCAGCAGCAAAAATGGGGAAAAAATAAGTTAAAATATAATAATAATTAAAGCTGCAAGCAGCGTTGGTCGGGCCCGCGTATTTGGCAGGTGCTAGTCCTAAGTGTCCCAATACTTTTGTCAAGTTGTAGTCCTAAGTGTCCCAATACATTTGTCCAGTGTAGGTGTCCCAATACTTTTGTCAAGTTTTAGTCCTAAGTGTCCCAATACTTTCGTCAAGTTGTAGTCCTAAGTGTCCCAATACTTTTGTCCAGACTACCAATACTTTTGTCAAGTTTTAGTCCCAAGTGGCCCAATACTTTTGTCAAGTTCTGTCCTAAGTGTCCCAATACTTTTGTGCAGTTGTAGTCCTAAGTGTCCCAATACTCAATTAAGCTCAATTAAAAAACTTTACTTAAGCCACATTCTTTTTTTCTTTTTTTTAGTACTGAACTCTTAACCCTCATTTGTAAAAAAAAAAAAATAATAACATGCTTATTATACAAACAATATTTGTACACCTTTAACACAGATTTTTATACTGTCTTCAGAGATTCAGTTTTTTTGGTGGTACTCGAAACCTTTCTGGGTACCTGCGAAAGGGTGTTCAGCATAGTTAGAAAAATAGTGACAGAGAATAGAACAAGGATGGACAATTCAACCCTTAACTCAACAATGAGTAGATGAGTGTTATGTGTGTGTATATATGTGTAAATAAATGAACACTGAAATTCAAGTATTTATTTTATTTATATATATATATATATATATATATATATATATATATATATATATATATATATATCATACTTGCCAACCCTCTCGGATTTTCCGGGAGACTCCCGAAATTCAGCGCCTCTCCCGAAAACCTCCCGGGACAAATTTTCTCCCGAAAATCTCCCGAAATTCAGGCGGAGCTGGAAGCCACGCCCCCTCCAGCTCCATGCGAACCTGAGTGACGTCAGGTGCGCAACACCACGTAAATCGTTGGCCAACCAAAAAGTAACCCCAGTACGCTATAGCCAACATTCACCAGGAGATGGCAACAGACAAACATAGATAACTCTATTACATTAATCCCCTTTTAGAAATGTATAGAAGTTACTCAAAATAAATAAACAACCCAACCAAAAAAATGCAGCAGCTCAATTAAAAAACTGTACTTAAGCCACATTCTTTTTTTCTTTTTTTTAGTACTGAACTCTTAACCCTCATTTGTAAAAAAAAAAAATAACATGCTTATTAAAATATAATAATAATTAAAGCTGCAAGCAGCGTTGGTCGGGCCCGCGTATTTGGCAGGTGCTAGTCCTAAGTGTCCCAATACTTTTGTCAAGTTGTAGTCCTAAGTGTCCCAATACATTTGTCCAGTGTAGGTGTCCCAATACTTTTGTCAAGTTTTAGTCCTAAGTGTCCCAATACTTTTGTCAAGTTGTAGTCCTAAGTGTCCCAATACTTTCGTCAAGTTGTAGTCCTAAGTGTCCCAATACTTTTGTCCAGACTACCAATACTTTTGTCAAGTTTTAGTCCCAAGTGGCCCAATACTTTTGTCAAGTTCTGTCCTAAGTGTCCCAACACTTTTGTGCAGTTGTAGTCCTAAGTGTCCCAATACTCAATTAAGCTCAATTAAAAAACTTTACTTAAGCCACATTCTTTTTTTCTTTTTTTTAGTACTGAACTCTTAACCCTCATTTGTAAAAAAAAAAAAAAATAACATGCTTATTATACAAACAATATTTGTACACCTTTAACACAGATTTTTATACTGTCTTCAGAGATTCAGTTTTTTTGGTGGTACTCGAAACCTTTCTGGGTACCTGCGAATGGGTGTTCAGCATAGTTAGAAAAATAGTGACAGAGAATAGAACAAGGATGGACAATTCAACCCTTAACTCAACAATGAGTAGATGAGTGTTATGTGTGTGTATATATGTGTAAATAAATGAACACTGAAATTCAAGTATTTATTTTATTTATATATATATATATATATATATATATATATATATATATATATCATACTTGCCAACCCTCTCGGATTTTCCGGGAGACTCCCGAAATTCAGCGCCTCTCCCGAAAACCTCCCGGGACAAATTTTCTCCCGAAAATCTCCCGAAATTCAGGCGGAGCTGGAAGCCACGCCCCCTCCAGCTCCATGCGGACCTGAGTGACGTCAGGTGCGCAACACCACGTAAATCGTTGGCCAACCAAAAAGTAACCCCAGTACGCTATAGCCAACATTCACCAGGAGATGGCAACAGACAAACATAGATCACTCTATTACATTAATCCCCTTTTAGAAATGTATAGAAGTTACTCAAAATAAATAAACAACCCAACCAAAAAAATGCAGCAGCTCAATTAAAAAACTGTACTTAAGCCACATTCTTTTTTTCAGTACTGAACTCTTAACCCTCATTTGTAAAAAAAAAAATAACATGCTTATTAAAATATAATAATAATTAAAGCTGCAAGCAGCGTTGGTCGGGCCCGCGTATTTGGCAGGTGCTAGTCCTAAGTGTCCCAATACTTTTGTCAAGTTGTAGTCCTAAGTGTCCCAATACATTTGTCCAGTGTAGGTGTCCCAATACTTTTGTCAAGTTTTAGTCCTAAGTGTCCCAATACTTTTGTCAAGTTGTAGTCCTAAGTGTCCCAATACTTTCGTCAAGTTGTAGTCCTAAGTGTCCCAATACTTTTGTCCAGACTACCAATACTTTTGTCAAGTTTTAGTCCCAAGTGGCCCAATACTTTTGTCAAGTTGTAGTCCTAAGTGTCCCAATACTTTTGTCCAGACTACCAATACTTTTGTCAAGTTTTAGTCCCAAGTGGGCCAATACTTTTGTGCAGTTGTAGTCCTAAGTGTCCCAATACTTTCGTCAAGTTGTAGTCCTAAGTGTCCCAATACTTTTGTCCAGACTACCAATACTTTTGTCAAGTTTTAGTCCCAAGTGGGCCAATACTTTTGTCAAGTTCTGTCCTAAGTGTCCCAATACTTTTGTGCAGTTGTAGTCCTAAGTGTCCCAATACTTTTGTCAAGTTGTAGTCCTAAGTGTCCCAATACTTTTGTCCAGACTACCAATACTTTTGTCAAGTTTTAGTCCGAATTGTCCCAATACTTTTGTTTAGTGTACCTATCTTGTCTGCATTGTGTGGGCACGCTGGTGCTTCCTGCTTTTAAGCAGCCTTCTTGAAAAAAACAGCAGCATCAGCGCAGCGGCTCTTTGAAGGGTCATAAAATCAAAACCGGAGCAGTTATAAAAATGCTGTTCTATACTTTTATACACAAGGGTTCAATCTCTCTCCTGTGTTAGTTTGAAGCCGAAACGACAAACGCGCTCAGAGGAGATAATTTTTGAAGGAAGGTGACCGGTTTTTACAAAAATTTAGTTTTGAAGGGGGAATAACAAACTTCCTGTTGATTTTTGCTGGGGGTTGTCAATTTATGAAATGTAGGTCTAAGTGAGACCTACATAGAGGTTTTTGTTTCATGTCTCTCCGACCTTCCCAGTGGGAGTTACAGGCAGTTTTGTAATTTTGAATTTTACTTATAAAGGCGCCTTTCTGGGCACTCAAGGACAGATTCTGTTGAAATTCGTAACAAAAACTTAACCAGATTTAACCCAGAACAGTGAAAAGTTAAACTATTGTACTCCTTACACTTTTACTGTGATATCCGTGACCACAAATCCCCAGTGATTGTGCAGCACTAGCCAATGAGCCAATGAACTCATGGTTCAGCCACACCAGCTGGCATACGTTACTATTGCACTTGTTGTATTGTGAAAATACGTTTCGTCAACTATAATCAAAAGTAGTTTTTTTTTATCCAACTTATTAGCATATATCAATCAATCAATGTTTATTTATATAGCCCTAAATCACAAGTGTCTCAAAGGGCTGCACAAGCCACAACCACATCCTCGGTACAGAGCCCACATAAGGGCAAGGAAAAACTCACAACCCCAATGGGACCGTCAATGTAAATGACTATGAGAAACCTTGGAGAGGACCGCATATGTGGGTCCATAGTGGATCTAACATAATAGTGAGTGTCCAGTCCATAGTGGATCTAACATAATAGTGAGAGTCCAGTCCATAGTGGATCTAACATAATAGTGAGAGTCTAGTCCATAGAGGATCTAACATAATAGTGAGAGTCCAGTCCATAGTGGATCTAACATAATAGTGTAAGAGTCCAGTCCATAGTGGATCTAACATAATAGTGAGAGTCCAGTCCATAGTGGATCTAACATAATAGTGTGAGTCCAGTCTATAGTGGATCTAACGTAATATTGTGAAAGTCCAGTCCATAGTGGATCTAACATAATAGTGTGAGAGTCCAGTCCATAGTGGATCTAACATAATAGTGTGAGAGTCCAGTCCATAGTGGATCTAACGTAATATTGTGAAAGTCCAGTCCATAGTGGATCTAACATAATAGTGTGAGAGTCCAGTCCATAGTGGATCTAACATAATAGTGTGAGAGTCCAGTCTATAGTGGATCTAACGTAATATTGTGAAAGTCCAGTCCATAGTGGATCTAACATAATAGTGTGAGAGTCCAGTCCATAGTGGATCTAACATAATAGTGTGAGAGTCCAGTCCATAGTGGATCTAACGTAATATTGTGAAAGTCCAGTCCATAGTGGATCTAACATAATAGTGTGAGAGTCCAGTCCATAGTGGATCTAACATAATAGTGAGAGTCCAGTCCATAGTGGATCTAACATAATAGTGAGAGTCCAGTCCATAGTGGATCTAACATAATAGTGAGAGTCCAGTCCATAGTGGATCTAACATAATAGTGTGAGAGTCCAGTCCATAGTAGATCTAACATAATAGTGTGAAAGTCCAGTCCATAGTAGATCTAACATAATAGTGAGAGTCCAGTACATAGTGGATCTAACATAATAGTGTGAGAGTCCAGTCCATAGTGGATCTAACATAATAGTGTGAGAGTCCAGTCCATAGTGGATCTAACATAATAGTGTGAGAGTCCAGTCCATAGTGGATCTAACAATAGTGAGAGTCTAGTCCATAGAGGATCTAACAATAGTGAGAGTCTAGTCCATAGAGGATCTAACATAATAGTGAGAGTCCAGTCCATAGTGGATCTAACATAATAGTGTGAGAGTCCAGTCCATAGTAGATCTAACATAATAGTGAGAGTCCAGTCCATAGTGGATCTAACATAATAGTGTGAGAGTCCAGTCCATAGTGGATCTAACATAATAGTGTGAGAGTCCAGTCCATAGTGGATCTAACATAATAGTGTGAAAGTCCAGTCCATAGTGGATCTAACATAATAGTGAGAGTCCGGTCCATAGTGGATCTAACATAATAGTGTGAGAGTCCGGTCCATAGTGGATCTAACATAATAGTGTGAAAGTCCAGTCCATAGTGGATCTAACATAATAGTGAGAGTCCAGTCCATAGTGGATCTAACATAATAGTAAGAGTCCAGTCCATAGTGGATCTAACATAATAGTGAGTGTCCAGTCCATAGTGGATCTAACATAATAGTAAGAGTCCAGTCCATAGTGGATCTAACATAATAGTGAGTGTCCAGTCCATAGTGGATCTAACATAATAGTGAGAGTCCAGTCCATAGTGGATCTAACATAATAGTGAGAGTCTAGTCCATAGAGGATCTAACATAATAGTGAGAGTCCAGTCCATAGTGGATCTAACATAATAGTGTGAGAGTCCAGTCCATAGTGGATCTAACATAATAGTGAGTGTCCAGTCCATAGTGGATCTAACATAATAGTGTGAGAGTCCAGTCCATAGTGGATCTAACATAATATTGTGAAAGTCCAGTCCATAGTGGATCTAACATAATAGTGAGAAAGTCCAGTCCATAGTGGATCTAACATAATAGTGTGAAAGTCCAGTCCATAGTGGATCTAACATAATAGTGTGAAAGTCCAGTCCATAGTAGATCTAACATAATAGTGAGAGTCCAGTCCATAGTGGATCTAACATAATAGTGTGAGAGTCCAGTCCATAGTGGATCTAACATAATAGTGAGTGTCCAGTCCATAGTGGATCTAACATAATAGTGTGAAAGTCCAGTCCATAGTAGATCTAACATAATAGTGGGAGTCCAGTCCATAGTAGATCTAACATAATAGTGAGAGTCCAGTCCATAGTGGATCTAACATAATAGTGTGAGAGTCCAGTCCATAGTGGATCTAACATAATAGTGAGAGTCCAGTCCATAGGGGATCTAACATAATAGTAAGAGTCCAGTCCATAGTGGATCTAACATAATAGTGTGAGAGTCCAGTCCATAGTGGATCTAACATAATAGTGTGAGAGTCCAGTCCATAGTGGATCTAACATAATAGTGAGAGTCCAGTCCATAGTGGATCTAACATAATAGTAAGAGTCCAGTCCATAGTGGATCTAACATAATAGTGAGTGTCCAGTCCATAGTGGATCTAACATAATAGTGAGTGTCCAGTCCATAGTGGATCTAACATAATAGTGAGAGTCCAGTCCATAGTGGATCTAACATAATAGTGAGAGTCTAGTCCATAGAGGATCTAACATAATAGTGAGAGTCCAGTCCATAGTGGATCTAACATAATAGTGTGAGAGTCCAGTCCATAGTGGATCTAACATAATAGTGAGTGTCCAGTCCATAGTGGATCTAACATAATAGTGTGAGAGTCCAGTCCATAGTGGATCTAACATAATATTGTGAAAGTCCAGTCCATAGTGGATCTAACATAATAGTGAGAAAGTCCAGTCCATAGTGGATCTAACATAATAGTGTGAAAGTCCAGTCCATAGTAGATCTAACATAATAGTGAGAGTCCAGTCCATAGTGGATCTAACATAATAGTGGGAGAGTCCAGTCCATAGTGGATCTAAAATAATAGTGAGTGTCCAGTCCATAGTGGATCTAACATAATAGTGAGTGTCCAGTCCATAGTGGATCTAACATAATAGTGAGAGTCCAGTCCATAGTGGATCTAACATAATAGTGAGAGTCTAGTCCATAGAGGATCTAACATAATAGTGAGAGTCCAGTCCATAGTGGATCTAACATAATAGTGTGAGTCCAGTCCATAGTGGATCTAACATAATAGTGAGTGTCCAGTCCATAGTGGATCTAACATAATAGTGAGTGTCCAGTCCATAGTGGATCTAACATAATAGTGAGAGTCCAGTCCATAGTGGATCTAACATAATAGTGAGAGTCTAGTCCATAGAGGATCTAACATAATAGTGAGAGTCCAGTCCATAGTGGATCTAACATAATAGTGTGAGAGTCCAGTCCATAGTGGATCTAACATAATAGTTTGAAAGTCCAGTCCATAGTGGATCTAACATAATAGTGTGAGAGTCCAGTCCATAGTGGATCTAACATAATAGTGAGAGTCCAGTCCATAGTGAGGCCAGCAGGAGACCATCTCGGGCGGAGACATTGGATTAGAGAAATATCAAAATATCCAACCACATATTTAGATTTATTTTTAATTTAGACAGCCAATAAACAATAAAAACATTACATTTAAGATGAAATCCAAAAAAATGTATTACTATTTTACAATAAATAAAACTGTATATCATCTCCTCCGAACACTACATAAAACCACCAAACCCAACCATGGCCTCACTCTCCCAATCAGAGTCCGAATCGGAAAATTCCGGCGTCTCCGCTCCGGGGATCGGGGAGAAGTTTCTAAAACCGTCCCCTGCGGCGGTCACTTGAGGGTACTGCATTTGGCCCCCGCCGTCTTTGGGCGACGACCTGCTGAAGGTATTCTGCGTGGGGATGGGCGGGATCACTACTTTCATCTCGGGTCCGATGGTCTTGTTGGGTGGAAAGTTGTCATATTCCACCAGAGCCTTGGGAGCGGGGTTGCCCGTTTGGACTTTAAGCTGTTGCTCGGACTTTGGGTACAGGAGGACGTTGCTGGAGGGGACGTCGACGCTCAGTTCGTGGCACTGCATCTGTTCCAGCTTCACCCAACTGCCGTTTTTGTCATAGATGCAGGACAAATGGCCGCTCAGTCTGCCTGACACACCGGCCCTGTGCGAGTCTTCTACATTTGAGTGCACCGGGGGTCTGTAACTGTCCTCCAGTCCAAAAGCCGATGTACCTTGTCCGTGAACCTCTGCGCTGTGGCTATCATACACTGCTGGGAAAAAGAGGAGGAAATCAGTACAAAGTTTGTTCTTATAACTCAGACTTGGGCAAATTAAGGCCCGTTAAGCTTTTCAATCTGGCCCGCCGGACATACCCAAATAATTTTTTTGAGATCTTTAAGATGGAAAGTGTAGCTGCCATTATGATGTGCAGTCATGTTTTCTAATGACCAGGGCCGGCCCGTGGCATAGGCCGTATAGGCAAATGCTAAGGGCGCCGTCCATCAGGGGGCGCCATGCCAGAGCCACAAATGTTGGAGAAAAAAAAAGTTGTTACTATTATTTCTAAATACAAAAAAATAATCTCAAGTTAATTAAAATGCAAAGTAAAGCCTATTTAATAGAAATATTTGTTACAACATTACGCCCCCCTCCTCCCCCCGCACGGTGCGCCCCCTCCCTTCCCGTATCATGACTCTTTTTGGACGTCACCACATCAAAAAATCAACACAAGATGTCAAAACGGCCAAAACTGTCAGGTGCCCAGGGAAGAAAAAAGAGAAAAGAAGAGGAGAAACGAGAAAAGACAGAGGTAGCAGGTAGGTAACGTTAGCCTACATGAAATTATTTGTCTGTTACAGAATGTGATAGTAACCTGGCTTTTTAGCATTAAGCTAATGTTACATGATTCGGCAATTGCTAATCAATAAATAGCTAGTTCTGTTTTAACGTCGGGTTAATATTGTGGAGGGGGCTAAATTGTTATGGAAAATAATAATGTAACGTTAGGTAATTACAGTACTCCTACCTTACATTCCTCAGGGACATTTGTATTAGATCTTTTAAGCAGGTGTTTTTTGTTTACATTGTTATTGCCTTCTGGTTAGCCAATGTTTGCCCTGCAGGTAATAGTCACTTTTCCACCCCTTTATATATTAGGTATAGTTGTAAGTAAAAAACAAAGGTCAAAGACAAAGCTATTCGGTTTCTTGTGAGTATATACACTTCACTGCCGATGTGGGGGGGCGCCACCTAAAATCTTGCCTAGGGCGCCAGATTGGTTAGGGCCGGGCCTGCTAATGACCGTAATTCTTCAACTATACAAAATATTTCAATGCTCGGAATCTGCGCTTTTGCATGATATACTAGTTCAGGGGTCGGCAACCCAAAATGTTGAAAGAGCCATACTGGACCGAAAAATACAAAAACAAGTCTGTCTGGAGCCGCAAAAAATTAAAAGCCATATTCACATTCATGAGATATAAATTGAATTAAGAGGACTTATAGGCAGAGGTGGGTAGAGTAGCCAGAAATTGTACTCAAGTAAGAGTACGGTTACTTTAGAGATTTATTACTCAAGTAAAAGTAAGGAGTAGTCACCCAAATATTCACTTGAGTAAAAGTAAAAAGTATGTTGTGAAAAAACTACTCAAGTACTGAGTAACTGATGAGTAACATACACACACACACATATCATATATATATATATATACACACATTTATATATATACACACAGTATATAATTTATATTTATTTATTTTGCCGTTTTTGTTTACATGTTAAAGGTGTTTTAATGAATATACATGCATGTTTAACACATATAGATTCCTTTCTTTCATGAAGACAAGAATATAAGTTGGTGTATTACCTGATTCTGATGACTTGCATTGATTGTAATCAGACAGTAGTGATGATAGCGTCCACGTTTTCAAATGGAGGAGAAAAAAAGTTCCTCCTTTCTGTCTAATACCACATGAAAGTGGTTGGTTTTTGGCATCCTATTTGTCCAGCTTCCATATTCGTTTTTATACACTTTACAAGAAATACATTGGCGGCAAACTCCGTAGCTTGCTAGCTTGTTTGCGCTGGCTTTCGGAGACTCTTGTTTTGAAAGCGCATGCGCGATGGAGCGGCACTTTTATTGTGAAGACAGGAACTGTGCAGTCAATCTTTAGGCTTTTGACGGGATGTACGGTTGAAATAAAAAAAGGGTCTTTTTTTCCTTCACACTTTTGATTGATTGATTGAAACTTTTATTAGTAGATTGCACAGTACAGTATATATTCCGTACAATTGACCACTAAATGGTAACACCCCAATAAGTTTTTCAACTTGTTTAAGTCAGGTCATGTGACCGCCTGGCTCTGTTTGATTGGTCCAACGTCACCAGTGACTGCATCTGATTGGTGGAACGGAGTGAACGTCACCAGTGACTGTATTTGTTGAAACGCAGGCACTATGACAGACCAAAACAAACAAAGCGTGCATTAACAGATCGATAAAAATTAGTAGCGAGTAGCGAGCTGAATGTAGATAAAAGTAGCGGAGTAAAAGTAGCGTTTCTTCTCTATAAATATACTCAAGTAAAAGTAAAAGTATGTTGCATTAAAACTACTCTTAGAAGTACAATTTATCCCAAAAGTTACTCAAGTAGATGTAACGGAGTAAATGTAGCGCGTTACTACCCACCTCTGCTTATAGGAAACTAAATGAGCTCAAATATAGCTACAAATGAGGCATAATGATGCAATAGGTACATATAGCTAGCCTAAATAGCCTGTTAGCATCGAGTAGCTTGCAGTCATGCAGTGACCAAATATGTCTGATTAGCACTCCACACAAGTCAATAACATCAACAAAACTCACCTTTCATACACAACCTTAAAAGTTTGGTAGACAAAATGAGACAGGAAAAGAAGTGGCATAAAACACATCCTAGAAAGTTATACATGTAAACAAACTACGGTGAGTTCAAGGACCGCCATAATTAGTAGGACAAAACGGCGCTCGCCAAATACTCGAATCAGTGAAGCATGTTTAATACAAACAGTGTGCTTTATAACAATTAGGGAGGTTTGTGTCATGTTTGTCCTCCTACAGAAACTATATTAAAACAAAAAATATATTTTTTTCCCCCTCATCTTTTTCCATTTTTCATACATTTTTGAAAAAGCTCCAGAGAGCCACTAGGGCGGCGCTAAAGAGCCGCATGCGGCTCTAGAGCCGCGGGTTGCCGACCCCTGTACTAGTTACTATGGTCATCTAATTAGTTACTATGGTAATCTAATTACCGTATTTTCCGCACTATAAGGCGCACCGGATTATAAGGCGCACCTTCAATGAATGGCCTATTTTAAAACTTTGTTCATATATAAGGCGCACCGCATTATAAGGCGCATAGAATAGACGCTACAGTAGAGGCCGGGGTTACGTTATGCATCCCGTAGTTGCGAGACCTGTTGTGGCTCAATATTGGTCTATATATAAGGCGCACCGGATTATAAGGCGCACTGTCAGCTTTTGAGAAAATTTGAGGTTTTTAAGTGCGCCTTATAGTGCGGAAAATACGGTAGTTACTAAGGTAATCTAAAAAAAATCACAGCAGCTTTTTACAACAAAGTTCTAAAGGTTAGTTTGATTGAAACTTTTATTAGTAGATTGCACAGTGAAGTACATATTCCGTACAATTGACCACTAAATGGTAACACCCCAATAAGTTTTTCAACTTGGGGTCTACGTTAGTCAATTCATGGTAAAACTAGTGATATATCAGATTGTAGGTGTGTTTTTTTCCTACCCTTTGCGTTCATATTTCGCTGTGTTTGTTGCATTTTCCGTTTGATTGTAAAATATGTGGATGGAGAGTGGGTGTGACGTTCATATGTTAATATTCAGTGTTTTATCGTTCATAGACTAGACCGGGGGTCAGCAACCCGCGGCTCTAGAGCCGCATGCGGCTCTTTAGCGCCGCCCTAGTGGTTCTCTGGAGCTTTTTCAAAAATGTATGAAAAATGGAAAAAGATGAGGGGGAAAAAAATATTTTTTGTTTTAGTATGTTTTCTGTAGGAGGACAAACATGACACAAACCTCCCAAATTGTTATAAATCACACTGTTTATATTAAACATGCTTCACTGATTCGAGTATTTGGCGAGCGCCGTTTTGTCCTACTAATTTTGGCGGTCCTTGAACTCACCTTAGTTTGTTTACATGTATAACTTTCTCCGACTTCCTACGACGTGTTTGATCCTTTTTCTGTCTCATTTTGTCCACCAAACTTTTAACTTTGTGCATGAATGCACAAAGGTGAGTTTTGTTGATGTTATTGACTTGTGTGGAGTGCTAATCAGACATATTTGGTCACTGCATGACTGCAAGCTAATCGATGCTAACATGCTATTTAGGCTAGCTATATGTACATATTGCATCATTATGCCTCATTTGTAGCTATATTTGAGCTCATTTAGTTTCCTTTAAGTCCTCTTAATTCAATGTATATCTCATGACACACTATCTGTATGTAATTAGGGAGGTTTGTGTCATGTTTGTCCTCCTACAGAAACCATATTAAAACAAAAAATATATTTTTTTCCCCCTCATCTTTTTCCATTTTTCATACATTTTTGAAAAAGCTCCAGAGAGCCACTAGGGCGGCGCTAAAGAGCCGCATGCGGCTCTAGAGCCGCGGGTTGCCGACCCCTGTACTAGTTACTATGGTCATCTAATTAGTTACTATGGTAATCTAATTACCGTATTTTCCGCACTATAAGGCGCACCGGATTATAAGGCGCATAGAATAGACGCTACAGTAGAGGCCGGGGTTACGTTATGCATCCCGTAGTTGCGAGACCTGTTGTGGCTCAATATTGGTCTATATATAAGGCGCACCGGATTATAAGGCGCACTGTCAGCTTTTGAGAAAATTTGAGGTTTTTAAGTGCGCCTTATAGTGCGGAAAATACGGTAGTTACTAAGGTAATCTAAAAAAATCACAGCAGCTTTTTACAACAAAGTTCTAAAGGTTAGTTTGATTGAAACGTTTATTAGTAGATTGCACAGTACAGTACATATTCCGTACAATTGACCACTAAATGGTAACACCCCAATAAGTTTTTCACACTTGTTTAAGTCGGGGTCTACATTTAGTCAATTCATGGTAAAACTAGTGATATATCAGATTGTAGGTGGGGTTTTTTTCCTACCCTTTGCGTTCATATTTCGCTGTGTTTGTTGCATTTTCCGTTTGATTGTAAAATATGTGGATGGAGAGTGGGTGTGACGTTCATATGTTAATATTCAGTGTACCGTATTTTTCTGACTATAAGTGGCAGTTTTTTTCATAGTTTGGCCGGGGGTGCGGCTTATACTCAGGAGCGACTTATGTGTGAAATTATGAACACATTACCGTAAAATATCAAATAATATTATTTAGCTCATTCACGTAAGAGACTAGACCAGGGGTCGGCAACCTTTACCAGTCAAAGAGCCATTTTGACCAGTTTCACAAATTATAGAAAACAATGGGAGCCGCAAAAAATTTTGAAATTTTAATTGAAATAATGTATATAAAAAATGTTTTTTGCTTTGTGCTATGTATAAACTAGGGGTCTCAGACACGTTGCCCACACCTTTATATGGAATATTTAAGCTGGTGCGGCACGCGGGTTTTGAATGAATAGCGCTTGTCAGCGTCATGCGTGCCGTGATGGTACAGCTTATAGCGCCCACTACAACCAGCGTGCCTGATCAGCCACACGTTGTATGGTGTTTCCGCTTGCTCACGTAGGTGACAGCAAGGCATACTTGGTCAACAACCACACAGGTTACACTGACGGTGGCGGTATAAAAAAAACTTTAACACTCTTACTAATAATGCGCCACACTGTGAACCCACACCAAACAAGAATGACAAACACATTTCGGGAGAACATCTGCACCGTAACACAACATAAACACAACAGGACAAATACCCAGAATCCCATGCAGCCCTAACTCTTCCGGGATACATTATACACCCCCGCAACCAAACCCCGCCCACCTCAACCGACGCACAGGGGGGGTTGATGTGTGAGGGAGCAGGCTTGGGGTGGGGGAGGGGTTTGGTGGTAGCAGGGGTGTGTAATGTAGCCCGGAAGAGTCAGGGCTGCATGGGATTCTGGGTGTTTGTTCTGTTGTGTTTATGTTGTGTTAAGGTGCAGATGTTCTCCCGAAATGTGTTTGTCATTCTTGTTTGGTTTTGGTTCAAAGTGTGGCGCATTATTAGCAAGAGTGTTAAAGTTGTTTTATATGATCCCCGTCAGTGTAACCTGTGTGGCTGTTGACCAAGTATGCCTTGCTGTCACGTACGTGTGCAAGCAGAAGATGTATATTGTATAACAAGTGTCGGGCTGGCACGCTGTCAATACAGATTGTAGAGGGCGCCAAATGTTGTACCATCATGGCACGCCCTTAATAAAGCTTTAAGGGTGAAAATGGGTGAATATTAATCCCGGGAGTTTTCTGCGAGAGGCACTGAAATCCGGAAGTCTCACGGGACAATTGGGGGGTTCAGCAAGTAAGCTGCTGAGCCGCATCAGAGTGATCAAAGAGCCGCATGCGGCTCCGGAGCCGCGGGTTGCCGACCCCTGGACTAGACGTATAAGATTTCATGGGATTTAGCGATTAGGAGTGACAGATTGTTTGGTAAACATACAGCATGTTCTATATGTTATAGTTATTTGAATGACTCTTACCATAATATGTTACGTTAACATACCAGTTGGTTATTTATGCCTCATATAACGTACACTTATTCAGCCTGTTGTTCACTATTCTTGATTTATTTTAAATTGCCTTTCAAATGTCTATTCTTGCTGTTGGCTTTTATCAAATAAACTTCCCCAAATAATGCGACTTATACTCCAGTGCGACTTATATATGTTTTTTTCCTTCTTTATTATGCATTTTCGGCCGGTGCGACTTATACTCCGAAAAATACGGTACTATGGTAATCTGAAAAGTCACAGCAGAGCAGACGAGGCACCAAGCAGTGTGGGTGGGGAGCGTTTCCACAGAAACATGGGTGTCAGGGACAGACGCGGAAGGAGTTTTTTTACAACAAAGTTCTAAAGCTTAGTGATATATCAGATTGTAGGTGTTTTTTTTTGTTTTTTTTACCCATCGCGTTCATATTTCGCTGTGTTTGTTGCATTTTTCATTTGATTGTAAAATATGTGGATGGAGAGGGGGTGTGACGTTCATATGTTGTCAATAGGGATGTCCGATAATATCGGACTGACTATATTATCGGCCGATAAATGCTTTAAAATGTAATATCGGAAATCATCGGTGTCTGTTTCAAAATTATCGGTATCTGTTTCAAAAAGTAAAATGTATGTCTTTTTAAAAGGCCGCTGTGTACACGGACGTAGGGAGAAGTACAGAGCGCCAATAAACCTTAAAGGCACTGCCTTTGCCATACTTGCCAACCCTCCCGGATTTTCCGGGAGACTCACGAAATTCAGCACCTCTCCCGAAAACCTCCCGGGACAAATTTTCTCCCGAAAATCTCCCGAAATTCAGGCGGACTCAGGTCCTGAGTCCGCTAACCCACAATATAAACAGCATACCTGCCCAATCACGTTATAACTGTAGAATGATGGAGGGCGAGTTCTTGGTTTCTTATGTGGGTTTATTGTTAGGCAGTTTCATTAACGTCCTCCCAGCGCGGTAACAACACACAACAACAGCAGTCACGTTTTTGTATACCGTAAAGCAGTTCGTCTGCCGTAAACAGCAATGTTGTGACACTCTTAAACAGGACAATACTGCCATCTAGTGCATTTAATGAAAGCACTTTTGTGCGTGCCACACAGCAATGCATCATCAGAGAGGGTGTTCAGCATGGTTAGAAAAATAGTGACAGAGAATAGAACAAGGATGGACAATTCAATCCTTAACTCAACAATGAGTAGATGAGTGTTATGTGTGTGTATATGTGTAAATAAATGAACACTGAAATTCAAGTATTTATTTTATATATATATACATATATATATATATATATATATATATATGAAATACTTGACTTGGTGAATTCTAGCTGTAAATATACTCCTCCCCTTTTAGCCACCCCCACCCCCCTCCCAAAATCGGAGGTCTCGAGGTTGGCAAGTATGGCCTTTGCGTGCCGGCCCAGTCACATAATATCTACGGCTTTTCACACACACAAGTGAATGCAACGCCTACTTGGTCAACAGCCATACAGGTCACACTGAGGGTGGCCGTATAAACAACTTTAACACTGTTACAAATATGCGCCACACTGTGAACCCACACCAAACAAGAATGACAAAACACATTTCGGGAGAACATCCGCACCGTAACACAACAGAACAAATACCCAGAATCCCTTGCAGCACTAACTCTTCGCCCCGCCCCCCAACCTCAACCTCCAGAGCATGTCCCAAATTCCAAGCTGCTGTTTTGAAGCATGTTAAAAAAAAATAATGCACTTTGTGACTTCAATAATAAATATGGCAGTGCCATGTTGGCATTTTTTTTTTCCATAACTTGAGTTGATTTATTTTGGAGAACCTTGTTACATTGTTTAATGCATCCAGCGGGGCATCACAACAAAATTAGGCATAATAATGTGTTAATTCCACGACTGTATATATCGGTATCGGTTGATATCGGAATTAAGAGTTGGACAATATCGGCAAAAAAAGCCATTATCGGACATCTCTAGTTGTCAATATTCAGTGTTTTATCGTTCATAGTTAATATTGTAAATCCCACATTCTTTAATTTCATGTACTGTACATTCTGGGTGTCTAATTCAGTAAAACAAATAAAAAATTCAATTTTTAAGGCGGTCTGTCAACGTTTTTAGCATTCAATCAGACATTGTGAGGTTTTGTATTAGTGTTCCTAAAAATAGATATACCGGGCCCCAGACATTTTTTTTTTTTTTTTTTTCAAAATAATTGCCCAGGCCTGTTATAACTGAATCAAAACCACGGCTGTCAATCACCTTTTTCTGCGGCCATCATGTTTTGGAACTGGCTGAAAGATACAGCCGGGTTGGGGGCCTTGGCAGCCGCCGAGGACCCGACCTGGCGACGGGATTTGGCTCTCCTGTTCTGGAACCACACCTGAAATTGGAAAAAAAGTGCACAGAGATGAAAAAAAAGCACAAACGAGTGTGTTGCTTATCGTTAGTGTATATGTACAATATGTTGTGTTTTAGTGAGAGCCTGTATACATGGTCTCAATGGTATAAATCTACACTGCAAAAACTGCAATCTTAGTAATATTGATTATCTCAAATAAGGGTGATATTTGCTTATTTTCTGTCTGATGAGACAATTCTTCTCACTAAGCAGATTTTATGTTAGAGTGTTTTACTTGTTTTAAGTCTTTTGGTCCTAAATGATGTCAGTAAGATATTACAGCTTGTTGCTGAGATTTGATGACCTATATTGAGTAAAACATGCTTGAAACTAGAATATCAAGTGTTGCAAAGCTGTGTCATCAACACTCACAAGTATAAAACTACTTTTTTTAAAGTCATCATTTCTTATTTCAAGCATGAAAAAAAAAAAATCATGACTTTGACACAATTGTTTCTCATAATTAAAACAGATGACAGCCAAATGCTGTTTTATTTTCAATGAAACAATAGAAAATACGACAGTCAATATTTAAACATTTAATATGTGTCATTTCTAACAATTTTGAACAGAAATAGTTCATGCACATTCAGATAAATTCTTCAAAATTACAATAAAAAAAAATTTGGCCGGGGGCCGGGCTGTATATATGTGCACTAATTGACTGAAAGAGCACGCACTTGGCGTGATGATGTCATGTTATCCATGGAAAAATGCATTTTTAGACAATATGATTTGCTTGAGCGGCTAGGAGACCCCAAGAGTAACATTCCATTAAGAACAATAAATTAGTTTTTAGTATAAATTTGCTGGTTTCAAGAAATGTAATGCCGAGCGCATATCATTATGTCAAGATAAATTACTTAATTTAAGAATATTTTTCAAAATATTGAACAAAAAGGTCTCTTTTTTTTCTACCAAGAAAAGTGCACTTGTTATTAGTGAGAATATACTTATTTTATGGTATTTTGGGTTCATTGAGGTTAGCTAATTAGGGCCCGCAATGGGACATAAGGACCTATTGTTTTTCTAAGGTTTTATTATTATTCTTTCTTTCTTCTTCCGCCGCCTCTTTGAGCACTAATTTGACCCACTTAACATGCTTCAAAACTCACCATATTTGACCCACACATCAGGACCTGCGAAAATTGCCTTTTAATAAAAAAAACGAACCCCAAAACTCAAAATTGCGCTCTAGCGCCCCCTAGGAAGAATAAATAACTACGCTGCCTGTAACTCCCACTAGGAAGGTCGGAGAGACATGAAACAAAAACCTTTATGTAGGTCTGACTTAGATCTACATTTCATAATTGTATATCCTCGGGCTAAAATCAACAGGAAGTTGGCAATTCCCCCTTCAAGACAAAAAAGTACTAAAAACAGTCACTTTTGCCTCTTTGAGCTGTAATTTGACCCTCTTAACATGCTTCAAAACTAACCAAACTGAACGCACACATCAGGACTGGCAAAAATTGTGATCTCATAAAAAAACCTAACCCCAAATCTCAAAATTGTGCTCTTGAGCAATTTTTGAATAAAACACACAAAAAACTGCTCCTCAGATGAAAAAACTGACAAAACTGCCTGTAACTCCCACTGGGAAGGTCGGAGAGACATGAAAAAAAAACTTCTATGTAGGTCTAAGTCAGACCTACATTTTATAATTGTACATCTTCGGGCAAAAATCAACAGGAAGTTGGCAATTCCCCCTTCAAGACAAAAAAGTACTAAAAACAGTCACTTTTGCCTCTTTGAGCTGTAATTTGACCCCCTTAACATGCTTCAAAACTCACCGAACTTAACACACACATCAGGACTGGCTAAAACTGTGATCTAATGAAAAAACCTAACCCCAAATCTAAAAATTGTGCTCTACAGCAATTTTTTAATATAACGCACAAAAAACTGCTCCTCGGATGAAAAATCTGACAAAACTGCCTGTAACTCCCACTGGGAAGGTCGGAGAGACATGAAACGAAAACCTCTCCGTAGGTCTCACTTAGACCTACATTTCATAAATTGACAACCCCCAGCAAAAATATACAGGAAGTTTGCTATTCCCCCTTCAACACAACATTTTTGTAAAAACACGTCACCTTTCTTCAAACATTATCTCCTCTGAGCGCGTTTGTTGTTTCGGCTTCAAACTAACACAGGAGAGAGATTGAACCCTTCTGATTAAAAGTTGGTGAAAGAGTTTTGATACCTGCTCCGGTTTTGATTTTATGACCCTTCAAAGACCCGCTGCACTGATGCTCCTGCGGTGCGGTTTTTTTTTAAGATGGCTGCTTAAAAGCAGGAAGCACCAACGTGCCCACACAATGCAGACAAGGTAGGTACACTAGACAAAAGTCTTGGGACACTTCAGACTAAAAGTAGACAAAAGTATTGGGACACTTAGGACTAGCACCTGCCAAATACGCGGGCCCGAACAACGCTGCTTGCAGCTTTAATTTTACTTGTTTTGGAAAGTCTTGACAAGCCGAATTTTCTTGTTCTATTGGCAGATAATCTTGCTTAGTTCAAGTAAAATACCCCTCATTTTTGTATTTTTTTTCCCTTGTTTTTGATCACTGACTTTTTGCAATGAAGTTAAAGGGATAAAGTAAGAAACACACTGCAAAAACTGCAATTTAAGTAAGATGAAATATGTCAAATAAGGATGATATTTGCTTATTTTCTGTCTGATGAGACAATTCTTCTCACTAAGCAGATTTTATGTTGGAGTGTTTTACTTGTTTTAAGTGTTTTGCTCCTAAATGATGTCAGTAAGATATTACAGCTTGTTGCTGAGATTTGATGACCTATATTGAGTAAAACATGCTTGAAACTAGAATATCAAGTGTTGCAAAGCTGTGTCATCAACACTCACAAGTATAAAACTACTTTTTTAAAGTAATCATTTCTTATTTCAAGCATGAAAAAAAATCATGACTTTGACACAATTGTGTCTCATAATTAAAACAGATGACAGCCAAATGCTGTTTTATTTTCAGTGAAACAATAGAAAATACCACAGTCAATATTTAAACATTTAATATGTGTAATTTCTAACAATTTTGAACCGAAATAGTTCATGCACATTCAGATAAATTCTTCAAAATTACGATAAAAAAAAATTTGGCCGGGGGCCAGGCTGTATATATGCGCACTAATTGACTGAAAAAGCACGCACTTGGCGCGATGATGTCATGTTATCCATGGAAAAATGCATTTTTAGACAATATGATTTGCCTGAGCGGCTAGGAGACCCCGAGAGTAACATTCCATTAAGAACAATAAATTAGTTTTTAGTATAAATTTGCTGGTTTCAAGAAACGTAATGCCGAGCGCATATCATTATGTCAAGATAAATTACTTAATTTAAGAATATTTTTCAAAATATTGAGCAAAAAGGTCTATTTTTTTCTACCAAGAAAAGTGCACTTGTTATTAGTGAGAATATACTTATTTTATGGTATTTTGGGTTCATTGAGGTTAGCTAATTAGGGCCCGCAATGGCCCATTGCAAAAGGACTCCCGAAGGGAGTCCTTATGCAATGGGACATAAGGACCTATTGTTTTTCTAAGGTTTTATTATTATTCTTTCTTTCTTCTTCCGCCGCCTCTTTGAGCACTAATTTGACCCACTTAACATGCTTCAAAACTCACCATATTTGACCCACACATCAGGACCTGCGAAAATTGCCTTTTAATAAAAAAACCGAACCCCAAAACTCAAAATTGCGCTCTAGCGCCCCCTAGGAAGAATAAATAACTACGCTGCCTGTAACTCCCACTAGGAAGGTCGGAGAGACATGAAACAAAAACCTTTATGTAGGTCTGACTTAGATCTACATTTCATAATTGTATATCCTCGGGCTAAAATCAACAGGAAGTTGGCAATTCCCCCTTCAAGACAAAAAAGTACTAAAAACAGTCACTTTTGCCTCTTTGAGCTGTAATTTGACCCTCTTAACATGCTTCAAAACTCACCAAACTGAACGCACACATCAGGACTGGCTAAAATTGTGATCTCATAAAAAAACCTAACCCCAAATCTCAAAATTGTGCTCTTGAGCAATTTTTGAATAAAACACACAAAAAACTGCCTGTAACTCCCACTGGGAAGGTCGGAGAGACATGAAACGAAAACCTCTATGTAGGTCTCACTTAGACCTACATTTCATAAATTGACAACCCCCAGCAAAAATATACAGGAAGTTTGCTATTACCCCTTCAACACAACATTTTTGTAAAAACACGTCACCTTTCTTCAAACATTATCTCCTCTGAGCGCGTTTGTTGTTTCGGCTTCAAACTAACACAGGAGAGAGATTGAACCCTTCTGATTAAAAGTTGGTGAAAGAGTTTTGATACCTGCTCCGGTTTTGATTTTATGACCCTTCAAAGACCCGCTGCACTGATGCTCCTGCGGTGCGGGTTTTTTTTAAGATGGCTGCTCAAAAGCAGGAAGCGCCAACGTGCCCACACAATGCAGACAAGGTAGGTACACTAAACAAAAGTCTTGGGACACTTCGGACTAAAAGTAGACAAAAGTATTGGGACACTTAGGACTAGCACCTGCCAAATACGCGGGCCCGAACAACGCTGCTTGCAGCTTTAATTTTACTTGTTTTGGAAAGTCTTGACAAGCCGAATTTTCTTGTTCTATTGGCAGATAATCTTGCTTAGTTCAAGTAAAATACCCCTCATTTTTGTATTTTTTTTCCCTTGTTTTTGATCACTGACTTTTTGCAATGAAGTTAAAGGGATAAAGTAAGAAACACACTGCAAAAACTGCAATCTAAGTAAGATGAAATATGTCAAATAAGGGTGATATTTGCTTATTTTCTGTCTGATGAGACAATTCTTCTCACTAAGCAGATTTTATGTTAGAGTGTTTTACTCGTTTTAAGTGTTTTGGTCCTAAATGATGTCAGTAAGATATTACAGCTTGTTGCTGAGATTTGATGACCTATATTGAGTAAAACATGCTTGAAACTAGAATATCAAGTGTTGCAAAGCTGTGTCATCAACACTCACAAGTATAAAACTACTTTTTTAAAGTCATCATTTCTTATTTCAAGCATGAAAAAAAATCATGACTTTGACACAATTGTTTCTCATAATTAAAACAGATAACAGCCAAATGCTGTTTTATTGTCAGTGAAACAATAGAAAATACCACAGTCAATATTTAAACATTTAATATGTGTCATTTCTAACAATTTTGAACAGAAATAGTTCATGCACATTCAGATAAATTCTTCAAAATTACGATAAAAAAAAATTTGGCCGGGGGCCGGGCTGTATATATGCGCACTAATTGACTGAAAGAGCACGCACTTGGCGTGATGATGTCATGTTATCCATGGAAAAATGCATTTTTAGACAATATGATTTGCCTGAGCGGCTAGGAGACCCCGAGAGTAACATTCCATTAAGAACAATAAATTAGTTTTTAGTATAAATTTGCTGGTTTCAAGAAATGTAACGCCGAGCGCATATCATTATGTCAAGATAAATTACTTAATTTAAGAATATTTTTCAAAATATTGAGCAAAAAGGTCTATTTTTTTTCTACCAAGAAAAGTGCACTTGTTAGTAGTGAGAATATACTTATTTTATGGTATTTTGGGTTCATTGAGGTTAGCTAATTTTTACTTGTTTTGGAAAGTCTTGACAAGCCGAATTTTCTTGTTCTATTGGCAGATAATCTTGCTTAGTTCAAGTAAAATACCCCTCATTTTTGTATTTTTTTTCCCCTTGTTTTTGATCACTGACTTTTTGCAATGAAGTTAAAGGGATAAAGTAAGAAGCACACTGCAAAAACTGCAATTTGAGTAAGATGAAATATGTCAAATAAGGGTGATATTTGCTTATTTTCTGTCTGATAAGATAAGATTTTATGTTAGTGTTTTACTTGTTTTAAGTGTTTTGGTCCTAAATGATGTCAGTAAGATATTACAGCTTGTTGCTGAGATTTGATGACCTATATTGAGTAAAACATGCTTGAAACTAGAATATCAAGTGTTGCAAAGCTGTGTCATCAACACTCACAAGTATAAAACTACTTTTTTTAAAGTCATCATTTCTTATTTCAAGCCTGAAAAAAAATCATGACTTTGACACAATTGTTTCTCATAATTAAAACAGATGACAGCCAAATGCTGTTTTATTTTCAGTGAAACACTAGAAAATACGACAGTTAATATTTAAACATTTAATATGTGTCATTTCTAACAATTTTGAACAGAAATAGTTCATGCACATTCAGATAAATTCTTCAAAATTACAATAAAAATTTGGCCGGGGGCCAGGCTGTATATATGCGCACTAATTGACTGAAAGAGCACGCACTTGGCGTGATGATGTCATGTTATCCATGGAAAAATGCATTTTTAGACAATATGATTTGCCTGAGCGGCTAGGAGACCCCGAGAGTAACATTCCATTAAGAACAATAAATTACTTTTTAGTATAAATTTGCTGGTTTCAAGAAATGTAATGGCGAGCGCATATCATTATGTCAAGATAAATTACTTAATTTAAGAATATTTTTCAAAATATTGAGCAAAAAGGTCTCTTTTTTTTCTACCAAGAAAAGTGCACTTGTTATTAGTGAGAATATACTTATTTTAAGGTATTTTTGGGTTCATTGAGGTTAGCTAATTTGACTTGTTTTGGAAAGTCTTGACCAGACAAATTTTCTTGTTCTATTGGCAGATAATTTTGCTTAGTTCAAATAAAATACCCCTCATTTTTGTATTTTTTTCCCCTTGTTTTTGATCACTGACTTTTTGCAATGAAGTTAAAGGGATAAAGTAAGAAGCACACTGCAAAAACTGCAATCTAAGTAAGATGAAATATGTCAAATAAGGGTGATATTTGCTTATTTTCTGTCTGATGAGACAATTCTTCTCACTAAGCAGATTTTATGTTAGAGTGTTTTACTTGTTTTAAGTGTTTTGGTCCTAAATGATCTCAGTAAGATATTCCAGCTTGTTGCTGAGATTTGATGACCTATATTGAGTAAAACATGCTTGAAACTAGAATATCAAGTGTTGCAAAGCTGTGTCATCAACACTCACAAGTATAAAACTACTTTTTTAAAGTCATCATTTCTTATTTCAAGCATGAAAAAAAATCATGACTTTGACACAATTGTGTCTCATAATTAAAACAGATGACAGCCAAATGCTGTTTTATTTTCAGTGAAACAATAGAAAATACGACAGTTAATATTTAAACATTTAATATGTGTCATTTCTAACAATTTTGAACAGAAATAGTTCATGCACATTCAGGTAAATTCTTCAAAATTACAATAAAAAAAAATTTGGCCGGGGGGCCGGGCTGTATATATGCGCACTAATTGACTGAAAGAGCACGCACTTGGCGTGATGATGTCATGTTATCCATGGAAAAATGCATTTTTAGACAATATGATTTGCCTGAGCGGCTAGGAGACCCCGAGAGTAACATTCCATTAAGAACAATAAATTAGTTTTTAGTATAAATTTGCTGGTTTCAAGAAATGTAATGCCGAGCGCATATCATTATGTCAAGATAAATTACTTAATTTAAGAATATTTTTCAAAATATTGAGCAAATAGGTCTCTTTTTTTTCTACCAAGAAAAGTGCACTTGTTATTAGTGAGAATATACTTATTTTAAGGTATTTTGGGTTCATTGAGGTTAGCTAATTAGGGCCCGCAATGGCCCATTGCAAAAGGACTCCCGAAGGGAGTCCTTATGCAATGGGACATAAGGACCTATTGTTTTTCTAATGTTTTATTATTATTCTTTCTTTCTTCTTCCGCCGCCTCTTTGAGCACTAATTTGACCCACTTAACATGCTTCAAAACTCACCATATTTGACCCACACATCAGGACCTGCGAAAATTGCCTTTTAATAAAAAAACCGAACCCCAAAACTCAAAATTGCACTCTAGCGCCCCCTAGAAAGAAGATAAAACTACGCTGCCTGTAACTCCCACTACGAAGGTCGGAGAGACATGAAAAAAAAACTTCTATGTAGGTCTAAGTCAGACCTACATTTTATAATTGTACATCTTCGGGCTAAAATCAACAGGAAGTTGGCAATTCCCCCTTCAAGACAAAAAAGTACTAAAAACAGTCACTTTTGCCTCTTTGAGCTGTAATTTGACCCCCTTAACATGCTTCAAAACTCACCGAACTTAACACACACATCAGGAATGGCTAAAACTGTGATCTAATGAAAAAACCTAACCCCAAATCTAAAAATTGTGCTCTACAGCAATTTTTTAATAAAACGCACAAAAAACTGCTCCTCGGATGAAAAATCTGACAAAACTGCCTGTAACTCCCACTGGGAAGGTCGGAGAGACATGAAACAAAAACCTCTCCGTAGGTCTCACTTAGACCTACATTTCATAAATTGACAACCCCCAGCAAAAAGATACAGGAAGTTTGCTATTCCCCCTTCAACACAACATTTTTGTAAAAACCCGTCACCTTTCTTCAAACATTATCTCCTCTGAGCGCGTTTGTTGTTTCGGCTTCAAACTAACACAGGAGAGAGATTGAACCCTTCTGATTAAAAGTTGGTGAAAGAGTTGTGATACCTGCTCCGGTTTTGATTTTATGACCCTTCAAAGACCCGCTGCACTGATGCTCCTGCGGTGCTGTTTTTTTTAAGATTGCTGCTCAAAAGCAGGCAGCACCAACGTGCCCACACAATGCAGACAAGGTAGGTACACTAGACAAAAGTCTTGGGACACTTCAGACTAAAAGTAGACAAAAGTATTGGGACACTTAGGACTAGCACCTGCCAAATACGCGGGCCCGAACAACGCTGCTTGCAGCTTTAATTTTACTTGTTTTGGAAAGTCTTGACAAGCCGAATTTTCTTGTTCTATTGGCAGATAATCTTGCTTAGTTCAAGTAAAATACCCCTCATTTTTGTATTTTTTTTCCCTTGTTTTTGATCACTGACTTTTTGCAATGAAGTTAAAGGGATAAAGTAAGAAGCACACTGCAAAAACTGCAATTTAAGTAAGATGAAATATGTCAAATAAGGGTGATATTTGCTTATTTTCTGTCTGATGAGACAATTCTTCTCACTAAGCAGATTTTATGTTAGAGTGTTTTACTTGTTTTAAGTGTTTTGCTCCTAAATGATGTCAGTAAGATATTACAGCTTGTTGCTGAGATTTGATGACCTATATTGAGTAAAACATGCTTGAAACTAGAATATCAAGTGTTGCAAAGCTGTGTCATCAACACTCACAAGTATAAAACTACTTTTTTTAAAGTCATCATTTCTTATTTCAAGCATGAAAAAAAATCATGACTTTGACACAATTGTGTCTCATAATTAAAACAGATGACAGCCAAATGCTGTTTTATTTTCAGTGAAACAATAGAAAATACGACAGTCAATATTTAAACATTTAATATGTGTCATTTCTAACAATTTTGAACAGAAATAGTTCATGCACATTCAGATAAATTCTTCAAAATTACAATAAAAAAAAATTTGGCCGGGAGCCAGGCTGTATATATGCGCACTAATTGACTGAAAGAGCACGCACTTGACGTGATGATGTCATGTTATCCATGGAAAAATGCATTTTTAGACAATATGATTTGCCTGAGCGGCTAGGAGACCCCGAGAGTAACATTCCATTAAGAACAATAAATTAGTTTTTAGTATAAATTTGCTGGTTTCAAGAAATGTAATGCCGAGCGCATATCATTATGTCAAGATAAATTACTTAATTTAAGAATATTTTTCAAAATATTGAGCAAATAGGTCTCTTTTTTTTCTACCAAGAAAAGTGCACTTGTTATTAGTGAGAATATACTTATTTTAAGGTATTTTTGGGTTCATTGAGGTTAGCTAATTTTTACTTATTTTGGAAAGTCTTGACAAGCCGAATTTTCTTGTTCTATTGGCAGATAATCTTGCTTAGTTCAAGTAAAATACCCCTCATTTTTGTATTTTTTTCTCCTTGTTTTTGAACACTGACTTTTTGCAATGAAGTTGAAGGGATAAAGTAAGAAACACACTGCAAAAACTGCAATCTAAGTAAGATGAAATATGTCAAATAAGGGTGATATTTGCTTATTTTCTGTCTGATAAGATCATTCTTCTCACTAAGCAGATTTTATGTTAGAGTGTTTTACTTGTTTTAAGTGTTTTGGTCCTAAATGATCTCAGTAAGATATTACAGCTTTTTTCAGAGTTGATGACCTATATTGAGTAAAACATGCTTGAAACTAGAATATCAAGTGTTGCAAAGCTGTGTCATCAACACTCACAAGTATAAAACTACTTTTTTAAAGTCATCATTTCTTATTTCAAGCATGAAAAAAAAAATCATGACTTTGACACAATTGTGTGTCATAATTAAAACAGATGACAGCCAAATGCTGTTTTATTTTCAGTGAAACAATAGAAAATACGACAGTTAATATTTAAACATTTAACATGTGACATTTCTAACAATTTTGAACAGAAATAGTTCATGCACATTCAGGTAAATTCTTCAAAATTACAATAAAAATTTGGCCGGGGGCCAGGCTGTATATATGTGCACTAATTGACTGAAAAAGCACGCACTTGGCGTGATGATGTCATGTTATCCATGGAAAAAAGCATTTTTAGACAATATGATTTGCTTGAGCGGCTAGGAGACCCCGAGAGTAACATTCCATTAAGAACAATAAATTAGTTTTTAGTATAAATTTGCTGGTTTCAAGAAATGTAATGCCGAGCGCATATCATTATGTCAAGATAAATTACTTAATTTAAGAATATTTTTCTAAATATTGAGCAAAAAGGTCTCTTTTTTTTCTACCAAGAAAAGTGCACTTGTTATTAGTGAGAATATACTTATTTTAAGCTATTTTTGGGTTCATTGAGGTTAGCTAATTTTACTTGTTTTGGAAAGTCTTGACAAGCCGAATTTTCTTGTTCTATTGGCAGATAATTTTGCTTAGTTCAAATAAAATACCCCTCATTTTTGTTTGTTTTTTTCTTGTTTTTGAACACTGACTTTTTGCAGTGTGGGGACAAAATCCTGCCCGTGATCGACACCATTCTGGCCCCCGCGTTCAATTAAAAACTTGAGGAACAACTTATTGTATAGCAAATCCCTAAAAACAATAGAGTGCTCCTGTTTTATAGAGGAACATGGACCATTGTAAACACTTTGGCAGAACTAGCAAACACACCATGGTCCAAACTTGTGATTTACAACTGGGGCGTTCCTCAAGGCACCCCTTTAAGTCCTTTCCTGTTTGGAAAATATATATTAATTTCCATTATGGGATTTTTGGAACTAAAGTGTAGCGTGTTTACTTCAGATGCAGTCAGTAGTCATTTGTTCAACTTCTTTATTTACACTAGTGGTGTTCCTCAAGGTTCCGTTTTAGGTCCTCTCTTTTTTTCATCATTTGGACCGGGGGCCTGCAAGTTCAATTCAAAAACACTAGAATGCTCTCGATGAGGTTCAAATGGTTTTCGCTTCACAGGTGTGCTTTAAGCTCATGGAGAGAATGCCAAGAGTGTGCAAAACAATCAGAGCAAAAAGTGGCTATTTTTGAAGAAACTAGAATATAAAACATGTTATTTCACCTTTTTTTTGTGAAGTACATAACTCCACATGTGTTCATTCATAATTTTGATGGGACGATCTACAATGTAAATAGTTATGAAAATAAAGAAAACGCAGTGAATGAGAAGGTGTGTCCAAACTTTTGGCCTGTATTCTATTTAACTAGCTTTTTTTGGAGGAGGTCTTTTCAATCTCTGACTAATTGAATACACCAAAATCGAATATCTACTGTAGAGGACGCTGGTTTTCTGGGACATACAAAATATGAATAACGGTGAAGAGAGACGTCTGCCTCCCCTAGTTCTTAGCTTTCTGTAAATTCGCCATCCTAGCCCCCCCAAAACATCTATTTAATAACCCTAGTCCAGAGTTTTTCAACCTTTTCTGAGCCAAGGCATATTTTTTTCCTTGAAAAAATCCCGAGGCACACCCATACTTGCCAACCTTGAGACCTCCGATTTCAGGAGATGGGGGCGTGGTTAAGAGGGGAGGAGTATATTTACAGCTAGAATTCACCAAGTCAATTATTTTATATATATATATATATATATATAAGAAATACTTGACTTTCAGTGAATTCTAGCTATAAATATATATTTATTTTATTATATATATATATATATATATATATATATATATATATATATATATATATAAAAATAAGAGAAATACTTGAATTTCAGTGTTCATTTTTTTACACATATACACACACATAACACTCATCTACTCATTGTTGAGTTAAGGGTTGAATTGTCCATCCTTGTTCTATTCTTTGTCACTATTTTTCTAACCATGCTGAACACCCTCTCTGATGATGCGTTGCTGTGTGAAATGCACTAGATGGCAGTATTGTCCTGTTTAAGAGTGTCACAACATTGCTGTTTACGGCAGACGAACTGCTTTACGGTAGAGGAAAACACGTCACTCAGGTCCGCATGGAGCTGGAGGGGGCGTGGCCTCCGGGTCCGCATGGAGCTGGAGGGGGCGTGGCCTCCAGCTCCGCCTGAATTTCGGGAGAAAATTTGTCCCGGGAGGTTTTCGGGAGAGGCGCTGAATTACGGGAGTCTCCCGGAAAATCCGGGAGGGTTGGCAAGTATGGGCACACCACTCGGAGAAAACATTAAAAAAACTAAACTCTGCAGCCGATATCGCAATTGTTGGATATGACTTTAAAGCATAACCAAGCATGCATCACTATAGCTCTTGTCTCAAAGTAGGTGTACTGTCACCACCTGTCACATCACACCCTGACTTATTTGGACTTTTTTGCTGTTTTCCTGTGTATAGTGTTTTACTTCTTGTCTTGCGTTCCTATTTTTGTTGTTCATTGTCATGGCATGTACGGATGTACTTTGTGGACGCCCGTCTGCTCCACACGCTGTAAGTCTTTGCTGTCGTCCAGCATTCTGTTTTTGTTTACTTTGCAGCCAGTTCAGTTTTAGCTTCGTTTTGCATAGCCATCCCTAAGCTTCAATGCCGTTTATTTTTGGTTTAAGCATTAGACACCTTTTTACCTGCTGCCACCTACTGATATGGAAGAGTATTACACGGTTAATCTGCCGAGCTCTAGACAGCACAGACACTCAACAACGACACATTTGCGGATTATAATTACTGGTTTGCAAAAAATATTTATAACCCAATTAGGTGAAATTTGATCATCTCCCACAGCACACCAAACAATATCTCACGGTACAGAGTATTGCTGTGGTTTTATGTCATACTTGCCAACCCTCCCGGATTTTCCGGGAGACTCCCGAAATTCAGCGCCTCTCCCGAAAAACTCCCGGGACAAATTTTCTCCCGAAATTCAGACCTGAGTCCGCTTTCCCACAATATAAAGAACGTCTACAGTAAAGCAGTCCGTCTGCCGTAAACAGCAATGTTGTGACACTCTTAAACAGGACAATACTGCCATCTAGTGCATTTGATGAAAGCACTTTTGTGCGTGCCACACATCAATGCATCAGCAGAGAGGGTGTTCAGCATGGTTAGAAAGATAGTGACAGAGAATAGAACAAGGATGGACAATTCAACCCTTAACTCAACAATGAGTAGATGAGTGTTATGTGTGTGTATATGTGTAAATAAATGAACACTGAAATTCAAGTATATATATATATATATATATATATATATATATATATATATGAAATACTTGACTTGGTGAATTCTAGCTGTAAATATACTCCTCCCCTCTTAACCACGCCCATATATATATACACAGGTAAAAGCCAGTAAATTAGAATATTTTGAAAAACTTGATTTATTTCAGTAATTGCATTCAAAAGGTGTAACTTGTACATTATATTTATTCATTGCACACAGACTGATGCATTCAAATGTTTATTTCATTTCATTTTGATGATTTGAAGTGGCAACAAATGAAAATCCAAAATTCCGTGTGTCACAAAATTAGAATATAACTTAAGGCTAATACAAAAAAGGGATTTTTAGAAATGTTGGCCAACTGAAAAGTATGAAAATGAAAAATATGAGCATGTACAATACTCAATACTTGGTTGGAGCTCCTTTTGCCTCAATTACTGCGTTAATGCGGCGTGGCATGGAGTCGATGAGTTTCTGGCACTGCTCAGGTGTTATGAGAGCCCAGGTTGCTCTGATAGTGGCCTTCAACTCTTCTGCGTTTTTGGCTCTGGCATTCTGCATCTTCCTTTTCACAATACCCCACAGATTTTCTATGGGGCTAAGGTCAGGGGAGTTGGCGGGCCAATTTAGAACAGAAATACCATGGTCCGTGAACCAGGCACGGGTAGATTTTGCGCTGTGTGCAGGCGCCAAGTCCTGTTGGAACTTGAAATCTCCATCTCCATAGAGCAGGTCAGCAGCAGGAAGCATGAAGTGCTCTAAAACTTGCTGGTAGACGGCTGCGTTGACCCTGGATCTCAGGAAACAGAGTGGACCGACACCAGCAGATGACATGGCACCCCAAACCATCACTGATGGTGGAAACTTTACACTAGACTTCAGGCAACGTGGATCCTGTGCCTCTCCTGTCTTTCTCCAGACTCTGGGACCTCGATTTCCAAAGGAAATGCAAAATTTGCTTTCGTCAGAAAACATGACTTTGGACCACTCAGCAGCAGTCCAGCTGGTGTCGGTCCACTCTGTTTCCTGAGATCCAGGGTCAACGCAGCCGTCTACCAGCAAGTTTTAGAGCACTTCATGCTTCCTGCTGCTGACCTGCTCTATGGAGATGGAGATTTCAAGTTCCAACAGGACTTGGCGCCTGCACACAGCGCAAAATCTACCCGTGCCTGGTTTACGGACCATGGTATTTCTGTTCTAAATTGGCCCGCCAACTCCCCTGACCTTAGCCCCATAGAAAATCTGTGGGGTATTGTGAAAAGGAAGATGCAGAATGCCAGACCCAAAAACGCAGAAGAGTTGAAGGCCACTATCAGAGCAACCTGGGCTCTCATAACACCTGAGCAGTGCCAGAAACTCGTCGACTCCATGCCACGCCGCATTAACGCAGTAATTGAGGCAAAAGGAGCTCCAACCAAGTATTGAGTATTGTACATGCTCATATTTTTCATTTTCATACTTTTCAGTTGGCCAACATTTCTAAAAATCCCTTTTTTGTATTAGCCTTAAGTAATATTCTAATTTTGTGACACACGGAATTTTGGATTTTCATTTGTTGCCACTTCAAATCATCAAAATTAAATGAAATAAACATTTGAATGCATCAGTCTGTGTGCAATGAATAAATATAATGTACAAGTTACACCTTTTGAATGCAATTACTGAAATAAATCAAGTTTTTCAAAATATTCTAATTTACTGGCTTTTACCTGTATATGAAATACTTGACTTGGTGAATTCTAGCTGTAAATATACTCCTCCCCTCTTAACCACGCCCATATATATATATATATATATCCCCCAGCGGGCCTTTTGAATATCTCCCTAATTCTGAGGTCTCAAGGTTGGCAAGTATGTTTTACGTATGTAGAATTTACCTGAATTCTAGACTCGGGTAGTCCGGTGAGAGCCTCCAGCCTCTCTCTCAAGTAGATGTCAGGATATTTAGTGTCAGAGTAAACTTTCTCCAGCACTTCAATTTGCTGCTGAGTGAAGTTGGTCCTCTTCCTCCTGTGGGTCAGTATGGCCACGCATTTATCCACCCTTGGCATCGAAGCTGCAGAGGCCAGGTAGTTGGTTACATCCGTGGCTCTAAAATCTAGGCGGGGGAACAAGTAAAAAAAAAAAAGTCAGTTTTTTTCCAGTAATATACAGTCCCGATCAAAAGTACATACACTTGTAAAGAACATCATGTCTTGACCGTCCAATCATTTCTACAACTCTTATTTTTTTGTGATGAAAGTCATGAAGTTTGCTTCTTTTATGAATTTATTATGGTGTCTACTGAAAATGTGAGGGTCAAAAGTATAAGTTTAATATTTGCTTACATGTCCCTTGGCAAGTTTACCTGCAATAAGGCGCTTTTGGTAGCCATCCACAAGCTTCTGCTTGACCACTTGACCACAAAATTGGTGCAGTTCAGCTAAATGTGTTGCTTTTCTGACATGGACTTGTTTCTTCAGCATTGTCCACACCTTTAAGTCAGGACTTTTGGAAGGCCATTCTAAAACCTTCATTCTAGCCTGATTCCTTTACCACTTTTGAGGTGTGTTTGGGATCATTGTCCTGTTGGAACACCCAACTGCGCCCAACTGATGATTTTCGCTTGTCCTGAAGAATTTGGAGGTCATCCTCCTTTTTCCTTGTCCCATTTAAAGCACCAGTTCCATTGGCAGCAAAACAGGCCCAGAGCATAATTCAAGATTCAAGATTGTTTATTGTCATATGCACAGTTAAACAGACAGTTTGCCGTACAATGAAAATCTTACTTTGCTAGTCCACCCTTCAACAAGTCACACGGTACTTAGCTGAAATAAAAATAAAAATAAAAATGTATATACAAGGCACAGTAAGTAACATAACATTATTGCACATTCTGATTGGAGGTGACATTTGGTCACAGCAGCAGTTAAAGTGTCTTTAGTGATCAAAGGTGAAAAGTGTCTACAGTGATGGTTCACAGTTCGGGGGTGGTCATGGTAGCTGTCTTTTGCTCAAAAAGATAAAAGTAAAACTATAATACTTGGCGGTAGGCATGGTGCTCCTGGGATTTTAGCTTGTCATGAAGAATTTGGAGATAACAACACCCACTCTTTCCTGAATATGGAACCCTGCCATCAGGGAGAAGACTCCGGGTCCCACTATGCAAATCTAACCGCCTTAAATTATCATTTGTTCCAGCCTCCATTAAGCTGACCAACAATGTGCAATAGAATTTTAATACATAGGTTAGCACTTTTTTTTAGCACTTTAGCACACAGCACTTTATCCATGAGCTCTAGTGCAATGCACATTGGTACTTTATCTTTGTCTCCATACTGTAGATTTTGTTCCTACATCAAAGTGCCACCTATGTCTATCAAGCTCCATGTTCTGATGTTTAAATGTTAGTTGTATGGTTGTGGTTGTGTCTGGGCTTGTGTTTTTGTTCTGTTGTTTTTGGGTATGTTAAGAAAGCAATGATGCACTGTGCCCAAGACAAATTTCCCCGCGGGGACAATAAAGTTGAACCTTGAACCTTGATAATCCTCCTTTTTCATTGTCCCATTTACTCTCTGTAAAGCAGCAGTTCCATTGGCAGCAAAACAGGCCCAGAGCATAATACTACCACCACCATGCTTGACGGTAGGAATGGTGTTCCTGGGATTAAAGGCCTCACCTTTTCTCCTCCAAACATATTGCTGGGTATTGTAGCCAAACAGCTCCATTTTTGTTTCATCTGACATCACATGGACAAGGATAAGACCTTCTAGAGGAAAGTTCTGTGGTCAGATGAAAGACAAATGGAGCTGTTTGGCCACAATACCCAGCAATATGTTTGGAGGAGAAAAGGTGAGGCCTTTAATCCCAGGAACACCACTCCTACCGTCAAGCATGGTGGTGGTAGTATTATGCTCTGGGCCTGTTTTGCTACCAATGGAACTGCTGCTTTACAGAGAGTAAATAGGACAATGAAAAATGAGTTTTAGCTCCAAATTCTTCAGGACAAGCTAAAATCTCAGGACCACCAATTCCTACCGTCAAGCATGGTGGTGGTAGTATTATAGTTTTACTTTTATCTTTTTGAACATAAGACAGCTACCATGACCACCCCCGAACTGTGAACCATCACTGTAGACACTTTTCACCTTTGATCACTAAAGACACTTTAACTGCTGCTGTGACCAAATGTCACCTCCATATTTATACTGTCAATCAGAATGTGCAATAATGTTATGTTACTTACTGTGCCTTGTATATACATTTTTATTATTATTTCAGCTAAGTACCGTGTGACTTGTTGAAGGGTGGACTAGCAAAGTAAGATTTTTATTATACGGCAAACTGTTTAACTGTGCATATGACAATAAACAATCTTGAATCTGGAATTATGCTCTGGGCGTGTTTTGCTGCCAATGGAACTGGTGCTTTAAATGGGACAAGGAAAAAGGAGGATTACCTCCAAATTCTTCAGGACAAGCTAAAATCATCAGGTTGGGTCTTGGGCGCAGTTGGGTGTTCCAACAGGACAATGACCCCAAACACACGTCAAAAGTGGTAAAGGAATGGCTAAATCAGGCTAGAATGAAGCTTTTAGAATGGCTTTCCCAAAGTTCCAACTTAAACGTGTGGACAATGCTGAAGAAACAAGTCCATGTCAGAAAAGCAACACATTTAGCTGAACTGCACCAATTTTGTGGTCAAGTGGTCAAGCAGAAGCTTGTGGATGGCTACCAAAAGCGCCTTATTGCAGGTAAACTTGCCAAGGGACATGTAAGCAAATATTAACATTGCTGTATGTACAGGTAAAAGCCAGAAAATTAGAATATTTTGAAAAACTTGATTTATTTCAGTAATTGCATTCAAAAGGTGTAACTTGTACATTATATTTATTCATTGCACACAGACTGATGCATTCAAATGTTTATTTCATTTAATTTTGATGATTTGAAGTGGCAACAAATGAAAATCCAAAATTCCGTGTGTCACAAAATTAGAATATTACTTAAGGCTAATACAAAAAAGGGATTTTTAGAAATGTTGGCCAACTGAAAAGTATGAAAATGAAAAATATGAGCATGTACAATACTCAATACTTGGTTGGAGCTCCTTTTGCCTCAATTACTGCGTTAATGCGGCGTGGCATGGAGTCGATGAGTTTCTGGCACTGCTCAGGTGTTATGAGAGCCCAGGTTGCTCTGATAGTGGCCTTCAACTCTTCTGCGTTTTTGGGTCTGGCATTCTGCATCTTCCTTTTCACAATACCCCACAGATTTTCTATGGGGCTAAGGTCAGGGGAGTTGGCGGGCCAATTTAGAACAGAAATACCATGGTCCGTAAACCAGGCACGGGTAGATTTTGCGCTGTGTGCAGGCGCCAAGTCCTGTTGGAACTTGAAATCTCCATCTCCATAGAGCAGGTCAGCAGCAGGAAGCATGAAGTGCTCTAAAACTTGCTGGTAGACGGCTGCGTTGACCCTGGATCTCAGGAAACTGAGTGGACCGACACCAGCAGATGACATGGCACCCCAAACCATCACCCAACCATGCAAATTTTGCATTTCCTTTGGAAATCGAGGTCCCAGAGTCTGGAGGAAGACAGGAGAGGCACAGGATCCACGTTGCCTGAAGTCTAGTGTAAGGTTTCCACCATCAGTGATGGTTTGGGGTGCCATGTCATCTGCTGGTGTCGGTCCACTCTGTTTCCTGAGATCCAGGGTCAACGCAGCAGTCTACCAGCAAGTTTTAGAGCACTTCATGCTTCCTGCTGCTGACCTGCTCTATGGAGATGGAGATTTCAAGTTCCAACAGGACTTGGCGCCTGCACACAGCGCAAAATCTACCCGTGCCTGGTTTACGGACCATGGTATTTCTGTTCTAAATTGGCCCGCCAACTCCCCTGACCTTAGCCCCATAGAAAATCTGTGGGGTAT
Organism: Nerophis lumbriciformis; assembly: GCF_033978685.3. Taxonomy (NCBI): domain Eukaryota; kingdom Metazoa; phylum Chordata; class Actinopteri; order Syngnathiformes; family Syngnathidae; genus Nerophis; species Nerophis lumbriciformis. The sequence continues at coordinate 37,213,127 of NC_084573.2, forward strand.
TGTGAAAAGGAAGATGCAGAATGCCAGACCCAAAAACGCAGAAGAGTTGAAGGCCACTATCAGAGCAACCTGGGCTCTCATAACACCTGAGCAGTGCCAGAAACTCATCGACTCCATGCCACGCCGCATTAACGCAGTAATTGAGGCAAAAGGAGCTCCAACCAAGTATCGAGTATTGTACATGCTCATATTTTTCATCTTCATACTTTTCAGTTGGCCAACATTTCTAAAAAATCCCTTTTTTTGTATTAGCCTTAAGTAATATTCTAATTTTGTGACACACGGAATTTTGGATTTTCATTTGTTGCCACTTCAAATCATCAAAATTAAATGAAATAAACATTTGAATGCATCAGTCTGTGTGCAATGAATAAATATAATGTACAAGTTACACCTTTTGAATGCAATTACTGAAATAAATCAATTTTTTTCAAAAATATTCTAATTTACTGGCTTTTACCTGTATACTTTTGACCCTCACATTTTCAGTAGACCCATAATAAATTCATAAAAGAAGCAAACTTCATGAATGTTTTTTTGTGACCAACACAAAAATAAGAGTTGTAGAAAGTATTGTAAAGTCATGATGACATGATGTTCTTCACAAGTGTATGTAGACTTTGACCATGACTGTAAGTATTTAGAAGTCTTAAGAGTGGCACCTACCTGGGTTGACCATGTTGCTCATCTGGAAGCTTCCATCGTGGAACATTTGGAAGTGATTGAGATCCCCGACGGGTGCGTTTCCGTGGACCGCAGACATGTTTCCTCGCCGTTGTTATCCCCGCGAACTGAGCTAGTTCAGGGACCGGAGCAGCCCGGCACTTAAATGGGGCCCTCGATCAAAGGTGACGCGGGCTCGCAAAGTGTGAAGGCGACGCGGCCATCAAGGCCGGCTGGCACTGCTGCAAACTTCAGACGTCTCCGGAGGTGTGAAGGCGTCTCACCTCGGACGCTTGGCCGCAGGTCTCTTTAAAAAAAAAAAAAAAAAAAAAAGCATCTTTTTAATGGAATCTGCACTTCCAATACACATTTGTAGAGAAAACATTTATCCGCTTCGACATGGGCGAAGACGTAATGGACTTGTTACCTTCAAAGACCGTCGGAAACTACCACCTTCCTCTGCACGTATGCTCTAAAAACAGGGGTGTCGAACTTGTTTTTCCACCGAGGGCCACATCGCCAGTCATGGGGGCCGCTTGGAACAGTGATTGTAAGAAAATAAAAGTATAACCGACTCATTATACTATTGGTTATTTGATTTTTGTACGTACAAATTGATGAGTAACTTGCTTTGAAATCGTAAGTGAAGGTGACAAACAGATATTTAAATATTTATTATTTTTACAAACTAACATAATAAGGGGTGCTAAAAATTTTGTTTTTATCACATTCAAATCCCAATTGTTTTATTAAATTTCAAAAATCGAATACATTTGCATTTTTTTGACGAATTAATAAAAAAAAGAAAACACTTTAAGGCATACTTGCCAACTTTGAGACCTACAAATTCGGGAGATTGGGGGGGGTTAAGGGGGGGGGGGTATATTTATAGCTAGAATTCACTGAAATTCAAGTATTTCTTATATATATGTATATATATATATAGATTGAGGTTCATGGCTGGTGAGCATACTTGCCAACCCTCCCGAATTTTCCGGGAGACTCCCGAAATTAAAGCGCCTCACCCGAAAACCTCCCGGGACAAATATTCTCCCGAAAATCTCCCAATTTTCAGCCGTGAGGACAGCCTTTTTTCAGACGGGAGGACAACAGGGTGACAAGAACTAAATCATCCAGACTAGAGATAAATTGTATTATTATGTTTATCTTACCTAAAAATAAATATATTTATTAATTTAAAAAAAAACAAAAAAAACTAAATACATTTTTACTATATTTTGCTAAAAACATCAAAATTAATTGTATTTTTATTTGTAATTTTTCTGACTCCTTATTACATCCAGCCATAGAATTATACATTAAAATAAACATATTTGAAATAACTAATTTTAGATTATCATAATAATTCATTTAAAATGACCATATTTAATTATTAAAAGAATTGCTTGTTTATCAACAACTTTAGCATTTTATTCATTACATTTTGAAGCTCTCAGAAGCCAAGTTATGTTATATTCATGTTATATTTATGCAAGTTTGAAGTATCAATCCTCTAAACACAGTTTTGTTTGCATATTTTCAGGATGTAGATATATATATATATATATATATATATATATATATATATATATATATATATATATATATATATGTATGTGTGGGAAAAAAATCACAAGACTACTTCATCTCTACAGGCCTGTTTCATGAGGGGTTCCCTCAATCATCAGGAGATCTCCTGATGATTGAGGGACACATACATATATTGCGCTCTACTACGGTATCGAGCACTATTTTTTGGATAACCTTATTAAGACATATATATATATATGTATATATATATATATATATATATATATATATATATATATATATACCGTATTTTTCGGACTATAAGTCGCAGTTTTTTTCATAGTTTGGCCAGGCTCCAGTGCGACTTATGTTTTTGTCCTTCTTTATTATGCATTTTCGGCAGGTGCGACCAACACCGGCCCTAACCAATCTGGCGCCCTAGGCAAGATTTTAGGTGGCGCCCCCCCCCCCACATCGGCAGTGAAGTGTATATACTCACAAGAAACCGAATATCTTTGTCTTTGACCTTTTTTTTTTACTTACAACTATACCTAATATATAAAGGGGTGGAAAAGTGACTATTACCTGCAGGGCAAACATTAGCTAACCAGAAGGCAATAACAATGTAAACAAAAACACCTGCTTAAAAGATCTAATACAAATGTCCCTGAGGAATGTAAGGTGGGAGTACTGTAATTACCTAACGTTACATTATTATTTTCCATAACAATTTAGCTCCCTCCAACAATATTAACCCGACGTTAAAACAGAACTAGCTATTTATTGATTAGCAATTGCCGAATCATGTAACATTAGCTTAATGCTAAAAAGCCAGCTACTATCACATTCTGTAACAGACAAATAATTTCATGTAGGCTAACGTTACCTACCTGCTACCTCTGTCTTTTCTCGTTTCTCCTCCTCTTCTTTTCTCTTTTTTCTTCCCTGGGCACCTGACAGTTTTGGCCGTTTTGACATCTTGTGTTGATTTTTTGATGTGGTGACGTCCAAAAAGAGTCATGATACGGGAAGGGAGGGGGCGCACCGTGCGGGGGGCGTAATGTTGTAACAAATAATATTTCTATTAAATAGGCTTTACTTTGCATTTTAATTAACGTGGGATTATTTTTTGTATTTAGAAATAATAGTACCAACTTTTTTTTTTTTTCTTTTTTTTTTTTCTCCAACATTTGTGGCACTGGCGTGGCGCCCCCTGATGGACGGCGCCCTTAGCATTCGCCTATACGGCCTATGCCACGGGCCGGCCCTGCTGGTGAGCATACTTGCCAACCCTCCCGAATTTTCCGGGAGACTCCCGAAATTCAGCGCCTCTCCCGAAAACCTCCCGGGACAAATATTCTCCCGAAAATCTCCCGATTTTCAGCCGGAGCTGGAGGCCACGCCCCCTCCAGCTCCATGCGGACCTGAGTGAGGACAGCCTTTTTTCAGACTGGAGGACAACATGGTGACAAGAACTAAATCATCCAGACTAGAGATAAATTGTATTATTATGTTTATCTTACCTAAAAATAAATATATTTATTAATAATTAAAAAAAAAAAAAACTAAATACATTTTTACTATATTTTGCTAAAAACATCAAAATTAATTGTATTTTTATTTGTAATTTTTCTGACTCCTTATTACATCCAGCCATAGAATTATACATTAAAATAAACATATTTGAAATAACTGATTTTAAATGATCATAATATTTCATTTAAAATGACCATATTTAATTATTAAAAGAATTGCTTGTTTATCAACAACTTTAGCATTTTATTCATTACATTTTGAAGCTCTCAGAAGCCAAGTTATGTTATATTCATGTTATATTTATGCAAGTTTGTAAGTATCAATCCTCTAAACACAGTTTTGTTTGCATATTTTCAGGATGTAGATATATATATATATATATATATATGTATATATATATATATATATATATATATATATATATATATATATATGTATGTGTGGGGAAAAAATCACAAGACTACTTCATCTCTACAGGCCTGTTTCATGAGGGGTTCCCTCAATCATCAGGAGATCGCCTGATGATTGAGGGAACCCCTCATGAAACAGGCCTGTAGAGATGAAGTAGTCTTGTGATTTTTTTCCCACACATACATATATTGCGCTCTACTACGGTATCGAGCACTATTTTTTGGATAACCTTATTAAGACATATATATATATATATATATATATATATATATATATATATATATATATATATATATATATATATATATATATATATATATACCGTATTTTTCGGACTATAAGTCGCAGTTTTTTTCATAGTTTGGCCAGGCTCCAGTGCGACTTATGTTTTTGTCCTTCTTTATTATGCATTTTCGGCAGGTGCGACTTATACTCCAGTGCGACTTATACTCCGAAAAATACGGTATATATGAAATACTTGACTTGGTGAATTCTAGCTGTCAATATACTCCTCCCCTCTTAAATTGGCTTACTGAAATATCTAATTTATGTGGATTTGTACTTAACAAAAAAAAAGGTGAAATTACTGAAAACATGTTTTGTATTCTCGTTTCTTCAAAATAGCCACCCTTTGCTCCTAATTACTGCTTTGCACACTCTTGGCATTCTCTCCATGAGCTTCTAGAGGAAATGGTTTTCACTTCGCAGGTGTGCTTGAAGCTCATGGAGAGAATGCCAAGAGTGTGCAAAAGGGTGGCTATTTTGAAGAAACTAGAATATAAAACATGTTTTCAGTTATTTCACCTTTTTTTTGTGTTAAGTACATAACTCCACATGTGTTCATTCATAGTTTTGATGTGACAATCTACAATGTAAATAGTCATGAAAGTAAAGAAACCGCATTGAATGAGGAGAAGGTGTGTCCTAACTTCTGGCCTGGACTGTATAAGACAGTATTATTTACATCATTTTACCCCCAAAAAAACAAACAAGGGGCTTGTGATAATAGTGGACTTGAACAAAGGAAAAGGGGCTGTTTTACCTTCATGAATAACCTTCATTTGAATGGCTTACATGTTCAACAATTCTCAGGCAATTTCACTTATACGCATACTTGCCAACCCTCCCGGATTTTCCGGGAGACTCCCGAAATTCAGCGCCTCTCCCGAAAACCTCCCGGGACAAATTTTCTCCCGAAAATCTCCCGAAATTCAGGCGGAGCTGGAGGCCACGCCCCCCTCCAGCTCCATGCGGACCTGAGTCCGCTTTCCCACAATATAAAGAACGTCTACAATAAAGCAGCCCGTCTGCCGTAAACAGCAATGTTGTGACACTCTTAAACAGGACAATACTGCCATCTAGTGCATTTGAGGAAAGCACTTTTGTGCGTGCCACACAGCAATGCATCATCAGAGAGGGTGTTCAGCATGGTTAGAAAGATAGTGACAGAGAATAGAACAAGGATGGACAATTCCACCCTTAACTCAACAATGAGTAGATGAGTGTTATGTGTGTGTATATGTGTAAATAAATGAACACTGAAATTAAAGTATTTATTTTATATATATATATATATATATATATATATATATATATATATATATATATATATATATATATATATATATATATATATATATATATATATATATATATAGCTAGAATTCACTGAAAGTCAATTATTTCTTATATATATAAGAAATAATTGACTTTCAGTGAATTGTGTTTGTTTTTTGGGGGTAAAATGATGTAAATAATACTGTCTTATACAGTCCAGGTCAGAAGTTAGGACACACCTTCTCCTCATTCAATGCAGTTTATTTATTTTCATGACTATTTACATTGTAGATTGTCACATCAAAACTATGAATGAACACATGTGGAGTTATGTACTTAACAAAAAAAAAGGTGAAATAACTAAAAACATGTTTTATATTCTAGTTTCTTCAAAATAGCCACCCTTTGCACACTCTTGGCATTCTCTCCATGAGCTTCAAGCACACCTGCGAAGTGAAAACCATCTCCTCTAGAAACTCATGGAGAGAATGCCAAGAGTGTGCAAAGCAGTAATTGGAGCAAAGGGTGGCTATTTTGAAGAAACTAGAATATAAAACATGTTTTCAGTAATTTCACCTTTTTATTTCTTATATATATAAGAAATAATTGACTTTCAGTGAATTCTAGCTATATATATATATATATATATATATATATATATATATATATATATATATATATATATATATATATATATAGATATAGATAAAAGAAATACTTGAATTTCAGTGTTCATTTATATATATATATATATATATATATATATATATATATATATATATATCCATCCATCCATCCATTTTCTACCGCTTATTCCCTTCGGGGTCGCAGTGATATATATATATATATATATATATATATATATATATATATATATATATATATATATATATATATATATATATATATATATATATATATATATATATATATATATATATATATGAAATACTTGACTTGGTGAATTCTAGCTGTAAATATACTCCTCCCCTCTTAACCACGCCCCCAACCACGCCCCCGCCCCAACCACGCCCCCCGCACCCACCCCCTACCCCCCACCTCCCGAAATTGGAGGTCTCAAGGTTGGCAAGTATGCTTATACGGTGAATGCACATGTTGGTATTATACATATATATAAAATGTGTCTGAGGGGGCCAAAGTGTATACATTATATATACACATTTAGCTGTAAAAATGTGTTGTACAGTATGTATGTTTGGGTCCCTTATTTCCAGGAACACCAATACCAAAAGTCCCAATGTCCCATGGAGTTCTAAAAAAGTTATGACAGACCACCTCAAAAAACGGATTGTAATTTTACAGTTTTTTACTGAGTATGAGACGCAAAATGTACATGAAAATAAAGAAAGTGGGATTTACAATATTAACTATGAACAATAAAACACTGAATATTGACAACATATGAACATCGCTCCTCTTTTACAAGCAAACAAAACACAACGAAAATGTAATAAACAGCAAAATATGAATGCAAAGGGTAATAAACACCAACAATATGATATATTATCACTTTTATGCGGAAATTTGTTGTAAAAATTTGCTTCCGCATATGTTCTTGACACACGCTTTTTGGGCTGGCTGCTCTGAAAACAAACCCCGCCCACTCTGCTTTGTTCCTGGTCTGAGCTGCTGTGACATAGATACAGTCTGGTGTGCCGTGGTAGATTATCTAATTTCACCTATTTGGGTTGAAAATATTTTTTGCAAAGCAGTAATTATAGTCTGCAAATGATGTGTTGTTGTTGAGTGTCTGTGCTATCTAGAGCTCGGCAGAGTAACCGTGTAATACTCTTCCATATCAGGAGGTGGCAGCCGGTAGCTAATTGCTTTGTAGATGTGGGAAACAGCGGGAGGCAGAGTGCAGGTAAAAAGGTGTCTAATGCTTAAACCAAAAATAAACAAAAGGTGAGTGTCCCTAAGAGAAGGCATTGAAGCTTAGGGAAGGCTATGCAGAACGAGACTAAAACTGAACTGGCTGCAAAGTAAACAAAAACAGAATGCTGGACGACAGCAAAGACTTACAGCGTGTGGAGCAGACGGCGTCCACAAAGTACATCCGTACATGCCATGACAATGAACAACAAAATGGGAGCGCAAGACAAGAAGTAAAACACTATACACAGGAAAACAGCAAAAAAAAGTCCAAATAAGTCAGGGTGTGATGTGACAGGTGGTGACAGTACACCTACTTTGAGACAAGAGCTATAGTGATGCATGCTTGGTTATGCTTTAAAGTCATATCCAACAATTGCGATATCGGCTGCAGAGTTTAGTTTTTTAATGTTTTCTGCGAGTGGTGTGCCTCGGGATTTTTTTCAAGGAAAAAAATGTGCCTTGGCTCAGAAAAGGTTGAAAAGCTCTGGACTAGGGTTATTAAATAGATTTTTTGGGGGGCTAGGATGGCAAATTTAGAGAAAGCTAAGAACTGTAGAAAACCAGCGTCCTCTACAGTAGATATTCGATTTTGGTGTATTCAATTAGTCAGAGATTGCTGTTTTTAAAAGACCTCCTCCAAAAAAGCTAGTGAAATAGAGTACAGGCCAAAAGTTTGGACACGCCTTCTCATTCACTGCCTTTTCTTTATTTTCATGACTATTTACATTGTAGATTGTCACATCAAAAGAAAATGCATTGAAGCTTAGGGAAGGCTATGCAGAACGAGACTAAAACTGAACTGGCTGCAAAGTAAACAAAAACAGAATGCTGGACGACAGCAAAGACTTACTGTGGAGCAAAGACAATGTGCATCCGAACATGACATGACAATCAACAATGTCCCCACAAAGAAGGATAAAAACAACTGAAATATTCTTGACTGCTAAAACAAAGTAGATGCGGGAAATATCGCTCAAAGGAAGACATGAAACTGCTACTGGAAAATACCAAAAACAGAGGAAAAAGCCATTAAAATAGGAGCGCAAGGCAAGATCTAAAACACTACACACAGGAAAACAGCAAGTCCAAATAAGTCAGGGTGTGATGTGACAGGTGGTGACAGTACACCTACTTTGAGACAAGAGCTATAGTGATGCATGCTTGATTATGGTTTAAAGCAGGGGTGCTCATTACGTCGATCGCGAGCTACCGGTCGATCTCGGAGGGTGTGTCAGTCGATCACCAGCCAGGCATTAAAAAAATAGTCCTAAAAATGAGCGATCATAAATCTTCACTATGACGTCACTTTCGTCACTTGATTGACATTCACGGCACCCGAGGGTCTTCTGAGATGACGCTGGCTGCTGCCAGCTCATTAAAATGACCGACTGGAAGGCGAGAAACACTTTATTTCAACAGACTCTGGCGCCGTACCTGTCGTCAAAACTCCAAAGACCGACTGCACAGTTGCACAGTTGCGCTAACAAAATAAGAGTCTCAGAAAGCTGGCGTGCACAAGCTAGCAAGCTACGGAGTTTGCCGACAATGTATTTCTTGTAAAGTGCATACAAAGGAGTATGGAAGCTGGACAAATAAGATGCCAAAAACCAACCACTTTCATGTGGTATTGGACAGAAAGGAGGACTTTTTTTCTCCTCCATTCGAAAATGCGGACATTATCAGCACCACTGTCTGATTCCAATCAATGCAAGTCATCAGAATCAGGTAATACACCAACTTATATTCTTGTCTTCATGAAAGAAAGGAATCTATATGTGTTA